>NC_141259.1:11355700-11760575 GCF_054856555.1 Leptonotus elevatus
TGGCATTCAATTGAATTCATATCATTATTCCAGTTATAAAACGTAATTACTGTCAATTTTATAATTATAAAATATCATTATAATTACAAAATAGTCCAAAATGTTCTATTGGGCAAATTCTGATATGATTCTGAAAATAAGTAAATTTTTGTTGAAGAACTACATTTGAAAAAGTTTAGGTCCATGGATGGTTATGATATATTGGATTAATGTTTTATTTGTTTAACATATTAGTAATATATCATACTGTATAAATTTAAAAAAGGGGGAGAAATAACCTACTTAACTAATGAAATAATTATTTAATAAAAGTGATAATGCATTAAAATTAATAAAATAAATTCAGATAATAATAAAAAAAAAAACATATAACCCTTTACATTGAGCAGAATTTGTCCCCCATCCGGGGTCCCCGCCCCCTCGCCCCCGCCCCTTTTGCACGCCACTGCTGACAGCGTTTCCACCCGTCAATCAAGCAGCAAGCGACCAAAGCGCAGCGACCGCCTCCCGCCATGTGAACCGTCACCTCTGCTGAGGCCGTACTCTCCTTTCTCCTCCTCGTCGTCGTCGTCATCGTCCAGAGTTGGGTTCTGGGCCGAGCTCCTCAGGAAGCGCTGGTGGTGCGAGCCCGCGACCGGGAGGAGATTGTGTCTGCGGCGGCGATGCTCGTCATCGTCTGCTGTGATGTCTGTCTCAACAACAACAGCAACAACTTTTGGTCATCTTGTGGTCATTTGCTTCTTCAGCCTGAACATTTCATCTATCCATGTCCACTTAATAGTAAAAACCTGGACATAATGTATAGATGCCCCGAGGAGGAGTTTGCCATTAGGCAAGGCAGGCAATTGCTTGGGGGCCCTTAGCCATCAGGGGCCCCCACACAGGGCCAACAGATTTGACTCAAACCGCATATCCTTCACATTAGCAGTGCAGCAATGACAATTGACCGTCTCAAATTCCCTGGGTCTGGGAGGGGTGGGGGAGGTGTTCTTAAAAAAAAAAAAAACATGTATAGTAAGGCTGATTATTTCTTTTTTGTAAATAATCATGAATAGTAGTAAAGATTTTCTTTGTAAAAAAAAAAAAAACGACCATGTAAGGCGTTTTTTTAACAACTATTTATAGTAAGGCGTCTTTTCTTTTTTTTTACGACCATGAAAAAAGTATTTTTTTTTTACGATTATGTATAGTAAGGCATTTTAAAAAAGATGACCATGTATTGTAAGGCCTTTTTTTTTTTTAACAACCATGTATAGTAAGGCATTTTAAAAAAGATGACCATGTATTGTAAGGCCTTTTTTTTAACAACCATGTATAAGCCTTTTTTTTTTAACGACCATGTATATAGGTTAGGCTTAAAAAAAAATTTTTTTTAACAATGACCATGTATAGTAAGTTTTTTTGTTATTTTACGATTATGTATAGTAAGGCATTTTTTAAAAAAATTACCATGTATTGTAAGGCCTTTTTTTTTTACGACCATGTATATAGGTTAGGCTTTTAAAAAAAACTAAAAAAACACCATGTATAGTAAAAGCGTTTTTTTAAACGACTATGTATAGTAAGGCATTCTTAAAAAGATGGCCAGTAATGTTTTTTTTTTTTTAAAGAGGTTTAGCACCAGTAAGTTAAAATTTACAGCAAAGCTTTGTTTTTTGTTTTTTTGTTTTTTTAAACGATCATGCGATTAGTAATTTTTTTGCTCACCAAAGTTAAACAAACTCAAACAAAACAAATCACTTGAATGAAGCACAACAAATGATGATTTTTCTTGAAGATGCAGATGTGCAATTTTAATAAAAATGACGTACTATGTATACTACAAATGGCCAATCCATTCTAACTTGGGGCCCCTGGGGAATGTTGCTACGCCACTGCCACAAGATGGCAGTAAAGCCATTAAAACCGAGATGATCATAAAACACCAGCACCATGCAGCTA
The DNA here is from genome assembly GCF_054856555.1 of Leptonotus elevatus. Taxonomy (NCBI): domain Eukaryota; kingdom Metazoa; phylum Chordata; class Actinopteri; order Syngnathiformes; family Syngnathidae; genus Leptonotus; species Leptonotus elevatus. The sequence continues at coordinate 11,357,642 of NC_141259.1, forward strand.
TAGCTAGCTTGCAAACTAGCTAGTTGGATAAAGATGGATAGCAACGCACACTTTACTTTTACCATTCATATATCATGTGGCTGACTTGACTGTGATTAGTCATGTAAATAAAATGGAATTTGCTTATTGTTCCCTGCAGGTCATTTCCATTTATATTGAATTAGTGGCAGCACCGGGAAGACGAATGACAGCGCGAGATTACAGGCCAATCTCGTCCATTGTGTCGCGTAATTAAGGAAGCGGGAAAGGAAGCGGGGGGCGAGGCCAGATGCTCTCCGACAACCGAGACAGCTCTTTGTTGGTCATATTGTATTTCTTACCTGTGGGAGCAAATTGTTTCATTTTGCTTTTCTTTTCTTTTTTGCCTTTTTTTCTCTTTTTTTTTTCTCCGTCCAGCCAATCACGTTTGAAAAGCAAAACACTGGCTGAGTGCTTCTCATTTGTCGCTTTTGTCTTCAAAGGGGTTGTCATTATAGACTAGTACTGGGCTCTATGGAAACGATTTAAAACACTTCGCAACATGGAGTGTCTGGAAAAAAAAAATCCACTATTCAAGAATTCAATATTACATCATTTATGAAAACAAATATTCTACCGCATACATTTTTGTGATGGTCTAAACAGTCAGGTGCGTATTTTGGTCCAAACTAATCGTTTAAGGAAATTCACGTTTTGGATTTAAAAAGGAAAAAGCCAAATAACTACCTGTTACGTCACAGTCTTGTCTTCATTTGTGGACAAACAGTGACACCAAGTGGCCACATGGGATATAGCAAGACAAATTATACGAAACAAAAACCTACTTCCTGTTTCTGATAAATGTTCCGTGCGTTGCTTCTTTTCTCAAATTACAATAAATTTAACTTTCTGAACGTTTTATACTCACTAGGAATGCATACTTTTACATAATGGTTAAAAATGTGATAGCAACTTTGAGTCAAAGATTAAAATGTGATAAGAGGGAAAAATGGAAATGTAATGTAACAATTCTGGGACGTCGCGTGTAAATATAAAACAAAACGAAACTTTTCCAAACGTTGAACTAGTATAACAAAATTGTATACAACGTGTACAACTGAAGATATTAGTAAACTATCATTTAAAAAAAAGTAAAAAAAAAAAAAAAAAGCGTTTATAAGTGTGAAACTAAACTGTAAATTAGTGTAACTGGTTCAGATAACGGATGGAGAGAAGTAAAAAAAAATAAAAACTGCAAGTTTTAAAATAGTACTAACCCTAAATAGCAATAACTGCAAAACCTGTAAAATTGTGTCTAACCTGTCAACGAGTGTGAATATAACACTAGTCCATTCATATTTCATGTGGTTGACTTTTCAGTGACGTAGTTGATCACATGACTATCACTCGTCTTGCGGTCTCAACATGGGCGTGGCGCAGGGCTGCAGTGTCGCTTAGCAACAGCCGTGCGCATGCGTGGCTAATATTGCCGGACGCTTGCATGAGTACCAACCTGTATGCGTGTACGGAAGGCATGCTCAGTATGTGACACACCTGAGCCGAGCTTGACCTACCCGTCATCGTCATCACTGGGTGCTCCTTGTGTCAATATGCCACATGTTTTGGAGGGCGTTTTCCAAACAAGTGCACCGTTTATAACTCCTGTGAAAAAGGTACCCTGCAGCGGAACATTCGGGGAAATTTGCATTTGAGGAGGAACCTTTTTTTTTTTAATCAACTTTTGTTTTTGTTGGAGTGGTAATTAAAAAAAAAAAAGAAGGTGCCTTTTACAAAAGTTAATAATAGTCAGTTTTGGCTATGCTTTACCAAGCAGATAAAGTACTGTATTGTATGGTAATAAACCCAACAATACATAGAAACCGCCACAAGGTGTCAGTGCCGCGCTGCAAACCCCATTCAAAACTGTTGTAAGCTATTTTTTGGTTTTGACCGTTTTCAGCGTCTAAAAATGTTAACGTTACTTAAAACGTTGAATATATGTACTTAAGTTGGTGTGTTCAATGGGTGGATTTACGAGATTTATTTGTATTAACTAGTATGCCAGTTATTGAAATGCTATGGGCAAGTAGTTTTCATTTGTAGTTTTACTTCAACAACGTTACTTAAAAACCGTATTAAGGTGCAACAATTAATCAACAACTATTTTGATGAGAAATTAATCGTTAAGAAATCTTGTTTAACTTACCAGCCCTTGGGAATTTTGTTATTTGAATGATTCTTTAGTCAAAGTGATTTGGAAAAAAAAATATTTAAATTTTGTGTGTGTCGATTTTCTTACGTTACCGACCAAACCAGTAACCAAATCTTAAATGATTTGTTTTCTGCACAGTCGTTTTGAAATAATGTCCTTTTTTTTTATATATATATATATATTTATATAAAAGGATGGAAATGAAAAAAGTACCTTATAAAAGGCAGAATTTCTTCATGTCATGTGCCTAATAAAGTGGCTGTTGGGTGGGATAGAAAGCGCAGGCAGTCTAAGCGGTGAAGGTGAGTCGCCTGTACTGAGATGAACAAATTAGTTATTAGGTTACACACGCACAAACATGATGAGGAGCATGAGAAACAAACAAATGAGTCAGTCAAATCTCCTCGGCGACGGCGTTTTGGGTGCCAAACAGGTTTCAGGCAATGTGTTAAAGTGTGACGAGTAAGAAAACACACAGTGCAACTTGCAACAACCATCGAACACAACCACAAGTCAAGTTTTATTGAACATTCTCCTCATGGTGTTAATCAATGGCGTTCCTAGTACAAAAATGGCGAGAGTCCCATCATGCGCTGTGCTTTTTCATGACAAAAAAAAAAAAGTAACATGTTATTCAAACATAACGTCGGCTAACAGGTTAGCAAGGTGGAGTTAGAAGACTTAAGAAAGGACTGAGGAACCATTTGTGGGGCTTTTTTTTTTTTCCCGCCTGAACAGGGACTGTGCGATTTCATATGTTTTTACAAGTGAAATCCCCACCACAGGTTACTCGACCCTGACTTAAATGTGTTAAAGCACTTGACATGCGACTCTGAAGGAAATGGAAATAAATATGCAGCTCGAAATAAAAGAAAAAAGAAGAGGCTACTTCCTCCGAGAGGCTGCTGCAGCAGACACAGGCGGTGCTTTTTGGGTGTTTGTCTGCCAAAGGGCATTTTTTACTTGTCATTCAGTCTTAGCAGCTGCTCCTCACCGTTAACCGTTAGCGACTTGAGCTGGCCGTCCTCCTCCACCTCCACGCGCTCCTGCCCGTTCGCCACCGTCCTGTCCACGAGCACACGCCATTCATTGCTTGTTCGACATGTAACGGCCGTCAACACATTTGATTATTTTCCATTTGTAATAAAACATTTCAGCCGACCCTTGGATACTTTAAAAAAATATATTTTGGAATTTTCCAGAATAACTTTTGATTATTATTTCATTTATTAATTTTTTAATATTAATTAAAGGGCCACACAGATTGTGGTAATAAAAGTAAATGCAATTAATCTGTTCCATCCCCAAAACTAAGTTAGGCCTACTTTTTTTTTTTTTTTTTACTTTTTTTTTAATTATCAGTGTGTGGTTAAAAATAAATTTAATGCAATATAAAAGTTAAACTTTTTTTTAAAACTATTTATTGTTTATTAACTCCAAGCCGTTTTCACTAAAACCCTTTGTTTTACTGGATTTTGCAAGGTCCACAGAATATTCTGTCCTATTGCTATAAAACATGTACCCTACCAAAAAAAGATTAGAATCTCTTCTTTCATCAGGAAAAAAAAAGTATGTTTGTATGTATGTGTTTCCGTGTTGCCGCAATTAGCATTAGCACGTTTCATTATTATTCACAAACCGGTTGAAAACACGGTCGGCCCTGGCTGATCTCTTATACTCTGCTGCCACCTGCTGGCCATTTTTGTAATAACTACCGTTGCTTTAAGCGACCTCTTCATGTCAGTAGCTGTATCAAAGCCTTCTGTATGCTCTAGCATAAAAAAAAAATCAAACAGTGGCTAGTGAAGTAATGTGGAGGAGAGTATGGTATTTAAGAATTTATACTTGATATTAAATATTCGGCGTTAAGTCGGAATTGGCCACTTTGACCTCCAAATCAAATTCAGCCTTTAAAAAAAAAAAATAATAATAAATCTATCCAGCCAGTGCAATACATACCGCTTAGTAGTAATTTTTCTGCCGTTGATGAACTTTGTAGAAGTAGACACCGATTTGAAGTTCCCCATCGCTCCTCCGCCTCCTCCTCCTCCTCCACCTCCTCCTCCTCCTCCTCCGCCGCCGCCGCCAAACGACGAGGAGAAGGATGAGAACCCGCTGCCGCCCATGTCGCCGAATGCGTTAAAACCTTCACAGAGGGGACGGGGGTGTTTGCCAAAAGGGGCGTCAAAACATTCGTAGGGCTCGCCCGTACGCACCTGAGTCGAACGAGAAACCCCCGAAATCGAAGAGTCCGCCGCCTCCCGCTCGGGTCGACCCCCTGTGGCGGGTGTGCCCGCTAAAGTCGTTGAGTGGGTCGTTGGCTGAAAAAACAAAAACACAAAGTCACATTGCAAGCACAGTTTTACTTTTTTTGTGTTCAAAGTCTAGTTTCTGATCGTGTCACTCGAGAAAATCTCACAGCTGCATTAGCTGTGTGCTCCCTCTAGAGGGCGCCAAAGGAGAAATGAGACCAAACTGCCCGACTTTCTTTCACATTTTGAACTCAAGTCTTCCAGAACATGTGCAAACAACTTTGTTGCCCTTCAAGGAATACGACAAACTTGTAAAAGCTGAACTGAAAAACGTTGTCAACATTTATGTGACAGTGTTTTTCCACGTGGCTATTTTCGACAGCATTCCAGCCAGATGATGTCGACGCCCGCATTCGTCCCGTGGCCCAGCTCCATATTTAGAGCTGGCCTGGCCGTCCAGCCCGCATGCCTTCCACGCGAGCGGGCTCGCCACCAGCCGGCCTCCTCTTCCTGCTGCCGTCCGTCGTGCACGTCGGACGCGCGGCTTGTGACATCATCGGCTGTCCCGCGGCGGCCAGGGATGATTTCTGCCTCTTAATGGGATTTAACAACGGCACCAAGGGCAAATTAAATGGTGCTCCATCAGGGGAGATACTTAATGTTTGGCAGCATCCTCGGAGCATGCGTGCCGTCTCCCAGGTCCTAAACTCCACCGGGTAAAAGTTCAGTTAGGAAGGATGCCAAACCCATAAAGTCAAATTAATGGATACAAACTATTAATGGCCAAGTCCTAGCATGATTATTTTTAAGCTTAAGTGTTTTCATGGTCATCATATTTTTTGCAATTTGCTAGGGCAGAATATTATTTCATGGTTTATTTGCCTTTATTTCAGCGCAAGACCAAAACAGAAAAATTAATCACATATTGAGGAAAAAATAAATAAATCACAATTTGATTATTTTTCAAAATCGTTCAGGGCTACTATTTGCCCCACCTTGAAATTTACCCAGATAACCCAAACTCCGTTGTTGGAAAAATGAAGCTTCATGAAGCACTTGTGATATTTTATTATTACTCTAGATGGCAATTTTTGTTTTCAAGGTGCATTGGAAATGTAGTCAATTTCTATTGCACTTTATCTTAAAACCAAGAGAACCAAAAAAATAATAGCAAGCGCTTTATTATGAAGCTTCCTTTTTCCCCATCACTACTTGCAGTCCCCACGTTCGCAAAGGTGCACACTTACTGAAAAAATCCGCAAAGGGATCTCTGCCGCCAAAGAATTCCCGGAAGACGTCCTCGGGGTTTCGGAATGTGAAGCCGTAGCCGCCAAAGTGATTGTTGTGGGCTCCTGTGAGACAATAAATAAATAAATAAATAAATAAATAAATGAAATGCAATAATGAGCAGGATTTTTCCCGCCTCAAATTTTGACTGTTCTGATTCAAACAAACAAATCCATTTGTGTTTGCATGCATAAAAAAAATATATATATATATATATATATTAGAGCACCAGTACTATTTTATTGATCGAAAAATCAACAATGACGGTGTGTTCATCTCCTTACCTCCTCCACCGCCTCCCCCTGCAGACAGCCCCTCTTTACCATATTTGTCGTAAATATTCCTCTTGCTTTCTACGTGGGAATGATGGGACAGACGCAAAAATGTTTGAGGGGAAACATCAATCAGGCATGTTTTGTGGCGTTCGATTCAACGCCGTCCTTCTCACCGTCCGAGAGCACCTCGTAAGCCTCGGCCAGTTCTTTGAACTTCTTCTCGGCCTCCTCCTTGTTTTCGGGGTTCTTGTCCGGATGCCACTTTAGCGCCGATTTTCTGTACCTGCAACACAATAACAAAATGCACGTTAAAGCCGAGGAAAGGAAGGAGCGATAGGACATGGTCATTTTTAAGCTCTAAAAAAAGGCCACTTTAAACCAAAATGGCAGACCTTCCGTGTTTTTCAGACATGGATTCTTAAGACTTTTTGGGTGGTCCACTCATGATAAACATACTTAGCAAAACAACAAATGGCCAAACAATTGTCTTTACACCACAGCCAACAACTTCCCGAACTTGAGCAACAAAGTCAGTTTTGGACATCGCGGATTCTTTTTGTGCTTTTTGTTGTTTTTTGCAATGCCCTTAAGATGCCACAAGATGGCACTGAAGCACAGGCGAAGCACAGGAGAGTGTTAAGTGTTGTCAAGAAAGTATTGTTCAAGAGACCGATATTTTTTCACGGTAAGATAAATATGATATGAACCTCCTGATATGATCATTATCACGATATTGTGGGGAGGCTGGTGATATATATAAAAAAAAAAAAAAAAAACGTTCACAATAATGTATAAAAAAATGAAAGAAAAAATAAAGAAAAAGCACATTTGCACATAACAGCAAAGAAAAACACAAAGACAAAGAAAATAGGCTCGGCCATGTCATGTGATGTCACGTCATTGTCGAGTGCTCCTATTGGCTCAGCGCCGCAAAGTATCATGGTCTACGTAGTTCACCATGCTGTGTTCGGCTGAAGCGGGCAAAAAGTATTTTTTGACGGAGATATTGAAAAATATTTGCTGGTGTGACTCATTTAGGGGAGTGATAATCACAATGGCTAAAACATTCCGAATTAAAATTTAACCAACCACCAGAGGGTGCCAGAGCTACATAAATGGAATATAACCTCACCTTTTCAACACATGTGCTGCTTTTATTATCGAGACATGACAACGAGGTATCGTGGCAATTTATTATCGCAAAACATGTTGAACTACTCGTGCACAATATAACAGATCTTAGCGTAGAAGCAAATGTACTAAATCAATAAATGGTGGGAAACACTAGACTGCGACACATTCAGACACATTTGAGTTACACTGTGCTGCTGTAGGAACGCAACCTTTAACCCTGTAAATAACCATTTTCAAGGAAAAATTTCACACAATAAGCAGAAGAAGAAAGAAACTTCCTCTGTTGTGGTCGACTAACAAGGAAAGTATTTCCTCTCCGGAGAGCTGTCATTATAGGAGCGCAAACACTTACGCTTTTTTTATGTCGGCTTGCGTTGCATTTTTGTGCACTCCCAGTACCTGGTAGTACTCCACCATGGCTCACTTGGACAGTGAGAGGCTCCTGTGTGAAGAGACAAGAGGGTCAACCGTGTCCAAACGAGAAGCAATAAGCATTCAAACTGATAAAAATGGACGGCGCAAAACAGTGCGAAAAGCAAAAAGCGAGCGTGGCCCTGAGGCTGTCAAAAATATATCATGTCGGCGGAACGTCACCAAGAATGAAGCGTGTTGAGCTTACGACAAGTCAGAACAGGTCTCACACACACACACACACACACACACACACACACACACACTAGGAGGGCCCATGTCTGCTGAATCTAGATCATTCTTGTTATCATAACATCCTTGGGTTGTTTTTTTTTTTTTGTTCAAACTAAGTGAACTGCCATAAACTAAAACAAGTTACTGTATTTAATGGTAACTTTGTTTACTAAATTGCACATAGATAACCATATGAAGCCAATATCATATTAAATACAACACATTTTGAGCCCTCTATTTCATGAGTATAATATTTTTTCCTCTCTTAAAACCCTGACGTATATGATCTAACACATGCATTGCCCGGATAATCCATTAGAGGGCAGTATTACCCAGCTGATGGCTTTTTTCAGCAACCTTGCAAGATCGCCCCAAAATTGAGAAAGGAGAGACACTTATACCTATTAACTCATTCACTGCCATAAAAAAAAATAAAAAAAATAATTAATAATAAAAATTTGGGGCGTCGGGCGATTAAAGTTTTTAATTGTAATTAATCGCATGACTTCACTAGTTAACTCGCGATTAATCACTAATTTCATATCTGTTCTAAATGTACAATAAAAAAAAATCTAGGTTTTCATACTCTTGTTAACAAAAGTGGGAAAAATAATGTTATTAAACTAATAGAAATAGTTCAAATACATTTTTGACGTTTCTAGCCGTCAATGGCAGTGAATGAGTTAATAGTGGGAAATGTTTTGGAAATACTAATATGTTTGATACGTCTTTATATTCTTGAAAGTTATAAATGTACATTTTTGAAGCATTGTGACCAGATATATCAAATATGACCAAATAAAGTTAGATGTGAAAGTTGATTTTATGTATTTATCCATTTATTTATTTTAGAACCAATAAATACTCTTACAAAGAATCTGAATTGTCTCTCATATTTCATGGTTCAGGCCTTAATGGGTTAAACCGGACAAAAATACATGTACACGATTTGCTTGTCAAACTACGCAATAATATAAAAAAGGACAAAGATGTCAATTGAGTTGAGTCACTATGAAAAAAAATGCCTACGCAACATACAAAAACACCAGCAAGCATTTTAGAAAGTATTAACATCTAATATAAATGTACTATAGCAGCTAAATGCCTGCATCAGGTATGATGTAACAACTAACTAGCTTCTTCTCGTGGACTCGAGGGAGTGGGAAGCACTCGGGGGCAGCGTGTTGCCAGTTTTCTGTCAACATGCAGGACAGGAAAAAAAAAAAAAAAACATAACAGATCTGCTGAGTATTTTGGCCAAAAGCCTCATTTTAATCTTTCTTTGCTCCCAACATTAAGAGCAGGAAAGATGCGTCCCCCCCCCCCCCCCCCCCGGCAAACTGTAAACAAGACATCTGTTGAGCAAACATGTCAAACGATACTCATGCGTTGTTGACCTTACGGAAATAGCGCAACAACCCGGCCGTCTTCCTCCACATCCATTTCGATGACAGTAAAAAAAATAAAAAATACACACGCCGTCGCCATAGTGAAGAGATACACAAGGTCCGACTGTTTACACTGCGACGTTTGTCAGGCCCCATTTTGCCGGCTATTTATATCAGTGGCCTTTGCGGTTTACGCTATGAGCATGGGGGGGCGAGGGGGGGGGGTATTTTGGCAGTGCCAGTGTAAGGTGTGTTATGTGCTAACCGGCGTGTTGAACAGCAGCCAATAAGTAAGAGAACAAAGTGTATGAAGCAAAAAAATATATATATAAGCATGCTGACTTGTGAATGACGCTTTCGACACCCTATGAGGTCTCTTTATAGACCCCCACCCCCCGCCCCCCAAGAGAACACCATCATAATGCCAATAAACTCATACTGAACAAGTCAGTCTTTACAAAAACAAAAATGTATATTTTGCCAGGATTAAAAACGGTCATAATCAGCTAACAATAGCCCCAAGCGGACTCCGGGACTAAAGATGTGGGTCAATCAATGGCGTGGAGCTTGCGGCATGTTCATGTCATTTGCTGGGATTGTGCTGAGAAATGGTATAAAACTAGCATGAAAGCAGGCAGGATAAAAGCAGAATGGCCTCATTGTGAAGGTCACGTGACCATCAAGAGAGGTGGTTGAAAGGTCCGGAGACAAAATGGCTGCTGGTTGGTGAACTACGCCTGGTTGTTAGCGGCAATCTTATCTTATCTATCACTTTAATGACTCGCAGCATTGCATTCAATATTAGTGAGCAAAAGCCTTTTTTATGTCAAAGCACGCGTTATTAGTTTAAAGAGAAATGATCATAAGTATAGATACTTTTATTTTTTATTTTTTTAAGTGTTGAGTTTGTTTTTTCATCCAAACATAATGATTCGCGCCAACTGTGTAGGACTGTGCTGGATGATAAGCATTTTTACTGATGAGAATTCCCCCCCTGGGTACATTTGCAGCAGAAGAAAAGTCCACCACTGGGTAGACTACTCAATATCGGCAACAATGTAACTAACAGGGGCATTGGGCCACACAGACAACAAAGTAATAAGAACATTTCAAAAATGTAAAGCTTTTTTTAATTATATATTTTTTAATACTTGTTTGATGTAATGTACTATGATGCTACAAAAAAAATAACTAAGATATTTTAACGATTTTTTAAAATTTTGAATAACATTTTCTATTCACTATCATTTGGAGAGGGGGGGGGGAACACTTTATGACGACTTTTTAAACTTCTTTTTTTTCCCAAATTCCCACAAAATTGCGACTTTTTATCTGAAAATAGAATTCGTTTTCCAAATCACCCCCCTTCCCTCTACACATCATGTAATTCATTTTGTATGTTGTGAGCAAAAGTGCAAAAGTGTCTGGACGATGCCGTGACGTCACAACACCCCCTCACACATGTCACACGTGCGGTTAGTTAGTGTTTACAGCTGGAGTGGAAAACTACGACGACTTTATCAGATTCAAATTAAGATCTATAAACGTTTTACGGAGCCAAACGAACACTTTAATCGTGTATTAAGGCACCACGGCAGATCATTAGATTATAATTTATTCAATCACGTGAAAGATGGAAACGTCACGAAAAATAGTGACATTGTAATTCAAGTCTTGTTAGGAGGTCAACACATTGAAGTAACTCAACACATGTTTTAATATTCCGCTTTGTGTTAAAACATTTAGTTTTAAAAGTGTATCATTGGCTAAAGCTCAACTTCCCCCGTTATTTTTTGCAGTGTTTCAAGCTAGCCTTTCTCGTCCCTAAATATACAAAAAATATATATGATTTAAGTTAGGCAAATGTGGCAAAGAGACGCCATGAATACACACACACAACAGCAGTTCTCGTTAAACGTCCACTCACCCGGTTCGTTGATGGAAGCTGGCCCGACCTGACGAAGCTCCTGTAGCCGCTTTGACTCTTTCTTTTTGACGGCGAGCAGCAGTCGATGGCACCGCGAGACTGCTGCTGCTGCTGCTCCACTGCCGACCCACTGGAAACGTGCTGCTGCCGTTGCGTTCACTAACCGTCGGAGATTAGCTGGTAAACCACAGCGAAGGTTGCTTCTCTTTATCGTACACATTCAACATTTGTTGAAAGGTGTCAACTTAGATCTCTAACAGGTCAGGGTTTTTATTATACTTTTATTTTATTTTTGTTCGCTCGATGCCACCTCTATGAAGAACACGTGCGTCTATTACGAGGTGTTCGCGAAGGCAGCACGCCTTTCAGCATCGACTGAGCTTTTTGCGCATCTACGATGACGCACGACACCAGGACGCAATAAGACCGCCTTTAACGTCCCGGCGTCGTAAATAAACTGCCATTTAGTCAACGATAAGTTAAAAAACAAAGAGATAAATAAAAGCACCACATGGGTTCTCTTTCCCTGCATCACCAGGGGATCGAAGGGTTACCTGCGCCACATGTGGAGCACCGAGGGAAATACACATCATTTATTTATTTATTTTGTAGCACTAGCAGTTGTCACTTGAGTAGCTGATCATGGGCTGGGAAACGGTATTTTGGGCATTATAATGTTAGAAACAAAATCCTTGATGTTGCAATCAATCAGGCATAAGTGCAGCTCGGCTGGCTCATACACCTTTTCAGAAATAGGCAAATATAGATTTATATGATTGTTTAATTTCATATTTGAGCACTGCAGAAACCCCAATATTTGTATACAAGCACTAAGAATAAGTCAATTATCTATATGTCTCCTATAAATCACAAGGTCGGCAAAGGCTTCAGATAAAAAAAAAAAAAGTAATTGACAATGATTTTCTTTAACGGGGGAATTTATAAAGAATATTTGAAATGACACATTGATTTCCGATGTGAAACGAAGGTCGTCCTTGCCGTTAAAGCTGGCAGGAGCTCGTTGAAAATGACAAATCGCCTTGAATTACAGTGGATCTTATAGGCGGTCAGTAGCTAATTAGACCCCAATCACTACAAGAAGGGTGGGAAAAAATCATACGTGAGTTATCACCATTAAAAATGTGGCACCCTCACGAAAAAAAATATCAAGTATAGCAATAACATTTCCATGTACAGTATTACAAAACTAATAATGCACATGAAATGAATTTGTTGTATTTTTTCTGTACTGTACTTGCACACTTTGGCCGCTAGAGGACAACACAACACAATAAAAGAACCTCCCTTGTTGGGTTTCTTGTGATGTGTGCTGTAATTTAGTTTTGGGGGGAAAGGAAGAATAAAACAGGTTCCTGGTGTCTTAAGAGCACATCTGTGACATACATTGTTCGAAATTACAAAATAAATAAATCACTTTTCACCCTTCTTTTAGGCTACTTTGATGAGGTTGTCCTCCCGGGAAGTGGGTAATAATAATAATAATTAAAAAAAAAGGACGTTGTGAAGTTTTGCTTGAAGACAAACAAAGACTAAAGGCTTTAATTTGCCCTTAAAATGCTTTCACCGGCAGGCTAAAGTGTATTAGATGCCGAAGATGATTCACAGCATCCCGCATTAACTTTGTCAGTTATAATCCATCACCAGGTAATAGACCGGAATAAATCTCGGGGTAATTGAGATGAATCCCTCATTTCAATGACAAGTCGGCTTTTTTAAGACCCAATTACTACTTTGAGTCGCACACAGTGAAGGTTTGGGGGCTCCTGAGATATGAGATGTTGCTGAGAGGAGAGGAGGAGATGGCGTGGGTCCAAAAACGCGATGGATGGCTTCGAGTGGATTTATGACAAACGCACACAAGCTTAATTTGCGCCTGGCCCGATAATGCATCTCAAGGCCAGAATAGTTCTGCTCAGTGTTTCTTAACTGGATGTTTCTTTAATTATATGTCAGAGGCCATAAAGAGCCAGGACGAATCTTCTTTTTTTTCCCTCCCTTCCTTGGGTTTATTCCGCCATTATTACTTGAAATGAAAAGCGACAAGACAAAATCTGAAAAAAGACGTGGATTTATTCATTTCCATACACTCTGTTGTTGCTACACAGAACAATTGTAACCACATGATACAATCTCTCACTCTCTCTCTCTCTCTCTCACACACACAGGAAGGAAACCTGTACAAATACTGAATAATGAATCATACAAGAGAACATGTACATATTCACAAAAACATCCTGTTGAATTAATCCGCCTTAACACAAACCTTGCACATGTTTTTTTTTTTTGCCACGACTATGCCACGCTAGGAATCGTTCAAGAAATAATCAAATGAATGTTGTAGTGGCGCACACTTCACAGTCCCTCTATTCTTGTATTGCCTTTTTAATATATATGATGCCACATCATCTTTGGTGGAAAAACAAAACGACATCCATACACAACAAAGCGCTAATGTCGCTTTCCTACTGCTCGGCACTACTCGCCTTGGGTTTGGGCTCACCGGCCAATTTTCCACTACAGGAACCTGCGAAGAACGTGAGTAAATTAGCCGCATTATGACGACACAATTCGGCTAAATTCACAAAAGCTTGCTCATGGGCACATTTGAAAAGAGTTGGCGCCAGGTGGCGGAGTGGTACCGTCACTTGCCTACGATGCAGGTTGGCGTGGGTTCGCTTCCCCGCCTAGAAGACCATGTTTGTATGTGTGCGCGTTTGTGTGATCGAGTGCAAAAGAAATTTTAAAAAATTGAAAAGAGTTGGTTATGCAATGCGCTCCAGAGGCCAAAATAACAATGATGCTTTGATCATTCTGTGACCAAACTGAAATCACATATTTTCCTCACTGATATGAATGAGAAAAAATAGCACTCTGAAATATTGTACTTATAGTAACAACTTCAACGAACAATTTTTTGTCAAACTTTTCACCAATTGAATGATTATACTGCCAGATATGGATGAACTGTCCAAAAACAAGTGGACAGTATAAACTGTCGAAAGTCAAACAACAACAAAGTTATATATGAGTTTCCAATTATGTGTTAGCATTTTTTTTTAATGAAGATATCAGACTAATGGCTAATCTGTGAAGATTTTTTTCATGCATTTTGCTGCATGCTTTGAATGGGGGGGGGGGGGGGGGGGTAGCGCCATCTGGTGGACAAATATAACAATTTAAATCCAGTTCTGAAGGTCCTTGTTTCATGACTGGTTTCAAGATTTGATTGCTTTAGATTTATGGCCTAGTTTCCTACCCTGTTTTTCCTTTAAAAAAATTACATTAAATTTAAAAAAAAACTTAAATGTTAGTTATAAGACCTTGTAACGCTAGCACAAAAGCATCAACTGTTGGTGTCTTGCAGTGGAAAATGGCCATCTGTTGTTTTTGTTTCCTGACGAGCTAACTAAATGAAGTGAAAGCAAAAAAACAAAACAAAAACTAAAATAGCGGCTATGCCCTCTTAATGCGAAGCCGGTCGTCTCCTGGCGCTCAGCACACACGCACGCACACATTCGTACACACAAAAATAAGGAAATTCAGTGCACGCCGTAGCCTCAGCTCAGCTCGAAGCCGGACGATGACTCGACGGCGTAGAGCAGCTTGTTCCTCATCTGGTGCTGACTGTAGAACTCGGGCAGCTTGAGCAGGTTCATGCAGGTGCTGGCTGTGGGCAGCCGGTCCAGGTCTGTGCCGCCGTTGTGGACGCAGAAGGCCGGGTACAGCTCCTGGGGGAGAGGGGGGGGGGGGGGGTTACAGCGAACACTTAAAGACTGCTAGATGCTAAGACTTTGTCTTACTAGAATAAAGTGTAATATCACATCTGCTACAGTAGGTGGCAGTGGTGTTCTCATAGAGTGTGCATATTAAGCTCCTCTGCAGAGGTGTACATACAAGAATTTTTTAGACCAAAAAAACCCCAACTATTTATAGTTGCGGCGGAGGGTGTGGAGGGTGCGAAATATTGTCTTCTACGTATGGGGGAAAACAAAAACTTATTGAGAAGCACCAGTTTAATATATTGGTACAACAGATTAATTTATTGTTTGTTTATATATACATATATATATATATATATATATATATATCACAATAAACTGGAATCACAATAGTGCCGAAAATTTTTATTTTACTTTGATTATTTTTCAAAATCGTTCAGCCCTATCCCCGCTATACCAAGGTTGATAACATTGTACTAGGGCTGCTCGATCATGGGAAAAATAATAATCACGGTTATTTTTGCAATAATTGAAATCACAATTATTTATTTTTTGGTACAAAGCAAGAAAATTGTTAAGCATTAAAAAATATTAAGATCAATAAAAAAATATAGAAGCACTATAACTATGTAAGTTCTTTTTGGACCACACAGAATTTGTAAATATATATTTATAAGAATATATATTTATTTATGTTGGCAAAAATTTGAAGTTGGACTGTGCACTGTGCAATAGGACGATGACATTTATTTATTTTATTTTTTTGGGGTACAAAACAAGAAAATGTTTAAACGTAAAAAACATTAAAAAAAATATTACGACAAGTAAAATGATTTGAAATACTATAATTATGCAAGTTCCTTTTGGATGAAACAAAATGTATTAAATTAGTTATTTTAAAAATTTTAAATGGTGCAAAAGTATAAATTTAAACAACTCAAAAAATAGTATTAATAGTCTTTTATTTTTATTTTTTACAATTATGCTGATTTTGTAATTGTAGAGTGTAATAATTAAAATTTTAATTGAATTTCGATTAATTGCACAGTTGGAAGGATACATTTTGGAAGCAGGACGCACTTTGACCGAGAACGGAATACTCATTTCATTTCGTCTATTCAGCCCCCACCCTCCCGCCACCTCATCTCCCGATTGTGACATTGAGCCTTTCCATCACGAGCAGCTCCGATTTCCTCGCTGCTATTTCAAGTCAGCAAATATCCTATCATCCCGATTAAATGGCTCTTCGGGGGCTCAGCCGCGACGACCCCATTTTTCCGACAATTACCGTATTAAACTATCGTTGCTTATTGAGAACGCGTCGTTACGGCGGCGATCCTTCCCGAGGACAGGGAAGGAAAAAAAAAAAAAAGTGCAGTTTCCATCATCTTTTTTAAATGGCTGTGCCTGACAGCAACTATATCTGCGCTAATGAATCCCGGGCTCCTTTCACGACAGCTAATTAAGGCGGACCTGGCTCCAGCCGGGGGGTCGGGTCAGGGGGGCCGCCCCCGTCGGCCACAAATTAACGCCCGGAGAGGGAGGACCGCCCACGCGTGCTGGCCAAAGTCAAATGGATTAAAAAAAGGGAGGCGGCGGCAGGAGGTAACAGCAGGGATTTTTAAAGAGTTTGGGTCCTTCGTGCTACCGCAGGACAACCATAAAGTTTTAAAAAGCTAATGACGCTAATAAAAAGATATAATCCCAATGGACATCGTTGATACTTTCCAAACCTTTTTAGCTCAAGGCCTCAATTAGAAATGTGGTCATGTAAAGTGCTTAACACTTTTTATTAGACCATCACCACTTATTTAGTCACAGAGACCGTCCAGTGTTTATGATGTACATTAATGTGGATTCTTTCTATTTCAGTGAGCTCTCATTTTACAACCAAAAAAGTATGCATTTTTAATCATGTCGTTTTTGTCACAAAAAAAAAGCACAAAAAGGTGATTTGTTTTTAGACAAAGTATAAATACAGTGATTCCTTTACATACTAGTTTAATTAGTTATGTCACGTGACCACACTAATACTACCTTTGAGCCCACGTTGCCGTCTTCAGCACTACTATAAACATGCTCTTTTCCTTGTACGCTGAACTACAAATCATCCTGCTGTGATTCAGCAACAATGCGGGAAATGTCACATCAAAAGTTCAAAAGTTCAGCTACCTACTGAATGTAAAAAAAAAAAAAAAAAAAAACGACAATATTTGTCCAGACCGAGCAGCGCAAGGCCGTGAACCCAGGCTGATAAAACGTAATCACTTATCAGTGCAGTCTTATCCGTGCAAGTCATCTCCTTATTTGCGTCACAAACACATCAAAGTCACGTTTCCACTTAATGGCGCTTCAATTTGGTGTGATAGACATTGTATGCATTTCACATACTGGAAGCACTTTTTACTTGCCTGTAAAAGCTGTGATTTTTTGGAAGGGGGTGAGAAAGGAAAAGAGAAGATGCAAATGATGTGGTCATACCTTGAAGCCGAGCAGAGGAGGTCTGGAGCAGCTGGTGACGAACTTGAGCAGCTTACGCTTCTCCTCGTCTGTGAAGCCTTCCACTACCTCCCAGAAGATCTGGATGACGGGGTGCGTGGCCGTGTAGCCACCTAGGGAGATGCAAAACATGGAGCGCTGTCAACATACGCTGGTGAAAATGATACCAAGAACATGAAATATTATTTTTAATTATTTAAATCGAGCAAGAAAAACCTTTTTTTGTATGTTTTTAAAATAACACTATTTTTTAAATCTTTATTTTAAAATGTTTTTTACTTGAAAAAAATATTTTAATCTCATTTTAAAAATATACATATTTCATTTCATGTTTTTAAATTACTTTTATGGAGGTTAGAGTGTCTTTTTTTTTCCAATAAATTGATTATTTAAATAATTATTTTTTTTAAATAAGTTTGTAATTTGTTTTTATTAATTAGCTACAGCGAAGGTTTGCATAGACAGCATCCAGCATGCCATCATCTTCTTGAACAACATTACTATCGGTGATTTGTTTGCATAAATGTAGTGCAACTTCCTTTGAAAAATAAAACGCAAAAAAAATAAAATAATATTTATATATGAATTTAACTAGCAAAAACACTGATCAGTGACTTGATCTACATTTTTGATTATTATTTTTAAATAGTTTTCAAGAGGTGACATTATTTCCCACTTCTTACCTGAGTAGTTTGTGAACTTTTTCAGGTCATCAAGACAGATTGGCACATGAGCACCAGATATCAGCACCTGTTAAAAAAAAGAAAATAAAAAAAGTTTCATTTCTCCAAACTGCATGGCAGAATTAACACCAGGCATCATTTCACATTTCCGCCACCTGGATCTCCTGCTGGTCGAACATGCGCAGCCACTCCAGGTTGACCACATTGGCCAGCCCCTGCCTGAAGGCCAAGGAGTGCTGTCGGATCTGCTTATTGAGCCGGTAGTCGGCCACCAGGTGGATGTACGCGATGCGGTTGGCCGTGGTGACGGGAATATCCTTCCCGCCCAGCTTTAGCTCCACCACCTGCGCAGACATTTTTCCGACATTTCCGTCAGCAACAAATCAAACCCATAAATAGCACCAAAAAAAAGAAAGAACTTCATTGACCAATTACTACTTTCCTATCAGCCAAGCTTGGGCGCCATCTTGTGGCAAAAACTTCAAATGTGAACTTATGAATAGCAAAAGGCGAATAGGCAGGAGTTGACTGTAATTGTGAGAAGTGGACGGAACTCAATCACAGAGAGGTAATTAAAACGTTATCCCGCAGCACTCTGATTAAAGGTGCGACTCCACTCGTTGTGCCCGCGGTTAAGTGCTCGGCTAAATATAGCGCGGCCAATGAACATCTGCTCCAATACAATTTGGCCCCGAGCTCTCTTTTCATTAGCTTTAGAGCAGTTAGCGCTTGATAAAATGTGCTCATCGCGGTTCATAAAGGCGGGTTTTATGATGACATCATAATGTCTGCGGGAGGACAAGAACGGCCGACAGCCGCCGATGTGCTTTACAAGAGTCTTTTGCTGCTAAATAGCACATCACGTTTGTCACTTTTGACGGCGATTGGAATAAGCGCAGGTTTAAACGCACCAATTAACCACATAGAGAAATTTGTGAGGCGTACCGTTAAAGCCCCAAATTATTTGCACCCTAAATTAAGAAGTACGTGATGTTAGTTTTTATTTATTGAATAGGTTCAGTTAGATGGAAACAAGAAAGTAGCCAAAGTAGTTTTAAAGATCATCCTGCTTTTATTTGACGAAAAACAAGCAATTAGGACACTTTACGTGTCAAAGCATTTTATTTTATTTATTGAACATTGAGAGCAGGCAGGAATATGCCAAATCCCACAGGGTGTGCAAGACTAAAAATGTAATGGAGGGCAACAAGTAAAAAAAAAAAATGTTTAGGGTATGAGCCAGGCTAAGAAGGGGGGGGGGGGCAACTCTGTGGGATGTTGAAAGGGGTGCGTTGCGATTTGAAAAATTTGCCCACAATCCAGAAATCTACAATAAGTTGGGGCTTAACCGATATAAATTTATTGAAAAAATTTAGGCCGATGCAGATTGTGATATTTAGCAGGATACATTATCTCTAGATCCTTATCTTTGTATAATGCTGAACATTTTTAATGTTTATTTAAAAAATAATTATGAAAAAAAAAACACATCCGATTTAAAATAGCTAAGATCCCCTAAACTTTTTTTCTTTATTTTTTTAGGTGTAGAGGGTTTCCACCAAAAGTGATGTTGAGGCTGTTGCATTGCTTTAAAAGTTTGAAAAGGCTACTTTGGAAAAATGACTCAGTCGATTAAAAATGTGATGGCATTATCCACCCATCCCCCCCCCAAAAAAATTTCCCTACAAAATAAAAAGAGTGCAAAGGAGGTGTGTGGTTTGGGAAAGGTTGATTTGAGAAAATATTTCATGCCCCCCCCCCCCCCTTACATGAAATTTCCAGCTAAAAGACACTCCTGTATGAATAATTCCAACCTTAAGAGTACATATAAAAGCTTATAGTGGTCATTTGTAAAGGAGGATAAAAGCTCAAGAATGACATTTTCTTATTTCTCTTGTGGCCGAGACTCTTTGGACAGGTTATTTACTCAGCAGCCAGACATTACACCAGAGTTGAATCAGGGCCTCTCTGACGTGGTCGAACAAAAACCGGATTGTGATAAACTTCACAGGAGTGTTGAGTCAGATTATACTGGAATGAAAGTTGTTGCTCATATTTTTTGGCCCTCTGCACGACGGAGAGTGCGATTATGTGCTAATGTGCGAGAATTACGGCTCTTATCTGGCCGTTTGCTATCTCGCCGGGGGGCAAACGGAGGGCAGGCTGCTCCCGGGTGTGTGCCTAATCTTCCGCAAATTGTTTTCCCCGCTATCGTTGTTTGCCGAGGCCGCATTGCGACTCGGCCATTTTCAGGCGCTGTTTGACGAGAGCTAATAAGACGCGTTAAGGCCCTGAGTAAACAGCTCTCGGGGCGAGACGTGCCTGAGAGATGCCGGCCGGTTGCTTCTGTCAGGCGTGCTGAGATCATCTTGAGAGAAGGTGGTGCAAGGTGGGGGGCACGGGGGGACAGTCAACAGGATGTCTGTGTGTGTGTTCTCGCCACCGATGTTGAAAAAGCGGTACACCACGGGGAAAATGTATTTTTAACAGCTTCGAAATGTGATTGCGTAATAGCGGTACGCATTTGCGGTCCGTCATTCACAAACTCACCTGCTTGCATTTTTCGTTTGTGGAAGCCAGGGTTATTATAGTTTGGACATTTTCATTTTAGTTCGTTTTTATTTTGTTTTGTTTTTTAAATGTAGTTAGTTTTCATTAGATTTCAGGGTGGTTCTGTTAGTTTTTATTAGTTTTGTTTAAAAAATGCTTAGT
Organism: Leptonotus elevatus; assembly: GCF_054856555.1. NCBI lineage: Eukaryota > Metazoa > Chordata > Actinopteri > Syngnathiformes > Syngnathidae > Leptonotus > Leptonotus elevatus. Next base: position 11,378,354 of record NC_141259.1, read on the forward strand.
TTTTGTTTAGTTTCAGTACTAGTTTTCAGTTGTTGTTTTTTTAAACGTGTATTGCTTGTGGCGCAATATTTAAAATGGTAAAATGAAAAAAGTAACATTTGTTACCTATCATTGCATTTCGGCTGAGTTAAATGAAAAAAAAAGTTTAAAAAGGAAAATTGTCGCCTAGGAGCGATATCATCTGAAGGTGCTTTTCTATTGGCTGCTGCTAGATGACATCACTTCTGTGTGCCACACTATTAAACGTCTTTATTGCGGTTAATATCGAAATAAATATACTTAAAATCACATTTTAAATAATCCCCAAAGGCTCATGTATTAAAGTAATTACCAAAGACTAAAACGAAGGACATTTTTGCTATAATTATAATTTTAGTTAGTTTTGTAAACATAAAGTGTAGATTAAATAAATTTTCGTTTTTATTTTATTTAGTTAACAAATTAGTTTTTTTTATTTTTGTTTTATCGTTCGATTTCGTTAACTAAAATAACCTTGGTGGAACCTAACCGTGGCCATTTGCTGAAAAACTCACCAACTCACTCTCTGTATTGCCCACAAGATGGCCCCAAAGCCCCACCTAATAGGAAAGTAGTAACTGACATCCCGAAGACACCCTTAGAAAAATCTGAATTGGCATTGTCCCAAAAAATTCCATGTGGGGTCCTAATATGGACAGTGTGCAAAAACATGTCATATTTAAATCAAGGAAGTGTGTCACCTGAGCCTCTCCCAGATCGTTGTTGACCACCGTGAAGTTGAGACCCAGCTCCTCCACGTCGTCTTCATAGCTTTTGAGAAAGAGAAGGTTCCGATACATCTCTGGGTCCAGGGAGGCCAGGTGGTGGATGTCCACGTCGGCGCTGGTGCCCAGCAGCTTGGACAGAAAGAAACTGGCAAAGGGCAACTCCACCAGCATGTTCTCGTACAGAGCCTGGGGAACCAGAACACAAACGATGATTCTGCTAGCACAGTTAAAATTGATTTTTTCCTTACTTTATATATTATTTATTGTTATAAATTTGAGATTAATCGTGAGTTAACTCTTGAAGTCATGCGATTAATTACGATTAAAAAATGTAATCGCCTGACACCACTATTTAAAATACTTTTTTTCATTTTACAGGGACTTTAAGAGCACATCCTGAGAAAAAAAACTTATTCGTGAGGTGCATTATGACTGACGGATGGTTCAAACTAGCAAAAGGAAAAAACTTTCGGGTGTATTAAAACAAATGGTGCAATACATAAAATCTCATCGACTTTTTCCAGTGATAAGATCGTATATCTGCTCGCGCAACAGCGTGACTGAGAGCAAAACATAATCCATCTAAAGCGCGCTCGGCTTCCGCCTCAAACTTTTATAAATGCCAATTCTCACCTTGACCTGAGACGCTATTAAGCAGCGGCGGCGGGCAGGTGACTCATAAAAACCCCAAAGCTAATGTGCTGGAATAGTCCGAAAAAAAGGAGCCCATTGGAGGCGCTAAAATATGCGGCTCTTTATAAATGATAGCGCTAAAAACCCTGACCGCATCAGCTAAATGGATTATAAATCTAGAGGATTTCCATAATGCATGCATCTTAAACACACACGCACCGAGTCATAAATCACGGCTATTTTCTAAACACGGGTTAATTGCGCAACTTCAAACATTGTCTATTTTTTATGCAAAATAATACACTTAGTATTTCGGTGGTGGCCAGTGCTCGTTGGGGGACCATATGTGCCGCGTGGCCCCTTGGAACCTATCAATAACGCTTGTGCCGGGAAGAGGCTTAGTTTATGGACGGGAAGAGAAAAAAAAAAACTCCCGTCTTATTTTTTTCCCCTCCAACGGCACTTACTTTATTTACGAGTGTTTATTGCCAGAAATTGTGCCAAAATGACTTGGGGACGTTAAGAATTAATTATTATGGACCCCGGGCGTTTTAATATAAGTGAGTGCAGTGGCAGCGCAATTAAAGCAGATCGAGGCGCCATCAGGTGGAATAAATGCCAACAACATTGCAGGTGCATTCTGTTGGCTGCCAAATGAATCCCTTAATTTACAACATTAGCAATCAATAAAATTATAATGCCTTTAAAAGGCATCAGCATCTATCAAAGGGGGTGCCACCTACACTTGGTGCGCTCACCTTCATAGTTAGGGAGCAAAAAAAAAAAAGGAGGTTGAAGGAGCACAAATTGAATTTTCATTTTTTTCTTTTTTTACAAATGAAAAGACAGAATTGGGGATAGAATTGGTTGGGTTGAAGGCAACAAAAGCAAAAATACGATATCACTTGCGTGTCATTCACACCCCTGCTGTATGGGATATTTTCAAGGGAGCGGCTAGTGTAGTACCATGTTGTGCCACAAGATGCTGGGCAGTTTTAATAGATGTTTGCGCCTTAAATCTTCCCGCCTGTCACTCGGGTAGACAAGTGAGCAAGAAGGATGACGAGCGGCCGCTGCTTCTGATGCTCAATCCCATTTGGGTGAGTACCCCCACCAGACAAGCCACTCGCGCCTGTAATGCATCACCCCCCCCCCCCCCCCCCCCGCACGCAACAATGGCACGCCTCCGACATTAATTAACTATATTAATCTCCAGTGTCCTTTGAGCCGCGCCAGTGATGCAATCCCAATCTATATAAAGGCTTTGCCTTTTATCCCGGCCACTAAACAAATACGGACGGGGCCGCTCAAAATGGCCGCTCAAACGTCCATTTTTATGGAGGAAGGGAGGAACCTGAAGTAGGGTTAATTGAAAGTCAAACTCACATTTAATTCCACAACCATTAGTGTTGGCGTATGAGAGGAGTGGGGGTGTTGTTGGAGAATACACAAAATTGATGCTTTGCTAAGTGGATTTCATGTTCACCTAAACAGGTAATCGAGTATAATTTTCCCTTTTGTCCGATTAAAGTACGGTAAGTAAAGGCCCAAGACTTTAAACTTTAACTTACTAGTGCACCATTTGTCCACCGTCCCAATGTTTCTGGCATTTATTTAACTTATTTTAAGATAAGTTCTCATCCTAATATATTTCATTACAGCATAACAGTAATGCATGATTATAACATTAGGTCCCAGGAAAAAAAACACATTTCTAACAGTCTTCTTGCAGGAAAATTTAGCTGTAAAAGAGAAAAAGCTGGATGCCCATGATTGTAAAACAGATCAAAACGCTATTAGCACATGCTTTGAACGCTTATTTATGGGTAGTCTGCGCCAGCGGGCGCACTGATTTAGGGCCAGCCGAACGGCGACGGCTACACAAACAAGAGAATAAGAATCATCGGCTAATGGAAACCCTAATTGAGGAGCGGCCGCTTGTCATGAGGTCATTCGTCTCGATTGGGGATGATAGCACTTCACTTCCGCGAGGAAGCTATTCTGATCAACTAGCACATGCATTAGGGTGATTTAAAACAATAAGGGTAGAATACATAGTATCACATCAGTGGCAGAAAAACAATGCATGCAAAATATCAGGCTCAGGCATTGAGCCGATTCAACTTCCCTGACTTTTTTTTTTTTAAAGATATAAATTACAAGAAGTTCTCCAAACACTGCAGTTTCTAGAAGAAAAAGTGAGGGCAGCCTTGGCAATGATCTAAACTTCATTGTGGCTCTTAAATCAGGCCTCTGCCGTTCTGTGGATAGAGAAAAAGCTCATACGTATTTCACAATTTTTTACCTCCCAGTTTAGGAATCCTTGATCTAAAACGGCCTTTGACAAACTTTGCAGTTTAAGACAACGTGGGGCTGCCTGAGAGCTCACCTTCCCCAGGATCCTGCCAAGGAAGTAGTAGTGGCGCGCAAACGACTCCCCCACCAGCGTCTCGGCGGCGGGGTTGGGGTACAGCAGGCCCTCGTTGGTGGTCTTGAAGACGCCCTGGTTGGGGTTGAAGCCCGACTTGAGGAGCTCGTTGAGGAACTCGCGGAAGATGCCCCCGCCGTCGATGCCCGCCTCGTCCAGACCGTGGGCGTTCAGCAGATGCACCCGGATCCTTTTCTTCAAGTCCGGTTCTAAAAAAAAAACGAAAAACATATATATACCTCATCTTACAGCGTCACACTTAATAAATAAATGGCTGTTGAATTGTAAAACAAAAACAACGGATGTACAAGACTCTCCATAACTGCCACTAACATCAGCATTGATTAGCCTGGATTGGTCGCCAGTCAACACACATAAAATAGACAAACTACCCATCGCACACTCACATTCACCCTTTTGACTTGGACAGTGAAATCTTCAGGGCATCTAACATACATGTTTTTTGAAGCCAGAATACCCAAATTCCACTTACGTAGCCTTAAGTCGGGATTCAAACTGTGAGGCAGTGGGGCTAACCACTAGTCCACCGTGCGCCATTACAAAATACTTGATAAAAAATAAAAAGCATTTTTGTTCAATTTTTTCACATTCACTTTGCACAAACCCTTTCAGTGCCAGAATAAAGTGTAACCCGCGGGATATTCTAATCAACTTCCATAAAAGGTTATCTTTCAGAATAATTAATGTAAGGTGGTAAATCAGGCAGCTATAACTTATAGACACATAAATGATATAGATCATGTCTTCGGCCTACTACTCTTTTTAATCAGAGTGGGTCCCTGCTCGGGTGGCCTTTTCAATTCAAAACACAAAAGAGGTGACTTAAAATAATTGATTCCGCCTTTTATGCCTTCCATTAGAATAATCGGAAGCGCGATTATGCGCGCCGCGCTTGAAATCCAACACAGTGTGGGGGGAGAGAAGCTAACCTTGATTTTTACCTTGATCCTCCATATAAAGATTTTATAGGGCCGAACAAGAGTTTTAGAAAGAGTGTGAATGTTTACAGCGCTGCAGTTGCACCGTCCTGCCAAATGAGAGTGAAAGCGGCAGTTTTCACCTCATTGTAGGCAGCCAGGGAAAAAAATAATCATTTGAATATTGCCATACCGTTTTCTGGTGAGAGTTTGTCGTAGGCATCCTCGTAAATGTAGTTACGTCGGATGGTGACGACGATGCCGTTGGAGAAAGGCCCGTCCCCCTGTACGTCACGTTTGTCGGCATAGATTAACCTCTGAAAGATCTAACACCACACCAAATTGGAACGTTAGATGGACACATATGGAAACAAAATAAAAGTTTAATATAAACAGGTGAAATTTGAAAATGGTAGAAAAGATTTAAATTCAAAAAGGGACATCATAGATTTGTTTAAGAGATTTTTGTTTAAATTTGGTATTTCATTAAATGTGGATAATAATTATTATATAGAATTATAAAATATAAATATACAAATGATAAAATTTGTTCTTGTCTTAAGACGTTTGAAGAGTAGATTTGTGGATGCATTTGCGTCTTATTTTCTCATCGGTTTTTGCCTTTGGTAGTTTATAGCACCTTATAGCAACAACCTGCAGCGGTAGCGTGGCTCTTACCTTGACTCGCTCCTCGAACGGAACAACAAAAGGGAGCTCGGTGAGGATGGCCAGATGTCTCTCCTCTGACACGGACAGCTGTGGAGGCTCAGAGCCCACTGCGGAGGGGAAGATACAGAAATGTGCCATTAAAAGAAACTTCTATGCAGACCCTTAAGTCACCTTTTTCCTTTGATTACCAATCAGAATCCAAGTAAGAAAAAAAATATAAAAAATGACGTACGTAATTAATAATTTTGAAGTGCTTCTGTGCCGAGCAAAAAAAAAAAAAAGTAAAATAATTTCCAATTTTATAGAATTTTTATTTTTTTTGCTTTTAGCGAAAGTAAAGTATACTGTATGTATAAGGCCCACGTGCCGCAGATTGCCCAACCCTGCATTAAATCGAGCTGTCCATCCGCCTGCCGTGCATTCATCCATTAAGCTGATGTTTGTTTTCTATTAAACTCCAGATTTAGACTGTTGCGCCAAAATAGGAGGGGGTAAAAAAACGCCACAATAGCAAAACTCCTCACTTAGCCTCCACTCCAGCTCAATTATTCTGCTCGATTAGTCAGTCTGATCTGCATTTCGCAATCAGGTTTCCATCTTTGAGGAGAAATACTGCCTCCATCAGGGTGGTCAATACGCCGCTCGTTCATCAGCTCGGGGGAGGACGACGAGGGTTGTGGGGGGACGTCCATTTAAGGAAATGAGAAAAGAAGCGAGCAAACAGCAGGAGCAGATGTGGCCGAGTTCAGCAGGTACTTTCAGGCTAATTGAATGGAGGCCATACAGCCCGAGAGTGACATTAGGCAGCTCATACACACATTGTTATCAGCTTGTTTTCACACAACGGATTCACACACACACACACCAAGGCAGGCTTCTTTTCTTTCTATTAGAGAGACCTCAATAAGATGCATTACAATAATTAACATATTTTTACAGGTGGGGGGGTGGGGGGGTTGAAGAGCATAAATAAATAAATTAGATATAAATTGTCCTGCTGTTCCACTCAAGCCTATAGGTAGCAATAATGTTCATTTATACGTGAATGACAAGTACAAAAAAAAAATAATAGTGCAGTAATCTTTTTTTTATTTTATTAAATTGAAGCGTTTTGGGTGACTTCTCTAACACTAGCTGATTCTAAATTTAATTCTAGTCTTTATTATAAATTAAAAAATAAATAAATAAAAATTATTAGCACCATCCAGTGTTGATTGAAGGGGTCCAATGCGGCCCATTCTTCTCGTTCGCCACACATGTCGGGCAGACGGCACGTAGAGTTGAGTGACCTGAACATGGAAGTGAGCATTACCTCCACTATCACTGCTGGGATTTTTCAAACTCTTTGATTGAAATTAGTTAGTTATTATTATTATTCAACAAAAAGTACCTTATCGGCTCGGATGTTGACCTCCTGAGACAGCCAGTGTCCTGACGGGCAGAAGGGTCGTCGGATGTCACGAGCTTTTAACATCTTCACCAAGTTTGTGATGACCTGGTAGAGCACATACAAAAGTTGGGAGTTAAAAAGAAAATGCTGTGCTTTTCAGGGCAAAGGATACGGAAGTGAGAGGACGATTAGGGGAGAAAAGCAATTTCAGAATGAAGTCATTAAGTGCGTCGTTTATGGGCAGTGTAGAAGAAAAACGGTCCGGCCCCGCCTTCTAGGACTTGTTAATTACTGACGGGGCTGCTGACATCAGCCGTCGGCCTGACAATGCAGCACTGACTCAGGGTCAACAGGCTTCCTGAAAGACCTGAACCTGTCCAATTTATTTGTCACTTTAGGACATAGACACAATAATTTCATTTACACTTACAATTACATTCGGCTTATGTGAGTGCTCTGATAAATACTCTTCAACACTTGAAGAGACAACATAGCTAGCCACCTAGCTATCGGTTTCTTGCATCTCAAATCAGTTTTCCCCATTGAAATTAAGGGGAATTGCATTTAATCCAATACAGACCCATCAAAAAAATATTAATTGTTTTAGTAAGAAGAAGAATATCACTCTACAGTATTATACTTTATAAACAGGGAGGAGGATTTTGGTGGTCCAATGGAACAGTTCCACAGCAAACTTCACAGGGATTGGCAATAAACAACTTGACAGTCAACAGAACTACAAAATATCAAGAACTGAAGGTTCCGAGAACTTTAGGTGGCAATGACAACCGTCACTAAACCTCACTGAACAAAATCCCTTAAATGAGTTCTTATGTTCCACCATAACAGTTACGGTAGGACTAGGACAATTTCCATATAACGCTCAAGCCTGATGGTCCAAATCGAAGAATTCTCCCCTAAAGCACGTCATTTTCATAAGACGCCAATCAATCGTTACGACATTGGCAATAGCGAGTGCAAAATGCTGTAAATGGAGCGCGGCGATGGGTTCGGAGCATGCCTAGCCCCTGACTCCCAGAATGAATAAGCATTCCTTAATCAGCCCGTCGGGTTAAGTGCGAGCCTTAATGGGCCTTTCCCAAACTCCGGCATGACATGGTTCTCCAAACATGGCCAAGAAGAAAGTTCCATTAGCAATATTAATACAAGCTTAGTTGATCATTTTCATTCAATTAGCTTCTTTCAATTAAATAGATAGCTCGACAATGGGGGCGATAAAAGATGGGGAGGGACGGCTGATGACACCAAGCAAACATTAGCGTGTTAGGGGTCAGCGGCGTTAAAGCGACTGTAAATCCCACCGCTCAATTTGGAAAATGCACTTTCCCTGCTCCCCACTTCTTTAATGGGTCGTTTTAGCTGACAAGAAGCCTTTGAGCGGATCTTTTATGAAAATCAACCCCTTGCTGGCTTCTCAGGTATTCGCCCACCTTCCGTAAAAGAGCGGTCACTTTCTACGTGCAGCTGCTAGCTACAAGGTCGCGACATCGCGTAATCACTTTTTTTGTATTTGCCCATTCATTCGTTTATGCTTGATTTCCATCAAAGCACAGGTCACAATGCATGGAGGCACTCATGCAAATGTTCTTCGTAATCAATCCAAAGATGCTCGTTTTTATTAGCTTAAATATATTCAGAGTAGCAGCAGCGATTAGCAAGTGTATATTTCCCTTCAGGGTTCCTTCAAGGTTGCCAAAAAAAAAAAACTGTTGTAATGTTCGCCAACAGCTTTTTTTGTCATGAACATGTTCAACCTACTAGTGCACTAAATTATCTTACTAGTATGTACAAAGAGCGTACTAGTAAATGGACAATTGACACTAGAAGGATAATGCAAATAATAATGCTAGCCATGCACCTGTGTCTGTGTGAAAGGGTATTCTGCAAGTACTCGCACTGACCTTAAAGAGCTGCACCCAGTGTTTCTGTTCAGCTTGGATGCGCTGCTGCACCTCCATGTTGGTCTTGACGCCGACACTACGGAAGGCCGCCATGTACTCCTCGCGGTGCTCCGTCTTGGTTTCCGGGTAGGCCAACTTGATGATGCCGAGGCACGCGTCCCTCAGGCAGCGGGACAGCGTCACCAGCTCCAAAAGGGTGAAAGGCATCATGGATGACTGCGTCTGACCTGTTGAGGGCAAGCTCGTTGAGCATGACGGCTGAAAATAACAATTTGCGAGACCTGTGATTCTGAACCACTGCACAGATTAAGTTAGTCAAGACAATATTTGCAAAAAATTGAGAACATTTCTAAGTGACCCCTAAACTGTTGAACAGTTGTGGTGTCTTTAAAAACAAACAAACAAACAAACAAACAAAAACCAGCAACAAAGTACGATAACGGAAAGTAGCTTAATTATTTTTGCAAGCCTTTCCTTTTTGGTAGGCGTGAATATGCAGTAGCAGCAAGAATGGCGGCGCTAATAAACTTACTTTATTTTAATAAACCAGGTGCAAAAAATAAACCAATTTCATCATTCATCAATTATCATAAAAGATTAGACAAATGTATTTTGGTAATTATTGTATTTCTTTGTACCGTTTCATCCACTCTTCTTCAATTAAAGAAATGCAGTGATGTACCGTAGTTGGTTTCTTCCACTATAATGATGATCATATTATATAAATGTAGGAAATATAGATAATGAGATATATATATTTTTTAAAGCAAATAAAGCTGAATTATAGATACATTTGTAAGCTTTTTTTTTTTAAATTCGGGAATTTTGTCCAGGAAAATTCTGACATTCAAAAAGTAGAATTTTTTGAATGTTAAAACATTTTAACGTTGGAATGATTTAAATTAGTTGAGAAATGTTGATTTTGAGAAGAAATTGTTCAATTCTACAATTAATAGAGATTTTTTTTTCATGTAACGTGAAATATTTCAAAAACTACAAATTTCTGAATGACATTTTGAAGACATTCTTGTGGGATTATTGGAGAAGTGGGAACCTAAAACGAGATGATATTTTGAATTGGAATGGTTGACAAAAATGGAAGTAGAAAATAAATACATCAGCAGAATAACAAAAATTAAAACTTGTTGTAGAATAACAAGTGTGAATGTTGTTCATCAGGACATATGTCTGGAGAACACTTACCTTCCATTTCGTGGCCAAAAAACTCGCTGTCGTGCACGGAGATGAGCGAGTGGCTGAAGAGGGAGCTGAAGAGGTAGAAGAGAGGAATGATGCGGTTCGAGTCTTCGTAGGACATGGGCGAGCCTCTGGAGATCTTCTGCAGCAGCGGAACCATGGAACTGAGGAACAAGAGGACATTACGTTTGGTGGAATTTCACTTGTATGTATGTGTATGTTGTTTTTTTTCCGCCAAATCAGATTTCAGAGTGCTGCTATGAATAAATAGTGCAAGGAGGTTTTGCTTAAACTAAAGCCAACAGGCACAGTTGAATCCGCAAAAGCTCACCCGGTAATCATTTTGGTCGTCATGGAGGTGATCAGGTGCCAGAGATGTCGCAGAAAACGTGCGTTAAAGGCTAAACTGTACAAAAGCCTGCAGGAGAACAAAAGAGGAAGGGAGTTGAGGTTGCGTTCAATGACAACATTCATCATTTGGCGCGTTAACAACCTGGCGAGGGGAACTGTAAAACGACTCTCCGCCGATGTGTCTGCTTGTGCGCCCCTTTAACCAAGCGGGGACACGCGAGAAATAAATGACACTGTTCACTAACGTGGAATCTTCTTGGCCTGCCCTCTCCAAAAGGAGATTAAATGAGCCATTAAGCTTTATTTAGGCGAGGCACCTTCCATTAGTAAACTAGTTGCTGCTGCGAAGGGGGTCATAAACAGCCTCTGCGGCTTCCTGCTGGAGCCCCATTTAACTTAATGGCCAATGGGGGAGATCAAGACAATGGAGGAGGAGGAGGCGAGGTCCTGGCTGTGACCTCACAGTGCCAAACGTGCTCACACACTCGCGGGGAATTATATGATAACACCGAGGAGGGCCCCGCATACCTCGGGCTGTGGCGCCGAGGTGCGAAGCGGCTCTTTGTTCACGGTCTGTATGTGTTTGTGTAAGCTCCTAAATTGCATCGCTTTTCACACGGCAGGCGAGAGCAGGTGGCAATATTGTGCAAAGTATGCCAGCAGGACCTGCGGCTAATACAAAGTAACTGCAGAAAAATGTAAGACCTTACAAAAGGTCTTTAATTTTAAGACACCTTCATCAAATTTAGGACCTCTCAGTCAACTGTCAAATACTAATATAATTTACTTGCATTCCATAACTTGTATTATTATTATTCCATGACCAGACTGTCAAAGAAAAAGCCTAAAATTAACGCTTTACACTCTTGGAGGCATTATGTGGGGTCTTCGTCAAGGAGGAAGGAATTATGAACAGTTCCAACTAGTAGAAGTTAATTTTTAGCACAAAACCATCAGGCGTCTTTTGGGGGGTAGACATGAAAAGTCTACTCAAGCAGCTGAACTGTATTTAGAGGCACTTTAAATGGTGGAAATCATGTCATCAAGAAGTGCAACAATTAATTGATTTATCAACAACTAATTAATTATCAAATTAACAACTATTTTGATAATCAATTAAAGGACCTTGTTGACCCAAAAATTGTCCAAATCCTCAGCATTTCAGCCTCTCAACAGTATATATATCAAATTACTACATAACTAATTATCTTAGTGTTTAATCAAATAAAACATTTGCAACCCTCAGTATTTACTTCGGAAAACAATGATCAAAATATATATGCTTATTTTCTAAAATGTTACGGCCCAAACCAGTAACTGAATCATAATCATTTTATGTTTGTACAGTTTCTGCGCTGTCAATTTGAAATAATGTCCTGTTTTTGCATGAAGGGATGGAAATGAAAAAATCCAATTCATTGAAAAACAAACAAACAGATTAATTATTAAAGTAACCATTAATTGCAGCCAGTCATCAACATAAATTTGAAAATGATTGGTTAATTCTTAACGCAGCCAAATCCCCAGTTTCAAGCGGGTGTGAACACTTATGCAATCACATTATTTCAATTTAGTTTATTTTTACTTCACCTCTTATAGTTGGTCATGTGGTTAATAGACTTAATCAGTCACAATGAAGGAAAAGATTTTGAGATGATTCACAAAACCTGACATTTGAACAGGGGTGTGTAGACTTTTTATATCCACTATATAAGGATGCTTTTGTTTTGACAGGGCATCAAGTCAGTGTTGAGGGAGAAAGAGCATGTGTTAATCTAAATGGCGCTGCTCAAATTCCGCCTCTCCAATCAACCGATTCAAAAGCCCCCCCCCGCCTCCCCGCCAGGTGGAGCTGACCCCGGGGCTCGATAAGGAGGGCTTGAAAAATGGTCCGCGGCCTGCCACGCGCCATCTGTCAGCGCTACAAGGCTCTGGAGAGAAGCTCGAGGAGGAGAGTGCTGCAGCGGGCTCATAACAAGCTGGGCGGGTGTTTGATTGAAATGGGAAACAAAGCACTAAATGCCAGCTGACGTGCTGATTTACAGCCTGCCGGAAACCCCGAACCCCCTTTTCAATCACGGAATGAACCGCTAATAAACAAAGTCAAGAGGAGTTGGGAGGGGGAGAGAAAACAAAACAAAAATGTGATGCATCATGACTGGATCATTTCATTCAAGAGGTCTGAAGTGAAGATTCCGTGTGGTTTTCTTTCCACTCTCGCTTACAATCTCGATAAAAATCACAGCAAGCGTTCGAAAGCGTAGGCGTACTGTCATCACTGCCTGGCCCCGCGTAGCGCCGTGTCGCTAAACGACAGTAAATATCCAACGCGAACCATCAAAATGGCATTACAAGACGGGCGAGGGGATCATTAGAAAAGCAATTAAAATCTATTAGAGGTCCTGAGTCGGGTTTTAATCGCACTACGACTTTGCGGATGTTTATGAAAAAACGCAAGGTTGGCAAGACAAACCAAGAGAGATACTTTTTTTTTTTTTTTGCTCCTTCAGTGGATCAGCACAGTAAATCAAGGCCGGGATGCAATTTGCTCCCCTTAGCCTCTTGTAAAGCTATCCCGTCCACTCCTGCAGTGATTAATCTTCCTCAGCGAGCTAATTATTTGGTACAGATATCCAATAATGATGGAAGACGAAGGGCGGGATTTATGGGAAAAGTGGTGGGAAGAAAGGAGGGACGCCGTAAAAAATTAAGGGGATTAACGGAGCGCACTTGAGATTCTACCGGAGAGGCAAAATGTACAATTATGAGTCAAGCGTCTTGTCCGTGTTGTAAATTTTAAGCACGGAAACATCATATGATCGTTGTCGTAATCATTGTCTGTATCTCAATGGCTACAACAGACTGATGGCGTCCATTTTGAGTCTGCGTTGGGATACCAAATATGGTTACACTACTATAAAAATTATCAGTTGATAGATTTTGAGTTTGAGCACCGTCTAACTTAATGTTCTCAATATTTTAGTAGCTAAAACAGACTGATGGAATGGAATGAGGTTCCACAGGCTGGCTACTAATTGCTTTTTGTCATAATTCACTTGGGTTATGCTAGTTTTTAGAGGCCTCCATTGTGTGTCAGCTTCTGCTCCTATAAAAAAATTTTTTTTTTTTAACTGCCGGAGGTCCATTAACGTTTCACCGGCTGACTAAATTTTTATGTTTTTTTGACAATTACCAAAATATTTTTTTCCCCCCAGATGGAACACCATTTGCCTTAAGGTTCCTAATATTTTAATAGCTATATTACATGCTGGTGTAATGGAGTGAGGTTCCACAGGCTGGCAAACTTTGGTTATTTTTCGTCATTAGGCTACTTTCACGTGTTTGCATCTTAACAACAAAAATAATCAGTGGGTGAGAGTTACTTGATTTGGTCACGGTTAGCTTGCGCATTTGTGATTAAGCAGTTTAGCTCAATCTGCCATTTTGTTGAGCATGGATATATTGTTTTTAAAGGTTAGAAGAATTGTTGAATATAGCTTGATCTTTCTAAGATGTCTTGTCTATAGTATAGTATAGTTATAAAAGTGCACTTTTGTAACATTTTTTTAGATTGTGATTTTACAATTTATGTTGGCTGGGATAATTCATACTTGCACAATATTTTCATAATGTGTCCATGTTCTCATTTAATTTCTCCGAATCTGCATCCCACTGCTCACTTGTCCTTGCTTAGTTTGGTGTAGGTGAGCACAGTTTAGGTCAAGCACACACATACAAATCAAGAGGCTTTTACTAATGATTAACTGGAGCAGGTTGACCAAGCACATAGTCTCAAACACAGGCAGGCAATCAGCACCTCTGACATCCTGGCCCTAATGTAATCAGCCCCCCCAAGAAGAGGTAATTGCCCTCATCCAGCACTGACAGCTTCACTGACATCTTCTGCTTCCTCTGGCCGGTTGTAAATGCCAGCGAGCTGCGCACCATCGACGGATGCCCGACATTCTCTCTCTTTGCGCTGTTACTTACATTACTGCTTACTGCGGGGAAACATGCGGATGCGCTTTTGCTAATCGTACAAATGTAAATGGTCAATTAAGTGTTTCTTAATATTGGGAAAATAAAATAATTATCATTCCGATTAATGTAGAAAAAAAGTCAAGAACAGAATTTTTTTTTTTTTCATGGTTGCTATTGCGCACCTGACTTTGGGAACCAGGAGGCGATGCTGCACCATGAGCGTGTGACAGATGGACGCCATCATGGTGAAGACCTCCTCACTGGCCGAGTCCCTCCACACCAGGTTGAGCAGCGTGTTGGTCTGCTGCTTGGTGTCCAGCTTGCGCACGCATTCGTTGGTGATCAGCTGCACGGAGATGCGACTGTCATCCTAATTGGCGAGAGAAAAAAAAAAATGATGTTAGGTTGATGAGCGTTGTCGACGACGTGTGGATATGGTACCTTCATGGGCGGCGGGTGGACGTCGGCGTCGTCCTCGTCCTCGGAGTCGCTGCCCAACTCGGGCCGGCTGCAGCTCTCGGTCACGGGCAACAGAGGCAGAAGTGTCTGCAGAGCACTTAGATATAGCAGAAGGCCTTCCTCTGAGAGCGAACCTGTCAAGACCGACATTTATTATGTGAATATATTAAATCGTAGGTAGATATATATACACTCAACAAAACTATAAATGTTTTTGCTCCTATTTTTTATGAGATGAACTCAAAGATTTAAAACTTCGTCCACATATACAATATCACCATTTCTCTAAAATATTGTTTACAAACTAGTCTGTCTGTGATAGTGAGCACTTCTCCTTTGCCGAGTAATCCATCACACCTAACTGGTGTGCCACATCAAAATGCTGTGCAATGAAAACTGCACCTTTCAGAGTGGCCTTTTATTGTGGACAGTCTAAGGCACACCTGTGCACTAATCATGGTGTTTAATCAGCATCTTGATGTGGCACACCAGTGAGGTGGGATGGATTATCTCGACAAAGGAGAAGTGCTCACTAGACTGGTTTGTGAACAAAATTTGAGAGAAATGGTGATATTGTGTATGTAGAAGACGTTTTACATCTTTGAGTTTATTATTTTAAAAAATGGGAGCAAAAACAAAAGTGTTGCGTTTATATATTTTTTTGAGCATAGATGAGATAACAGCTAACTGAATGCCTCGTTAAATTTGATGGAAATTGGTAGTTAGAAGGTTCAATAGCTACCTAAGCAGTTCTCTCCTGCAGAAAGGACAAAGTAAAATATCCAAGGTGCACGGTTCTGAGCGAGAGGGGAAGAGGTGACGGTCCCTTGGAAGGAGCTGAGGAAGGCCTCGAAAGGGAAAGCCAGCCGGGGGTCCGACAGGGCCGGGATGAAGAAGTGAAAGATCTGCTCTGTGAAAGGCGCCGAAATGAACTCCTCGGTGAAGGCGGCAAAGACAAAATGCCTGCAAGTCAACGAGCAAGGATATATTAGATCATAGTTATGTTTAACTGGAATTAGGATTCTGAAAGGGGTCTTTGGACAAAAAAATCTCCACTCTAAGAGGTTCCTGGAAGAAAAAAATTGGGAAGCAAATAAGAATGAAAATGAGGTGCAGACTTTATGATGTTGATCACTCCACTAAGTGACCACTCCATTATCTCACCAAATAGAGCTGCTTTGTGTGGCTCACATCTGGTAACCCCACGCACCACTCCCCTCCAAGTCCCATAATGAGCTGTCAGACTGTGTGTGTGTACACAAGTTCCTCTCACTCCCACCATGCTTTTCTTCAAAGAAGAAAAGGAGCCCCCTCGACGTTTGCTCATAAGAATGTCTCCGACTCAAGGCAAACAGTCACGTATTCTCCTCGTAGGAGAGCGAACATGACTTGAGCGTTGGAATGGGTGGGGGCTTTTACAGCTTGTTGTAAATTGACTTCACCGTTGACTCTAGGAGGTAAACCATAAAAAAAAGAAAAAAGAAAGAAAGAAGCCGTAGCTTGTCGTACCTGGCGCCCGCTGTGCAGGAGGAGTAGCTAAAGTGCAGAGGTTTGAGGATGTGCTCCAATAGTGTGCTTGCCAAGGGAACGGAAGGAGAGTCGGTGTACTCCAGACTAGGAGGGAGGCGGTGATTCACCAAAATGTACAGCGACCTGTAGTATCCTGAAAAAGAACAACAACAAATGTGACGTCCAAAACAACCAGTTTACAGGATGGATTAGCTTAGCTAAATGGAGGCAGAATAAATCATCTGTTATCCAACAGCATCCATAACTAAAAATGTTAAAACAATATTCATAAAAAAAAAAAACTGCCCCAAAGTGTACTCAACTGTCTTTAATATAGATCATATGTACTTAACTTATGTTATTATTATTAATTATTTTTTGGATTTCATTCTTTTTATTTTGCCCTGGTAATTTTATTTACACACAACATAAAATGTGTAGACAATACTTAATAATTGGGGGGACCACAATTAACCCCAAATAAAGTTCAGCTGTTTATGCAGGCTTTTCTATCACATTAATGGTGGAAAAAGTTTAATTATCTTGGTTGATTTTTTTTTATGTCACAAAAACCTGCCATTTGAAAAAGGGCGTATAGACTTTTTAGATCTATCATAAAGTCCTAGAAAAAAACATGCATGTGGTGACCATTTTGGTTGTTGACACTTACATGGGACTGTTGCTGCTTCCTTACCTTTCTGGATCATATAGTGCAAAATCTGCTCAACTGTTGACGCCACATCGTTGGCATCGGTCAAGACGGGCAAGTAAACTCTCTCTGAGGAGAAGATTTCCAACATCCGCATGGGAACGGCCACGTTTAAGCTGTCGTCACCGCAGTTCTGCAGGAGTCTAACAATACAAATATTTGAGATTTCAAGAATCAATTGTTTGTTTTCTAAATTAAAACTAGTAAAAAAAAAAATTTGATTAAAGTAGTAATACTACCAAAAGTTTTACATTTATTTTGAGAAAAACATCTCGAGCAGACATTCAAACCCTGAACTTCAAATGTGTGCACCATCATGCCTACATGATGTGCAAATATCATCATTACACTGACAACGTACCTGCAGCAAAAACCCAGTATTCTCTTGATCTGAAACATACACGTCTGCCTGTGCGGACCCACCAGTAGCTTGACAAACTGACAGTTGTGTTTCACCAGGTTCTGGCACAGCCATACCTGCAATAGAACACACAAGCATAACATTGGAGTAAAGAGAAAAAGAGAGCCAAGAGTAATAAAAGCTGTGCTCTCACCAATCGCTGCGCATCCACACTCTGTCTGTAGAAAAAAATTAGCTGCCTCGACAAGAGACTGAGAGTGGGCGCTTCCAAAGTGTGCTGTGTCTGATTGGCGCACTCGTCAAAACTTGCCCTCTGCATTGCGTACTGAAGTTAAAAAAAAAAGAAAAAAAAGTGCAAAATAAAAGATCACATTTAGACACAAGTTCATCTCACCATCATTTTAAGGATTTGAAACAAACACACACACAAAAAAAACAAGATTTACAATCTAATCTTAGATGAAAAAGTCATTATTTTGGAGGGAAAAGTTGCCTATTTACAAGATAGCGACCCAAATAATTTCTTAGATTAAAGTTGTAGTATTTTGAGACAAAGATGTAGTATTATGAAAACAGTATTTTTGTTTGGACTGGCTTAATAACCTACCTGTCGTTTCAAGTCTTGGTAGCCGCGCACATAGGATTGAATGATGATGGCGTTCTTCAGTCGTTTTCTATCATCCTGAGACATGGGGGGGGAGACAAGTGAGACAAAAAGGCCGTAATGTAAAAACTTTTAAGACAATTTGGTTTGTCCTTTACAGGGATGACAGAATCAGAATCATCTATAGGTTATGTAGACAACACACTGCACAGTGTATTAGTCACCTCTCTTTTTCTTCTTTCTTCTTGAGTTCGATGCAACAGGGATGCTTTTTCTTCCTGGGAAAAACACACAAAAAGGCTCAATGTACAGTGAAGGTCCAGTGTATCACATTGTATAATATACAATACATACCATGGAAAAAGAGCAATATTTTATAGAATTAAAAAAAAAAACAACAACTACCAAACCACTTCAGTGAAAGCAACTATTTGTACAAGCACTTAAAAAGTCAAATTTTCAGACTTATGAGGACATAATTATTATATGACTGAACACGTAAGGTCAACCACCCACACTTTACCTTTTTACTTGCTCCTCCGAGTGACACCTTGGGTCTCGTCTTGAATTCGCCCTCGAAGCTAAACATTTTCACCTCTTTCCCATTGACTGTTGGCGATATTGACACTTATTTCTACAAAAACAAAGAGGACAAAATCGAGGTGTAAACACAGGCTATTGGGTGATAATTGTAAAAGTTGTCTGGCACTTAGTTGTAATTGACAGACACGCGGCTAATCAATCACACAGAACTTAAGTGTTTTATTTAAATCGTATTTGAATGGCACGTGTTGTGATTGGGCTTCGACCACACTGAGCTAATTGACTTCCTGAGCTAGCAAATGACTCAGCAAGCAGGCACAGAACGCGGCCGTCTACGTTTCAATAACAGAATATATCAAAAATTGAGAGAGATTTTTGTTCTTATTAGTGACACGTTCCAAGCTGTTCGATATGCGTGTGTGGGTAGCACGAGTTTAGTTGACGTTAGCGCCGGAGCTAACTCGCTAGCACAGGAGCTAGCACTCGTAAGGGGCTACCTTCACGGTGGGGTGCAAGCTATCGGCGTCTGTTATAGCAACACGGAACTGAACTAATGGTGGTAAATTGACAGCACGTTGAACGGTTACCTTTGACTTGTGAGCGACGTGGGGGGAAGCAATATTGTGTCGTTGTTTTAGCTGAATCCGAACGACTTGTTTCCCTGTGCTCGCAAGAAGTCAACAACACTGATGGAAAGAGGGGACCCGAGTGCTTCCGCTTCCCGTTGCGTCTGCGAACACGATTGGACGAAGAGCGCGTCAATAATGACGTAAGCCGTAAGGTGCATTCACGGAGCGTGTTAAAATTAGAATTTTTTTTACAAAGAGAAACAAAAAGAAACAGATGCAATCAGAACAACCGCAATTTTGTCATGCTCCCGAATCCAATGCTTAAAAAAAATAATTACCATGTGTAATCATGGTTCTGAAATAATTAAACGAGAGTTGAAATGTAACGCTCCACTGCTCCCCATAATAAATTGCTAAACCCAAACATTTTGAACCCCAAATTTCCGAGTAAACTAGAATGCGTCACAAGACCACTTACAAAACAGCTAAAGGGGCATGGCATGAGGTGGAAAATAGCTACGGTATAGTTATATTTGACAAATGAGTAAAATGTATTTTCATATTTTTAAAAAAGTTCATGTATTTCTTCCATTTTAAAAATTACATGCATTTCACATGACTATTATCAGCACATGTTTTAACTCCAAATAAAGTTCAGCAGTTCTAGTATGCTTTAAAAAAAAATATATACATACATTAAAATGTTCCTTTAATCAAATTTTCCATATAGAGTGATTAATCGTTATAACATTTAAAGTTAAATGAAGTTAAAATGTCATCCCTTAACACGTTAATGTAGCAATGTAATAAAGTGCCCAGTGAAAGTACATACAGTATACGGAATGTATTTATGCTAGCATCATAAAACCCAACTCGCAATTGGTAGAATCATTGTCGAGTTGATGATTTTAACTGTTGCTTCAAATGGGAAAATGTCAATAAAAGGGACAGCGGGAATTGGCTCTTCAATTGGGGCACATATGGCAATTAATAATATATAATCTATGGCTATTTGTCACCTTGATTTGTATTTATCTAATTGTCCATGTCATTAAGGGGCTCTATTAACAGCTTTCATGGATGAAGAGGGGCTTGGGACCCCCGCACCCCCACCTTTTTTCCCTCCCTTCTTGAATGTGAAGGAAAAAAAGGAGTGGCTGGGGTGGTGGTGTCATAAATCTGTAAGGGCCATTTGTAAATGGTCCCATATTTCACCGCAGCCTTAATATAAATATTCATGCTGCATTTAATGAAATTAAAAGGAGAGAGGCGTATAGGATATACAATCATCTGATTATAAAAAACAACAACATAACAATAATAAATAATTTCATAAATACATACTGTAAAATAACAAGTTTATAAATACCAATTATAAAATAAAAAATACAGAAATATAAATGCCAAATGGATTTACTCTAACACTTAGAGCAGGGGTCACCAACCTTTTTGAAGCTGGGAGCTACTTCTTGGCTAATGGTAAGTGCTGCCAGTTTGAGACACTTCTGAAATGACAAATATGCTCAAATTATGTTTAAGATTATGTTATTATTATTATTATTATTATGTTATTGGGTGTCAGCTAACTTGGCCACAAAAATCGGTCGACACAAAAATGTCTGCCTCAATCAATTCCAAAAAGATTTCTTGTGACATTCCCATTTATTATTAATGATAGGGATGTTCGATACCACTTTTTTTTTTTTAATATATATATCGATACCAGTATGAGTATACTCAACTCTTAGACACCAATACAACCCCCCCCCCCACCCCCAAAAAAAACCCAAAAACAAAACAAACAAACAAAAACAAAACAAAAAAACACTGGCAGATAATTTTAAAGAAGTACCTATCACAATATACAATATTTGTTATTGCATAAAATTAAAATTTCTGAAAATGTTATAGTCTTCTAATTTCTTATTTTCTAATGATCATAAAGCGGCCACAAGAGGGCGGCTGATACTGATATGACTGCCGTGAAGCTATACGGATACCCATTGGTACTCGCCCATGCTTAATTAATATGACCACACTGATAATGTCAAAGATATCTCCCAATAATTTGGAAACAAAAATCAATATGCAACAGTTTAATTTTTTATTTTTTTTTGCATTGTTCACATATTCAAATGATCAGTATACAACATGCCTGAAAAATCACAATGACCCATCACTGGTGAGCTCATTTTTGGAACAGGCCTGTATGCTAGTCACCCACGTTGATGCCCCCCTACAGATTTTGTTTATAAATTTACAAATACATATTACAAATTATCTTGAGATCTCGAGATCGATAGATAACACATTTTGTTGAAAACCAAAATTGAGAGATTTTTTAAAATGTTTTATTTAACATTGAAATGAGGGCTGTTTTTTCTTCTTGCAAAAATGAGTCATCCCATCACAATCTCTCCCTTCTCAACGTCATCGTCCTCATGGCGGCCGCTTATCATCAAGGTGCCCAATTAAATGACGATCCTTTAGCGGCAAAAGCGGCCGCTGACTTGTTGATTTCCCCCGAGCAAATAAAACGTCGGCCGTGGCGCTGACGAATGGGGCAAAACTAATCAGCTTTATTGGTAGACAGGTTAAGGCCAACGGGGGTGTCAATAATTCTCGCGGTGACCTCCCTCTTCCATTAACTTTAAGTGGCTTATTAGACCCTGCACGCTCCAATCCACCCCGCCGCCGAATCGCCTTTGGAATTGGGCTCATTTTGATACTCGCTTCTCATGTTCTCTTTATTATTCTGTTTTGCACACATCGATAAGTGCTTCAAAATATCAGCATTGTTACACGAGTCCTTCGGCTAATTTATTTAAACCACACGTTTATTACAGAGTGCTTTTTTTTTTAAGGATGGCAGCAGGAGCGCTTTCACTCGAATTTCCCTGTCGGCCTCCACCGCCTCAGGTTCGCACGTGCAATTTTCTTCCCTTCCGGACGGTTATTATGATGATAATAATTGCCGACTCCTATTTCCGAATTACCCCGTGTCTGCACTTTTCTTTAATTTGTCATCTAAATCCAATTGGAGAAAGTGACAGTTCACCTTTCAAGCGAGACGCATAATTCAGTTTTACGAAATGATTATTTGAACATTAAACCAGCCTTCAATATTAATTTGCCCACCGTAAAAAATAAAAATACATCTCTAAATAGCCTACATCAAATTATTCGTTACACATTTTAAATCGCGTTGGAAATTCAATTAGTTACTCATGTTTGTAGTTCTTTTATTTGTATTGCATATTTCTCAAAATAGAGCGAAATGAGGTTCTGTTCCGTTTTCAAAACAAAAGGAAATCGAGGGAGAAATGAGACAAGTCAATAAAGCATTTGAAAAAAAATCTCACATTTTAAAAATTTTAAATCTCTAAAAAACCAACAACCTAAAAAAAAAGATCTAACAATATATTAAATACAGCACATTACACGTTAAACATTATACATAGCTCATGTGTATACCAACTATTGTTAAACTTAATGAAAATGTTGCAAAAAAAAAAATCATATGCGCATGGAAATTCTATTGCCACAATTGTATCTTTTAAAATGTAATGTAATGTAAATATTTTATTTTTCTCCACGTTTCTTTCCCCATGTATGATTAATTAGAAAAAAATCATGTGCTGGGGAAAATGTATTAAATGCATTTGATTAAGCAAAAAAACAAAAAAAAACTCTCAAATAATAGCAACAACTTTTCGTTGTGCATACGCTTGCAGTAAATAATGCACATATCCTGTGTATTTTGGCTGCAAAAACAGGCATTTAAATGTATTGAGTCCACATTGTCCTGTGGTCACGCTCCAATTAGTAATCTAAATAAACATATTTTTGTGCTCTCGTTGCAGAAAAAAATGCATACCCTCCTCTAAACGCATTAGAATGTGTATTATTGAAAACAAAAATCAAAATAATAATAATAATAATTGAACATTAGTAATGTCTTATGCAGCCCAAAACAAATTAAATTGTATTTTACTAATTAAAAATAATAATTTTGTGTTAACAGAAAATATAATTGACACGTCGATTTAGACAAAAATAATAATTCCAATGTTGGAAATGTTTGAACGTATTACTATTTAAAATAACAATAATGACCAAAATACTAATATGTATCTTCAAAAAGGCGCCTCGGGTGACCTTGAGGGGTGTGAAATCCTTCCAAAGTGCTGCACTTTAATTCCTTAAACGAATATTAACGATGAAGCTGTTAAAGTAAAATATGGCGCCTCATTAGAATGACTTGACAGTGTTGCGCATTTTGGTTGAAGGTGCGTGACTGCACGCGAGCGCTAATGGAAATGAGACGCGGAGGCGGGGTTAGTTCTCCTTCCAGCCAATCATCGCCACGGGACGAGCATTAAGTGTCACGCCGAGCTCTGAGCTCCCACTCCGGGTCCCGTCCCAACTTCGCGCGGTCCTACTCTCCCCTCCAAGATGGAGAAGTCGAAAAACTTTCGCATTGACGCCCTGTTGGCGGCCGACACCCCAAAAGTGCAGACTTCCCCCCTGGCCCTCGTCACGACCCCGGGAAGCGGCGGAGCGGGCACCGCCAACGCCGCTTCGGAGCTCACCAACCCCGGGGAGGCTCTCCGCTCGGAGACGCCGTCCCCTCCTCGGATCTCCGCCCACGGCCTCATCCCCAAGCCGGGCTTCCTGAGCGGCCCTCACGGGGTGGTGGGACTCCACCCCCAGAACGGCGGCGGAGGGATCCCCGCGCAGGCGCTCTACGGCCACCCCATGTACGCGTACTCGGCGGCCGCGCTCAGCGCCCAGCACCCGGCCTTGTCCTACGCCTCGTACCCGCACGGTTCCCATCACGGCCACCACCCGCACCACCACGGCGGGGGGGACCCCATCAAGCTGACCGCCAGCACCTTCCAGCTGGACCACTGGCTGCGGGTGTCCACCGCCGGTATGATGCTGCCCAAAATGGCAGACTTTAACTGTGAGTATTTGGAATTAAATCACTATAAATTCTTAACACAACTGTTGTCAAGGGTAAGGACCAAACTATTAAAAAGCTATAATAAAAACCTGATTAGATTATTACTTGGAACCCTTTTGGCTCAGAAATGGAATATTATGTACAAATTGGCATTGATGTTAAAACTAAGGGGATGGACCAAAAACAAAAAACAAAAAAACTGCATGTGTACTTTGGAAGTGAATTACATTTGGCTTTACCGCAGGCTTACAAGTCGCATACGTTTTACTTCTGAAAAAATAAATACATCTCGCAATACATTTTTATTGACGTATTTATTTTCGTAAAAGTACTTTTTTCTTGCACATATTCTAGTAAAATGAAAAAGGAACGTGGAGTCATTGTTAGTACAAACAATTTGTAAATATAGAAAATAAAAATGTTCATTTTAGCATATGCCAAATAAATAGCAAAATCGGAGAAACTGGTTATTTTGCAGTGGTCTTTTTTTGTTCCAGAGCTGTGCAAAAAATTTTTTTATTAATGAAGGAATGACATCAAAACATGTCTCCAAACTAGCCATAATCCTTCCATTGTCCTATAATAAAACTAATTGACTGTAACTGTACACTTCTTATAATAATTGCTATTTTGGTGGAAAAACACAAGTTGAGCAAAGTGTACACGTTTCTCATAATTATGCAGTAATAAACTAAATGTCTAAATTAGCCAACAAATTAGATTTTTAATTGGTTGGTCCAGTTTTGAACCGAAATGGCTTCCATTGCATTGATGACTCCACTAGCCTTATTTTAATCTGCGTTGACATGTTTTGAATAATAACAAGAATACCAATAAGAGTTTCAGTGTGCTTATTTTTATTATTATGGGCCAAAATGGTTCCAGATTACTTTATAAAATGTGTTGTTTAAACAGTTCTGGGACACATCTTGAGCCAAAATGGCTACAATAATTTATTATTATTATTTAATGGTTTGCCATGCAGCTACCCAACAGATTTTTTTTTTGACTTTGGTATATTGGAAAAATTGACTATTTCCTATAATATTGAAAAAATTGCCCAATTATATAATAACTAAAATGTTTCAACCGCAGACCTATTTGCTTTAGTTAAAAAACAAAATGAACATTTATATGTATATAATGACAAACATGTAGGTCAAAGAATGTTAAAAAAAAAAAAAAACTGTGGAGATGTTTGTACAGGGAAGCGAACGATGGCGAGCATACAAGGTGACACAGATAGATGATTTTTGGGAGAGGAACTAAAATGGACAGATAATGGACAGTGGGAAAGTGGCAGTGGACTGTGAAAGCCACAGTGGACATGCTACTTGCTCACCGGCGCACACTGCCGTTTTTGTCCACACTCGTTTCTAACAGATTTGGGTCAAAAAAATGAGGCGGCGGGTTGAGTTCATCTTCTGTGTGGACGCTTCCAGACTCTGCGCTGGAGTGGAGGAATGATGAGATCACAGGATGAGGATGTTATAAACATTGGCAAGGTGCCTGATAGGAAAAACGTTCTTGATGGTTTCAGAAAGTTACAAAGTTGACAATTTTGCCTATTTTTGATGAATTTTTGTTTTAGACTATGGCTGGCTTTTTTCCTTTGAAAATCTGAATCGACTGAATCGATCGTTTGTGACCAGGGAGGTGAATTGCTAGTCCATGGTTGTTTGTAACAATTTTTTTTATATATTAATATTATTATTAATATAAATATTAAATATAATTATTTTATCATTTAAAAAAATGCACAAAATGGTACAAATTTGCACTTTTTTTCTCGTGTCACAACTCAGAATCATTCTAAACTTGTTAAAGTGAGAGATGTGAAGCCTACAACACGAGGTTGTGTGTATTTTCTTTTAAGGAATTAAAAATATCTCATTTTGTAATAATTTTGCCTCATCATCAAAACATTTTTGATGAACTGACTCACTTTACTGATAGAATCTGAATACGTTGTCTTTGGTCAGATGGAGAGTATGATGTTGTCATGTAGTATAAATGATCAAACATTTTGAAATTGGCAACAATTTGAAATCATTTTGCCTAATTTTTTATGATTTTTTGGGGGGGGGGGGGGTTTGATTTGCCCTGTCAGCTGGCTCGTGTTTCTTTGAGAATCTAGTATTTGAGTCAGGTGTGCGTGGTCGGGTTGTATTTTTTTTTGTAAACATAAATGTAAAAACAATATTTAAAATTATGCATAACTTGGAATAATTTAGCCTAATTATTAATTTATTTATTTTTTGCTGTCGGCTCAGAAATTACAACCCGTGGAAAAAACAACAACAACAAAAACTATATAATAGTAGATAATGTGGAATAATTTTGTTTGTTTATTTATTTGTTTATTTGATGCTCCAATCAGGAGTACAGAATGACGTGTGTTTGATTTGGGCACAAAAACAAAACAATTTTACCTGCACAAAATAGCAAACATTAAATTCATGATATTTAGTCCAATTGTAGAATATGATTTGTGTTGTGTTTGTGTTTTTGGGTGCGTGCACAGCCCAGGCGCAATCCAACCTGCTGGGCAAGTGCCGGCGGCCGAGGACGGCGTTCACCAGTCAGCAGCTGCTGGAGCTGGAGCACCAGTTCAAACTCAACAAGTATCTGTCCCGACCCAAACGCTTCGAGGTGGCCACCTCCCTCATGCTCACTGAAACGCAGGTACCACAAAGTTATACTGTATATACATATACAGTATCTATCATCCATGTTTTCTCCCTCAGTCCATCCTTCTGTCTATTTATCTATCTATCTATCTATCGTCTGCCCATCCGTCCAGTGACAGTATCCATGATCTATCCATGTCTCTATAACTCTCACTCTATCAGTGTGTCAATACAACTTCTGACTATACTATTTATCATCTGTCCATCCATCAATCCATTTAAGTTGTCCAATCAAATTAACGGCACGGGTCAGATTGATAATTGTGATTCACTTAAGGGAGTTCTTCACATAATCAATCTGGAACTTCCCTCGGCAGATCCGTCGGAGAAAGGCGGGACATTCTGTACAATACTTTGTGCTGATTGGACGATGCGCCATCTTGTGCATGTTTGTTTTGACCAATCACGGCAACGGATGAAAATGTCATCTTCGGACTCGTCTTAAAGAAAAAAAAAACCCGCATGAACATCTTTACCAGAAAAAAAATGCATGAAGCGCCTCTCACTGTTCAACGAACGAACAAGATGTATTCTCGTAGTATTTGTGAACAAATACCGCGAGAATTCAGCTCGCTGGCAAGGTTAAAATCAAATCGTGCCACTTCTACCGAGACACGTATTGAATCGAAGGCAAACGTTTACAGTACTGACAAGGTCATTCATATGTACTGTACGCAAAATGACAACAACAAACTCATTGCATCATAACCCGTCGAACTGATCGGAACCGCGTCAAATCGTTCGACTTTGAAATCTAGAATCATGTATCGATCTTTTTTTTTTTTAGATGCACACACATAGTATACACTATATCTGTACATCTAGCTGCCTATTGTTTATCCAGCATGTCTCTATATTTGTATATGCGGTCTACATTATCTACCATCCATCCACCTGTCCTGTATATGGTACAGTATCTCTCTATCTAAATCCATCTATTCAAGCGTACATCCACCATGTTTGGCCTAGGCACAATTTTGAACTTTGTTTTCCATGTTGGCTTTCCTCAAGGTGAAAATCTGGTTCCAGAATCGTCGCATGAAGTGGAAGCGAAGCAAGAAGGCCAAGGAACAAGCGGCGCAGGAGGCCGAGAAGCAGAAGGGCGGCAAGGGCGCGCACGGCGGCGACAGGGCCGAGCAAGACGGCGACCAGTCGGACTATGAGGGCGGCAAGGTGACGACGACGAGCAAAAACGGCAGGATACGAGACTTGAAGGACAGCGACGACGAGGGCGACCGCTTCCTCTACAACTCCTCGGACTGTTCCTCGGATGATGAGCGCAATCGAACCTGCGACCTCAGCCCGCAACCCTGAGGGGCGGGGGGGAGGACTTTGCATGGAAATCCTTTTTATCATTGACATTTTTATGAAAAGAAGATATATATGATGAGGAAAACAGGTCAAACATAAGCAAGGTGTCGATTCGAGGTGGGAATCACGATTATTTTGCGGTGTTGATACGATGCGTCACAATATGGATAACACTCATTTTTCATTGAAATGAGGCCAATTCTTAATACGGTTATCACTACTACTTGGACTCTCTATGCAAAAACTGAGCTTTTTTTTTCTTCTTTTCGTCATTCCATCTGCTTTGACAGCAATAATCTTGTTTTATGTTGGCCTTATTATAATAGGAAAAAAAAAGTTCTGTTTATTTTTCTATACTGTATTTATAAAAGAAAAACAAAACGCATGCTAAATTGTGGTCTCTCGGTGCAAATAGTGTCAAATAAATATTGTGCTTCTTTTTTTTAAATTTATTTTTTTATATATGTGTGTGTGTAGTACATGTGCGTGTGTGCGAGTTGTAGCGAGGGTTTGATTTATGGCGCAGGACACATGCAGCCTTGTGCGTTGACAGGCCGGGGTCATGGGAATGACTGTTAATGGCGCTGTCGGATGTGTGCAAATGTGCCGTGTGAGCAAACAGCAAGAAGAAGAAACATTTCGCGCCACACCACCAATGGACTCGCATTGAGACACCCTGTTAGGAAGGGGAAAAAAAAGAAAAAAGGGACATGGCATAACTTTCTATTGAGAATCAATTGGTGTTTATATTTGGGGTGATTTGAGAATCAAACATTAAAAGGTAAAAATATGTTAATATTAGGAGTGTCAAAATGAATGCATTAATTTTGAGTTAATTTAGAGTTCCTATAATGGCACCAATTTTTTTTTATGCGTGATTAATGACCGCCCCTTACTTGGAAAGCCTGTACTGGAGGAATTCCAGTCGCAACGCAGCAGACACGTCCACGTCCAAATTTAGCAGTAATAAATTTAATAATAATGCATATATTTGTGGACACTGGGGTTGAGTTGTTTTTTACAATTAAAAAAATGAGAATTTCACAAGCTACTTCATATTAAAGATTAGATAGCTCTTAATATTAAAATAAAAATACACTGAGCTGTCACCAATGTCTTACAAATGCCATTATGCCATCTAGTGGCAGAAAAATGACCTCAACAAATCAATATCACACTGGATTTTTTACAGTACAGTAAATCTTTTTAATTTTAACTCAATTTTATGAATTATTATGAAATTACTTTATCAATAACTAAAATATGCAGCCATATTTCTATTAGTTTAACATAATTTTTTCTACTTTCATGTTAACAAGAGTAAGAAAACTTAGGAATATTTTTTTTTATTGTACATTTAGAACAGATATAAAATTTGCGATTAATCGTGCATTAACTCTTGAAGTCATGCGATTTAAAAATTCTAATCACTTGATACCACTAATTAATATACATTTCTTAACGGTCATAAAATATGACATGAATATAAATTCTGATTTTGAAAACATTAATTGTAATCAATTCATCTGCATTTATATAGTGCAGTACTGCAAAAGTTATATATTTTTTTATGAAATAGTTAATTTTTTTGGGGGGGGGGGTTAAAATATTTTACATACAATATACCTAATTAAGTATGTATATATAAGCCTCTTTGGTGTCCTTACAATGCGATTTTCTGCCATGTTACTAGTAAATGTTATGTACAGTGAATATTGCGCTGAAGATCGATTTGAAAATCAGTAATTGAATCAAAATTGCAATACCTGCCAGAAAAATGGCAAATATATCTATTCCTAAGATCGTTCAGCCTCATAGTTATAGATCACACTAATGGTATAAAGTATTTGCTTCATGTTGTATTTTATATCGTGAAAAAAAAGGCACCAGAACAGGAGTGTGTAGACTTTTCTTTTTTTTACATCATCCACTATAAAATAAGCAAATTTTAGACACCACACCTTCAAAATAAATGTCTACATTTCTGTTCTGCCTTCAGTCTGATTGCTTCCGCAGTCAATTCAATCATTTTGTCCCAGGCTGTTTAGTGAAGGACCCGCGTTTATCTCCTCGTCGTGTTTGCATTAGCGACCGCAGATCAACAGTTCAGGCCTGGGTCAAACCCGACCGGGCAGGTAAAGGCTGCTGGCTACAGCGTGGCACACAAAGGTCAGCGTGTGGAGCGCACACAGTGAGCCCATTGATCGCATTGTATACACCTCAGCGCTTGTTCACACCACACTTAAAAGTATTAGTGATTTACAGTGGAATGAATCAAGCTGCAAATAAATGTATCTATTATTTTATTATAAATGTTTTAAACGTGACGTCTCATAAGAGTCCATTGCTTGCTTACAATCATAATGACAAGCCCTATAGAAAATGGATTTGGGATGGATCTTTTTTTTTTAATCTTCTTCTAGTAAGATGATATTCCTCCAGAAAAGTTACAGTTTGACTTTGGCCTCTTTGGCCTCCATGGCCTTGGTGGCGATGCAAGCGCGCTCAGTCAGCGCGGTGTCCTGCGGCCCGGCGTTCTTCAGCAGGAAGTGGCTGATGAAAAGCTTCAGGCCCTCACGCAGCATTCCCAGTTGGGGAATTCCAGAAATCCTGGCAGGTGGGCAGCAAATGAAGGGGGAGGGGGACATTGAGGGTGGGTGGCCGGCGACACGCAGAAAAGACAAATGAGCCTTCGGGTTATCGCAAAATGATCTCAAGGCTGACGCTCGAGTGAAATGGGGGAAGGGGGTGTGGGGTGGAGAAAAGTTTTCTATTCATGGTTAAATATTGCTCTTAATTCAGTTCATTTCTATTGACGTGTCCAATTTGGGATATTTCCAAAATTCCCCATCCTTTTACTTGTGCAAATAATTTTTTGAATGACACTAAAAATTGTCTAACATTACACAGGGAACTTATTTACAACACACACATTTTATTTTGATAGGTGCTGCTGTTTTGGTTAGCAAAGTCCTAAGTCCAGCGGTAATTCCAGTTGTACTACCAGCCCCCCCCCATGGGAAAATGGAGACATTTATTTCTCTCACCTTGAAAAAATGCTGACGAGATCGTCAGGCTCGGTGTCTGTGAGCAGCCGAGTCAGGACTTGGCGCAGGAAGCGCACCTTGGGCTTGTCCAGCTCTCCGAACTCTATTACCTAGGACACCAAAAGCACACCTGTGTCAATATTCGGAAAGAATATGTGGACTTAAAATGGCACTCAGTAGAGCGCAGACCTCCACCAAGGGCTGACCAATTGCCACATGGAATGTTTGCCTGAAAACTGGATGCAATGGCGGAGAGAAACTAGCTTAACCAGACATCCTGCTAAATAAATCTGACAAACTAATTCAACAAACAAACGGCCAAAGAACCATAATCAATCGCCTCAAGCTTTGAATAAATTGTGAGGATGAAAATAATTAAAATGCTCTTGGTTTTTATGCTCTGAAAATTAGCTTTTTAACCAATTAAATTAAATTTAATTTAATTCAATCTTTTTTTTTTTAATTAATGAAATCAAAAAATGGTTAAAATGATGAATACAGGGGTAACATTCCGTGACAAACACAAAATTGTGTGACAATTTTAATAAGAAAAACAGCACTATACTGTAGGATTATCCATTATACAAAAAAATATAGTAATAATAAAATTAAACATGACATTTTTTTGATTTGATGTTTGCACCATTTATGTTCAAATATCAGTTGTATGCTAGTTTTGTTAGCCTCTCTATGCCATTTCGCATTATGCATTAGCATTGAGCTTTTGTAAAGGAAAGTTATGTGGTTGGCTTTAAATACGAAACAAGTAATTCTCCTTGTTTTAGAGTTAACCTCAACTGGACGTGCCAACAAACAGCTTGACGCAAGCACACTTGACCTCTTTTTGAAGAATTGCTTGTTAACTCGCTAAGCAAAAAAAAAAAAAAAAAACTGATCTAGAGTCCGTATGCATTTGCTTACTTTGAACAGTGAGAGCGAGAAGCACTTGTTCTGTAGGAAGCCTGTCACGAGTTGGATCAAATTGTTAAAAGTCCTGACGGGAAGGTTAGGAAGCTCCCGAAATTTATCCCACAGGCTGAACTGGAAGGTCATCTGTGAAAAATGGAAGCAAAAGAACGTGTCAAAACCAACAAAAAGAAACTTAACGAGCTCACGCGTGAAAAGCAAACATTCCCGGTGCGCTCTCTGAGAAGGACAATGAGTCGTCGGTGGCCGATGCGGTCGGGCCGAGGAGGAAGTGTTGTTGTTTGTGGTCACAGTTTGAGTGGCCTCATATCACAGGGGGAGAAGGTGTGAGAAGATCCCATCGCGCGGGTCACGCAAGGCCCGGAAGAGGAGTTAAGTGAGTGGAAATTAGTCATTAGCATGCAGACTTATTAGCACTCAATCAGGTGTGATTAGGATCAGTGCACTGTTGTGGCTTTGATGGTTTGTTTTTGAGGGCCTTGAAAATAACATCAATGGCTCTTTACATTGGGTGGGGAATTGTAACTATCAGGGACAATTTCCTCAGCGGGAAGAAAGAAAAAAAATGATAGTGTTGCTAAGATACATCTTGGCTACCTGGAAGCGGCGGTCGTGAGCGCAGAACTTCTCTCCCAGCACGGCGTAGAAGCCATTGAAGGTTTTCTCCTGAAGGCAGCAGTCCATCAGCACGTGGACGATCTCGCGCTCCTGTTTGTCTTTTAGCCCCATTCTTCACATAAGCAATGAGATTCCTTTGTCAGAATTTGTCACAGCATCCTCGTCCCGCCTTCAAATGAAGGTGAACGTACCTCAAGAGCTTGTCAAATGCATCCAAGTAGTCCTCGCTGGTCATGAGCACGCAGAAGATGTTCCTTCGGATGTCCGTGTTCATCCGCTGCTTTCGGGCCAGTTCCAGAACTTTGGCGGTGAACTGAAACAAAACGTGGGTGTGTGATTTTAATCATTGTTGAAGACTATGTATAAAAAAAAGAAAAGAAGCGTGGAAAGCCCCCCAAAAAATGTGCGATTTTTGCCACATTTAAATTAGGCCGAACAATAAGCATTTTTTTTAGGCAGATGCCAATACCGATTTTTGGCAGTAAAAAATATCAATTACCCTTTAATCTGCTGAGTATATATATATATATATATATATATATATATATATATATATATATATAGCATAAAATTGTGTTCCCACAGCATTTGTGTGTGAATATTTGTTACTTAAAGGAAAAACACTCCCGAAGTCGATGATAACTTCCTGTTAGCATTTGAATGGGATCTTCCCTTCACTTTTAGCAGTAGCGTTAGGCTAGCGATGTTCTAAAAACGAAGCATGATTTGTATTTAAATATACAGTGGCTGTAATTCTTATCATCGCGTATCTAGTTTTACAGTTAACTCCAACTGGGGTGTCATTAAACAGCTCAAAGGACACTTCGGGACAACAGAATCAGCAGAAAAACATATGCTACACACTTGCTTGTTGCTAATGCTACGCAAGTAAAATGGTGGATTCAGGGTACTTTCACAGCGTCGGAAACTTCAGTTTTCTTCGATGATAACATTTTATGGGGAAAATAATCAGCCATTTAGCCAAATTGGCCAATTGTTTTGGCCGACGTTTGAAAGGCAATATTCGGCCGATTATAATTTGCGGTCGATTAATCACTTGGGACATAATTTAAATAGCGGCTAACGCATTTTTGACCATTTTTTTCAATCCATTTGTGACTCACCTGTCCTTCACCGACGCTTTTATTCTCTTGCTCGCTGATCATGGGCGCTCCACTCCAGGACGAGCCCACAATCCACCAGCGGCCCACCTGGTCGGCCGACAGCAGGTTGTCCAAAGACACCCGCAGTTTCATGTCGCTGCCTGCAACGTTGCGCTGGATCTGCGTTGCAAACATTTACTACTCAAAAGCAAATCCTATTCAAACAAAGAGAGCCTCAAAAGATGGATTTTGTAATTGACTGCATTTGTCTAAGCATGGCACTTTAGGTAATCCTTATAGGCAGCTCTTTGAGGCCACCTGGTGGCTCAAGTGCAAACTACCATAAACATTTGTATTGTACTATAAATGTAATTAATGTGAATAGTGCAACTATTATTCTCCAACTCCAAGTGGTATGAATCTCTTCAGTACGTTTTTGTTTTTGTACAGTACATTTTAATTAAATAATTATTTTAATGGTGCAGTACAGTTTAGTCTCCCTATATTTAAACACAAAATTTTAACTGTGCAGAATGTCAAAGTGGTTCACAAGAATATTAAATACTACTTTTTATGACTCACAGCTGACTCATTTTTTTAATGAACACTTTGGACTACTAAGTTGGTACTTTGAAAACTGAGCATTAAGTGGTACTTTGAGTAAAAAAATTGTAATGAAATCACCCACCAGACTCCTCTGTAGCTTCTTCAACTTCTCCATAGGTTCGGGATCATAGCCCGGAATCTTGCGCATGTCGTTGTTCTTCAACGCCAGCATGGTTTCCAACATGAAACGCACCTGCAAATTTTATAAAAATAACATTGTGTTGAAAGTGCAATTTAAGGACATAAAGGGTAGTTACCACATTTCCACTAATAGTGTTTTTCTTTCCCCCACTACTTTTTGAAGATTTTTTTCCCCAGACAAAAATACAACTTTATTCTTATAATTGTACAACTGTCTCTAAAAACTATGATTATAGCTGTAAGATTAATATTTATTTCTGAAAAAATAAGAAAAAAAGCTCTGTGGCAGAAAATAATTGTTATTTTTTTTGCAAATCCCCCTTTATCAGAACAAAATACAACTTGTAATATTATGAAAAAAATATTCTTACAAGAGAAAATATCAACTTTGGAAAAATAGGACTTGAATGTTGCAATATTACATATATTCTTGCATGGTTATGATTTAGTCCTGAACATTTTAAACTTTTTATAGCAAGATTTATTTATTTATTTAAAAAATAAAAAATAAAAATAATAACTATTCTGGTATGAGTAGCAATTATTAATTATTCTTACTGGAAAAATCAAACTATAAAGTTTTTCACAACAACTTTATTTTTACAAGATAAATGTTTTCCTCCTAATAACTAGCCTGTATTAAAAAATAAAAAATACTAACACTATAGTCACGAGTTTAATTTAATTTATTTACTATCTGTATCAGAATTCTTCCTTTCGACCTTAAGTCAGAGAATATGTTTACATGAGAGGGAAGCCGTTTCGATAGTGGATGAGGCACCCAGCAACTAATTGGGCTTCTATTTAAGGAACAGGCACTATTTGAGGAAATATCCTTGCTATTAGCTCATTCACTGGCAGCCATTTTCACTGAACCCCCTTCGCTCCTGGCTGTTTTACTGGATTTTGACAGATTTTGCAAGGCCCACAGAATATTGTGTTCTGTTGCTATAAAAACATGGAACCTACTAAAAGAAAGATTAGAGTCTCTTCTTTCATCAGGACAAAAAAATATATATTTCGATCTGTTTCCGTTTTGCAGCTATTAGCATTAGAATATAGCTATAGTTTCATCATTATTCACAAATCTGTTTAGAACTGTGGGTTAATGAGCTTTTTGCAACAAGGCCCCTGGTTGATCTATTTTACTCTGCTGCCACCTGCTGGCTGTTTTTGTAATTACTACAATTTCTTCGCCCATTCTCTGCAGTTCAGAGGCTGCATTAAAGCCTTCTGTATGCTCTAGCATAAGTAAAAAAACACAAAAAATTATAAATACGTCTTTGGGACACTTAAAAATGTATTTATACGTTTTGGGGAGCAAATTAGTTATTTATTCACTACATACTCTGGTTTGATCCTGGAATTTCTTCCCGACATCGGCCGCCTTGCGCTGGGCCTCGGCGATGAGTTCCTTGAGGGCTAGAGGGTCGTCCTTCCGCAGTGAAAAGCCGACGTTACGCAGCACAAATAGCGCCAGCTCGATGTCTTTCTCAGCAAACGCCACCAGCAGGCGCCGCAGGATGTCGAAGATGAGCAGCGAGTGTACCACCTGGAAGTTATAGAGGTGCGCCACGATGGCCACCAGGTTGTCGCACTCTTTGCCCTCGTTTGGTTGCTTGTACGCGTCGTCAAAAAGGCGCACGACCGTCTCCAGGAAATGGGCTCCTACCTGGAATGGTTAATATATTTAAGGAGCCAGCCATCTAAGATGTTGTTTTATAAATAATATTATCTCTGGAATGCCTGCCCATCCAGCCAGTGTGGAATTAAAAAGCACTGAGAATGTTTCATTACCTCCAAGCCGACAGTGTGATGGAGAATGCTGACCAGGAGGACGTGCTCCATCAGCAGCCGGTCGGGCATCAGTGCCGGCGTGACGCAGGCCGCCAGCAGCACCTCCGTCAGGGTGTCGTTCATGTCCTTCCTGCTGCGGCTCATGTAGAGCGCCTCCAGCTGCCCGCTGATGGATGACAAGTTGGGCTCGCTCAGCCTGAAAAACAACAAAATCAATCAATCGAGGCTGATCGATTTTAGGAAAGCAAAACTTGGTAACAATGTCTATCATAAGTAGAACCGCAGAAAAAAGTCTTAAGAACCTTTGCCTCAATACACAGGAATCTACTATTTTGCCTTGAAGCAGCCATTTTAGTTGTCCTTTTTTCAGGGGTCCTTCAGTAAAAGCCCACATATTCATGGTACAGCCATTGTAAATTGTCAAATTCACAGATTTTCTTTTCAACCTATCATCTGTTTACATACCTAAAAATCCCATTAAATTTCTGTTTTTGTACACAGGCCAAAGTCAAAATGATTACTTTGGTGCCATCTGGTGGAATCTTGGCGGTTTGTTAGGTTGAATTCATTTATAATACAGTCCATCACGTCAGTTTGCACTACAATGTTATTTAGGCTAATATGCTTGGTAACACAATTGATTAGCCATATGTGAAGGTGGTTTGCTTGTGTTGAAGAATTTAAAAATAGATTTTCATTTATGTAACATGGGCCCATGATTGTGTACATGCTAGAAGCATGACAAATGGAGCTGTATGATTCTAAGTTTTAAGTGCTTTTTACCATCTTGTATCAACCACGCAATTACAAACCATTGTTGGGCTTGGCATCAATTATTTGCAGAATCTTGCTATTTGAGGCCAGCTCTGTCACTATCCCTTGCGAATAGCAGGAATTCATTGCACTAGCAGCATGAGTAAACAATTGGTACTTGTTACCTGTTGATGAGGCCCTTAACATTCTTCTTCAGTTGTTCCAAGTCTGCTTTGCGTTGGTCGCCTCCCGTGTCACGCATTTGAGGAGGCACATACTTGCCTGTTGCCTAATAACAGCAATTAAGCATTCAAATTAAGCATTAAATACTTGGCATTAATGAGATGCTGCGGTGATCATTTATCATGTACTGTGAACTTACAGTAATAGCAATAGGCTCTGCAGTTTCTTCAGTTTCCTCGTCATCGTCATTTATGTCACTCTCCTCCTCCACTTCCTCATCCATCGCCTCCTCTTCTTCGCTTGGCACTTCATCATCATCATCATCCTCCTCCTCCTCCTCCTCTTCTTCTTCTTCTTCTTCTCCCTCATGATCATTTTTATCTTCTCCATCACTTTCCAAGTCCTCTTCGCCCTCATCAGAGTTGTCCTCATCGAGCTGTTCAAAGTTGTCCTTTGCCAGGTCCATGTTGTCGTCGCTGTCGTACATCCCTGTGGTCAAAGTACCAGAGTCGAGAGCACCAAGGATGTAGTCAAGTCCATCAGCCACAAATGACTGAGGCAGGCTTTTCTTGTTTTTCCTCTTGTTTAATTTCAAGTAACGCTCCAGTTTTTTAATTTCTCGATCCTCCTGTTCATTCGCCTCCAAAAGCGCCTTCTTCCTCGACTCTTGAAGCTTGTTGGTTTTCTTGGGTGCCACTTTGAGCTTCTCTGGTTTCTTTGGATTAGTCTTAGGCACTTTTTTAACATCTTCCTTCTTGTTGCCACCTGTTGCCTTCGGTTTATGAGGGGTTTCAGTTTGTTCACCACTAACATTGGACAGATTTCCATTATTTCTACCTTCGTAATGATTTTTCATCTTTGTTTTCTTCAGCTTTCGCTTCTCCTTGCGAAGCTCTTTCCTGCTTTTCCGTTTGACCGACCTCAAGCCGGCGTCATCCTCTGGTACCTCGGCGCCACTTTTGCTCTTGACAAACTCGCCCACCGCCACCATGTACTTCTGCAACACGGCGCTACCCTTCTTCTTTTTATCGTCGCCTCGCGACTTCCATTTGCGTTTCATGGCAACAGCTTTCTAGGTTTCAATATAGTGAACTAATGTTTACATTCGACCTGCTAAACGTGATCAAAATGCCACGTAAAAAATAGCATCGATGCTAGAAAGCTAACACCTACCTGCCAACTGTTAGGCAGATTAAAAGTAAAACTAGCTAGAACATTATAGCTATATTTGAGTAGAGAAAAAACAGCGTACACATGTGCCGCAATGCTACTACACGGAAGCGACCCGCACACGTGATGTTATGCTTCCGGAACAGCGAATGCGAGGGGCGCATGGTGATGACGCCATTTATTTTGGAGTTTTTTTTCCCCAACCTCGAAGCGGACTCCTCCTCCGACGTAAAACGTCTTTTTAACCAGTCACGGCGGGCTAGGAGGAAGAAAGAGGGCGTACAACAGTGGGAGTACTTTGAGCTACTATGTAGTGGAGTCTGGAGCCCCTCTGGAATCTTTGCAATATGAAGAATGGAAGCAGACGATGTTACTATCAGGGAACAGAATTTCCACAGCCAAGTCCGGGAGTACATTGTGAGTACGGAGCGGCTAAGCAGGTGCTAGGCGGCTAACGACGTCCTCTAAAAAAAAAAAAAAAAAAGAACACTTTGCTAATGCTAACTAGCTCGAGCTGTCAAGTAGACCGGCGTTAATTTCACAACAACTTCTTCAAATCTTTCACAAAAGTACGAGGTTTCACGACATTGGGGGGGAGGGGTCAAAATCCAGCAGACTCTCACAACCTAATTGAACAACCTGTTTTTATTTTGAGCATTTATTATAATTATAATTATAAAAGGGGAGTGTTTTGTAATGCAACATAGCTCATAAGAAAAGGGTTTCACCAAAATAATTTAGAACTGACAGCAATTTTATGAAGAGCATTGTCCTGCACGTACCTATATTTTCAGGAATTAGTGAACATGACAGTGAGATAAGGTAACTATTAGTTTTGTTGTTTTATATTAGCTGTGCCCATGTTGACACAGAAACCATGAAACTGGATTTCAGACAGGTTATAACTGGTATATTCAACAATAGACATTCCTTTGTAAATCGTTAAAATGGCTTACAAATATGTGAAAGGGACAACTGCCTGTAAGAAACAAAAAAAGAAACAATATTTGTCCCTGATTTCCCCCCCGTTTCTCAGTTCCATATAAACAGCCCTCAGGCACTGATACAGAATGGGATGTGTGAACTAGCTGACCTGGTAATTGTCAATCTTCACATGTAACATCAGAGGCAGGAGGGCTGGAAAAGGCAAGGTTGGTGAGTGACAGACCGTTGTGTTGAAAGCAGTCGTTGCTGTCTGACAATTATTTTTTATGTCATACCTGAACTAAACCTTGATTTCGGAAATAAATGCTAGAACTTTTGTTACGCCTCAGTAGCACCGATTTTCCAGGAAATTGTGTGAAAGGGGCTACTGCCTGCAAAAGCCTTAATTTTTACATGTCACCGTTCCACCTTCGAAGGTATTATCAAAGGAAGGACGACGTCTGTGTGCAAGGGAATGCAGGTAAAGGTGGAACAGGGTGATGAGTCGTAATCTCGAGCGACACCGAAAGACCGAGCGAATCCGGTTTTCGCCGGAGCAGCTAGCTGCTAGCAGGAGTTAGTTGGAGCCTTAGGCAGTGTGGCTACTGTGAAGTAGAACTAACTAAAGGACCACAACAGCGCAAACGGATAGCTAATGTATGTAGCCTACCACCACTGATTAGATTGTAATGTGCCCAGTGCCCTTTGCATCCGCTTTATTCAACAATCGCAAACACTTAATGTGTACCCGACCCGCTAATGGCCACAACCGGCACAGAGTCACTCCACACGAAGAACAAACTCTACACTCTCATTCTATGACACCCATATCACTCACCAGGTCTCGCTTTTCTAACACACTTTAAGTCACAGATATTACAGTTACAACATGAGGATGGTGACTTCAAGTGGACAAAAATAATACCTGCACGTCAATAATTCAAAATGTGAGCCAATTTGGGATCATCAAAAGAATGTTTGGTTCTAAAAATATTTGATACTCCGCAGTATTGCTTTAAGTGAAAGTTCACGCAGTATCCTGCCTTCGCTGGCTTCTGTGTGGAAAGCGACTTTACAGAACTGCTTATCGTTACAGCTCAAATTCGCACCGGCGTGAAGAAGCTAAAAGTGTAACTGCGCATCCACTCCTCCATTTCGACCCCATGTCTTGTTAAGGTGTGAAATACTGTCTTCTCTGTGTTGACCATCCTAGGGTACAACTCTTGTATTGCATGTCATTAGACTGTGCAATGTCCTGGCCTGCGAGTGTGTTTCTGAGAGGGTGTCAGTGTTATCTCCTCCCAGAGTGTTGTCTTCATTTTTGTGTGTGCGCTGCTTTATCAGCCCCGCGCACCTGATCCCGTCCCCGTGTTTTTTGGCGGCATCACGCAGGCTGAGTCATGTCGTGACGCTGACACGGTGCTAAGCGCTTTAAGTCGCGGCTTCTAAACTTTCTATTAGTGGCGTCCCGCCCGCTGTCACAGTAGGAGGGGGGAATGTGGAACGGGATCTTATCCGTCAGCATATTTAGACGCGACAAACACCTTGTGAGCACCATCTGTGGCATGCGTTGGCTTAATTAATGTCATAAAAAGGTGTGTAAATGGTGGTTTTTCTTAGCTATAATAGGAATAATGTGCTCCAGTCACAAACTGTCCGAACCATCCAACTTTTCTCAACTGTAGTGTAAAATGTTTAAATAACATTAAACAAGTGTGACACCTTCTTTAAGTGCCAACATTTGAGGCTGATTTTTTTTTTAAAACGTCAAATTACTTAACCTCTGCTAAACTCATTACCTCCATTAAACGCCAGGTACTCTTCGCAGTGGAGTAAATAAACACCCATGGCCACTTTTGTGACCACAAGCTTTGAAAGCAATATCTTGTTACTTTATCCTTTTTCAAAAGTCAAAGTGTTAAGAAATGTTCTGGTTTATATCCAAGTGTACCAAATGGCCACCACTAATATTCTTCACTTTGCCATTTCAGATATGCTTCCTCCTGTTTGCGGTACTCTACATTGTCTCCTACTTCATCCTCACCCGATACAGGAGGAAGACGGGTAAGCACCTCTTTGAAATCATAGTTGTCACGGAAGCACCTTAAGCGGGTTACACAAGTACCGATTTTTTTTAAAAGGTCCTAAACCCCAAATATGATGAGGGGAAAATCGATTAAGTATGTTCTTCTTACTGTTCATATAGTGTGTAGTACCAAGACTGACCTGCATGAGGCAGCATTGCACTGCAAGCTGCAGTGAAACAAAAGAATACACACTCTTTTGACAAAAATTACTCATAACACCTACACCACAGGATTATCAATCCGATAAATGGGCAGTTGCTGACTTAGACTGTGAAGCGGCAAAATACTCAAATTCAGTCTGGTTGTTTGTATGTACCCCTGGTCCTGCCAAAGAGAGCAAAGGAGACATCAGAGAGAGATGTAGATATAATCTACAAATGAATTGCTTTGTGATGTACCCTCTACTTTTTTAGATGACCAAGAAGACGAAGATGCCGTTGTCAACAGAATATCGTGAGTCCAACATGACACTCTCAATAGAAATATGATGTAATTGTAGGGAAAAGGACATTTCAAGCAGAAGGGTGTGAAGGTATTGTATTCTCAGGCAGGCTGGGGAAAAAAACCGGTCTGCCTGAGATTGGCTTCAATTTGTTTATTGCCACTCATAATTGAAGTTTACTGTCAAACTAAACATGAACAAAGAATATTACACATTGTGTCTTGAAAACTATTTTGCCTAAAAAAAAATGCTCTGCCCTTGCAGATTGTACTTGTGCACGTTCACGCTCGCCGTGTCAGGTGGCGCCGTCTTCCTGCTGCCGTTCTCTATCATCAGCAGCGAGATCCTGCTGTCCTTCCCCAAGAATTACTACATCCAGTGGCTCAATGGCTCCCTCATCCACGGTCAGTCTATCTGTTTTACTTTCGCCTCTCAGTGCTGTATGTGACTTTCCAGCTGTGCATAGAAAGGCTGCTCTGTGCTGCAATGGCCACCAGGGGGCGTCAGAGTCCATCACATAGCCATGCCACAGCCTGTATCCCACAGTCTACCTGACAGCCAGACTCAATGTTTTGCCTTTTCTTGAGCCAAGGCACATAAACTACTCACAAAAAGCTAGGCTATTGGGCTTTTAGGTAAAGTTTTAACATTTATTATCATCTTTAAATGGGAAATTATTTTGACGTCTAACCGCTTGAATGTCCAACTGCACAATGTCTCAGGACTTTTTGCACAACTTGCAGTTTCTACAATGAGCTGAACAGCAAAATTCACAACGGGTGTTGGATTCGTGAATCAATCATTACATTTCCCGTTTGATTTAGAATTGGTAATTAAACCTCTTCATCAAGCTGTTCACATTTTGATGATCATGAGATCAAGATGATGGCATTGTTCAGATTTGGATGGATGGAGCTTCAATTAGTATTTTCTCAGAGGGAAGTGACCACTGAGCTAGTGTGTCATCAGCAGATTACAACAAAAAGAC
This sequence comes from Leptonotus elevatus, assembly GCF_054856555.1. Classification (NCBI taxonomy): domain Eukaryota; kingdom Metazoa; phylum Chordata; class Actinopteri; order Syngnathiformes; family Syngnathidae; genus Leptonotus; species Leptonotus elevatus. Next base: position 11,421,116 of record NC_141259.1, read on the forward strand.
TGGAAGAGTCACAGAAAGGCATAGCCATGGATATACTTGGAAATGAATCGGTCAAATACCTGTTGGCAATTTTGCTTTTCAGGTTCATGTTAGAGAACAGAAAGTTTTGGTAGGGACGTTGGACGGTTGGACATTCAAAAGTTTACTAAGTTGACCTGTAAAGGTTCGAGTGCATTTTAGGTTCATCTTCATTCCAACACTCGAAAGCTCAATATCCCAAACTTTTAGTGATTAATGCATTTTACATTAGAAATAATTTCACAGCACCCATCTAATGGAAGAACATTAAATTTTTGTTATGCCCGTCATACACTGATTAACAACATTATCTGTGGTAAATAACACATTTTTTGACCAATAAAGTGAAATCGGATAATTTACCGTGGCTCACCTGATTAGTCCCTTGTGTTGGTTGGGAATCACTGAGCCAGACCGAGTTAAAATTAGAAATTGGAATGTGTGAAGTGGTAATAATCAATTTTCCATTGCTGTACTTTTTCTAGGTCTGTGGAATCTAGTATCACTCTTTTCCAACCTTTGCCTTTTTGTCCTGATGCCCTTCGCGTATTTCTTCCTGGAGTCGGAGGGCTTCGCCGGATCTAAAAAGGTAGAAATAATACACTTTTTACTGTTGGGCATTTCTGCATCTAACTGGTGGGGGCGGCGGGAGCAGCAGGTGCCTCGTTCCGTGCCCTCTCGCTGACTCACGCCGCTGACCGAAAGCTCATTAACCATGAAAGTGGGAATCTGGTCTTCGCCCCGCGCCACATCCTGACAAGGCCTCGCAATAAGGCCGCGTAGGCTGCAAACGCTTCAACGCGGCTGCATCGGCCCACTGATTTAAAGCCTGATTCCTTGTGTCCCCCCCCCCCCCCCCAAAAAAAAAGCCTCCCGCCAACCCCCTAAAATAAAACTTCAAAAGAAAAGGCTAATAATCGAGTTGTAAGGCTCAACGAACTTCCTAGTTTAATTGATTACACCCCACCCTGAGAGAAAAAAAAAAGGAGAGAGGGAGAACGGCTGGGGGCTCGTGTTCCAAGCATCCATAAAGTGGCAGCAACATGACAGCACAATAGAAGCTTGCAAAATAGAGGGGGTAAGATTTACTTTTAATACACCTCTATCCTGTGTCACAGTTTGAAACGCCCCTGGTTTATGTCCCTCCTGGCAAAAAGCACATAAAAATTGCTCTGTACTGTAGCTGCAAGGCCGGCTCTTTTTTTGTTCCTAATTTGTTTCGGCGGAATTTGGCCAGTGTGGAAAGTGGGAAGCGAGGGCCTCTTGGCCCTTTTTGTTCTGCTTTCTCGCTACCGCATCGTCCATAAACGCGCTTAAAGGCCAGCTCTGTTCAGTGTTTGGCTGCACATCCAGGTATGTATCACGCGTGTGCTAAGCTAAGGCTGGAGGCCACACTCGCCCCCCAAAAAAGCCCGTCATTCATGCAGTTGACAGAAAATAAGCGTACAACATACACATGCGTCTATTTTTTCATATTGCTAATATCTCTTTAGCTCACTAATGCTATGAGACTTAAATATATGATGTCATATGGTTGTAATAAATAATGTTGTATGGACAGCATAGGACTGGGCAATTATGGGAAAAAATATAAAAACAATTATTTTGATTATTAATAAACATGATTATTCATTGGGTTTAAAATGTAGTGCTTATTTAACTACAAAAACTCAATTTTAAATATAACTTGAAAGAACAACCAAAAAATAAATTGGTTTCAAAGTATCATAATAAAAAAATAAAATAAAAATAGCAACAACAACAAAAAAATCCCTAGAGTAGAAAATGAATTCGCGATTGAACTATTACCAACTATTTTTTTTTTACATATTAGGAATAAGAAGAATATATGCCTTTGAGTATTGCTATATTACCTGTCTGTATATGTTGCTGCAGCAATATTCATTATTTGAAGGAACATCACTCCTGGACCTCAATACTATCTCTATTGTTTTGGCTCAATACTGTTAATGGGATATTACATTAACTTTAGCATAAGCACTCTTGATGTTTCTAAAAACAAAGTGCATTTTGTATTTAATTTTAAATCTGTTCATACACGTGAGTCATTGTTTTTGTTGTGTTTAGTTTTACAGTAAACTGCACTGCGGTGTCAAAACAATTTTAGCGCAGATGTCACACGCTTGCTGCAAACAAAACAGTTGGATCTAGTGGGCTTTCAGAAAGCAGGAATTTGCATTTTCTGCATTTCAATCGTTTTCGTTTGTATGATTGTAAGAAGCCAAAATCGAAACTCACGATTACATTTTGATTGATATGACAACATATATGTATGATAAAGCTATTCATCACGCAATAGATTAAGCTATGAAACTATAATAAATAAAGCTATTAGGCCACAATAATGCTATGATTACAAATTAATGACCATTATGAGAGCACAGCAACCACGATTACTGTTAAGAAGCGACACTGGGAACAAAACAACTAACGGTTCAAGGCAGCAATGATGCTATGCGAGCGCAATGTCGTTGGGTTTTTATGTGGCATTTCAAGCTTGTGCACCGGCAGCTCCTTCTGAGTGCGGAAATGAAGCGAGTGATGAATTTAGCAGCTAATGTCGCGAGCCAGCCTTTTCATGTGGCCGCGCTCACATTTGACGACGCACTAAAAGACACCACCGCGACAAAAAGATGGAAAATGCGGAAGTTTTTTTTTCTTTTCTTTTTTAGCTTTAACTGTTCAGCTCGTTGTCGGGTGGCGATGGCGGCCGAGTGATTAATAGTGTAACAAATTGTCCAAATTGAGGATGAATCGGAGCGACTTAAGGGTCCTGACTTCTGATGTTATGATCCGAGCTTTATTTGCTGCTGTAAAATGTCTCCCCCTTTTACGGCCGGGTGCTGAAATCCTCGCCCAGGAGCTGCATCGCTCAGTCCTTTAGAGGTCAACCTTGGGTTCAGGTTTTTTTAGCCCTTAAAAAAAAAACACACACATAAGTGAGCCACTGATAAATAGAGTGGACTATTGCAGGAGGGGAGTGATTTTAAAGTTTCATGGCTGCAATAAGATTTGGAGGATTAACTTTATTGGTGATTTATATAGCATTTATATTTGTTTATTTATATCTGATGAGTTTTTTTTTTTAAACCAGTCCCATTGCTAATATTGTTAAAGTGATGTCAGCCAGCACGACTGATTCTGATCTGCTTAGATCAGATGTGTCAAACATACGGCCCGCGGGCCGATCAGGCCCACTTGGTAATATATTTTCCTCCATGTGGCCCCTGAGCTAATATGAGTTTGACACCCCTGGTTTAGATTAATGTGGAAGCACACATTAGTCTGATTGGACAAAATATCGACATACAAATAATGAAAGCAGTGCAGCTAATCAGGACAATACAAAATTAAGAGATATATACATATACATCATCATGGATCAAATATTCAAATTTAAGCAGTAAATGTCGGTCAGTGCCTAATAGCGTTTAGGCCCGCCACTGCTGTTTGATCTTTTGTGATGTTTTCGACCTCGTGACCGCCAGTTGAGGGCATGACGAACATGTTCTGACTAAATCTATTTGGTGTATCACGTAATTAATGAAACGTTTAATTTCCAGACGCGACGAGTGGGATATCTCGAAGCTATGTTTACTAAAAACAAGTTGCTAGCCCGCGCACGCATGCTCATGTTATAGCTTTAAAGTGCTAACCTCAGCTGCACGTCATTTGTGATTTGTGATGGGATTAAGTAAGATAAATAATACAAGACGTTGGTGTAATGCAGATGTTACTCTTCTGTGACAAGAACGTTAAAAAGCGCATTTTGTGACCATCACATTTCACCTTTGTTGTTAATGTTGAGTTTTCCTACGCTTAATAATGTGCTGGACTTTCGAGGTTCCACTGTTAACGTTTTAACGCGATGACATTTAAAATGTTGGGGGGGATCCTTTGTAGGATTGCTCGTGTCTTATTAAGCAGCAGTGAGAAAGTGCCGTGTTACAAATAAGGCCTTGCAGTGAAAAGTGGCCGCGTCTTCCCCTCACTGTTGAAATGTGTTTGATCCTGAAACGAGTTGCAACCAGTCTGACCCTTTGACTGACCCAGCAGAGGGCCAACAGGTTTCATCTGGCTGTTAAAGAAACTCCTCATCAATCTCATCCTAAGCCGATGATGAGGAGTGTGTTTATTGTAGAGGGAGGGGCACGCGAGGGAAATGGGGGGGCAGCAGGAGAACGTCTCACCGAGCAAACCCCGCATGGTGTTACTAAGATACTCGTCTTTGTTGCGCCTCCACAATGGGGGCCGGGATATTTATTTCAAATCTCCTGCACATGCAGACATTTTTCCCAGGCCTTCTTTTGGGCCGGGGCCGGCCGAGAATATAAAGTGGTGTTTACATACCTTCCTTTAAGGTCACAATGTCTCCCTAAAGCTGTCCGTTACAATGTTGGTTGCCATGGGAACATATTAGCTCCAGCCGGGAATTTAAAAAAGAACAAGCAAGTTGCTCAGGTTCTTTTTTCCCCTTTTCCTCAATTGACAGTTTTCTAAACCTAGCTTTAAAAAAATTGTATTTTTATTTTTTATTAAGATGTCATTAATTGGGACAGAGCAATATACAGGAGGACCCCTAGTTTATGACAGTTCTGGCTTGCGATAATGCGTCACGAACTAAATGCAGCCTAAGATCAACATCGGTAATAATTTTACTACTGCGTTAGATTGCGTGACATTTCAAACTTCCATATAAATTCGGTTATAGGAAGGAAATCTTATTGTAAACCGGGGACACCCTGTACAGTAAGAACAAGAAGTATTGACATATGGGGGTGTTCAACCGTCAGAAAGTTAAACTTCAAGTATAGAGTTAGTTTTCACCCTTTTCACAGCTGTTTTTGGACCTTAAAGAGAGTGCCTGGTTTTAATTGGATTTTTCTCGTTTGGACCTAAAACTTAAAGGTTCTATTTCAAACGAGAATTGATCAAATGCGAGCTTTCTTACAGTGAAGCTAAAACGCAGATTTGAAAAGGGTTTAAGTCACGCATTTAGTCAGGTCAGATTTTATGTGAAAATTGATCAAATGTTAGCATGCTAACATTTGGTTTGCTAGCATACTGTACAGCAAGATGGCAACCTGAATATATTAGGCCCTCAGGCAGATAGATAAGAATTTAAAATCATGCCCTGTAGTTGGGTCAGATTTCAAATGAAAATGAATAAAGGCCAATATGCCAACAGTTGATATGCTACCATTAAAAAAAATAATTCACTAAGGATTTTACGTCATACCCTGGAGTCGGCAGCTACTCTTACTATACTGAGCCTGGAAAAAGTGCTAACATTCTAAGAATTAGTCTGCTCAGATTCTGAAAGGAAGCTTTAATTAATTAATTAATCCCAAGGATGATGTTGATGGACAATTTTGCTTTTTACTTGACGAAAAGAAGCACAGAATCAGAACAAGCGGCGGTCATTTTGTGTGGACCGTAAACAAGTTGTTTTTAAGCGACCAATCGCTCATGTTTGAACAATACGACGTGATGCCGATCATTTTCCATGCGCCTCGGGTCGTTATTGAGGAGTCTTATTAAGAGGCCTTTAGAAGTCCGTTCCTGCGCTTTACAGGCCGGCGTGTCCCCTCTCTCGGTCCTCTCTGCTTTGCGTCTCCCCACACGGCCATTGCGGCGCGGCCCTCGGCCCTTCAACGATGCACTAATAAGGTCCGTGGGCATCTGGCAGGGGCCTTTCCCCCCCAACCCCCCACCCCCACTTACACTCTTCGGCCCTTGTTCCACACGCTTCTGACAGCCAACAGACGGTCAGTCCGGTGGCTGATCTCGGACGCTAAAGCTAACATGATAGTATTTGGTATGCTAACATATAGCAGAATAGCTATTGGAGTATAAAAAGTGCTAAGGCAGATTTATAATGATTTTACATCATGCCCTGTAGTTGGGTTAGATGTCGAATGACAATTGATGAAATGCTAACATGCATTACACATAGTATGCTAGCAACCCATCACGACAAAAAGAGGGAAACAGTTTGCTAAACAGATTAGCGAGTGGCACGTGACTGAAACTACATACAAAAATAAATAAATTGGGGTCTGTTAAGGTGTTTTTCAGCAAATAGTTTGAGCTGTTCATTGGCTAACGGTTAGCCAGTCAACAACCAGCCGCTAACTTGAGCGCACAACGGCTAACAACACTCAACAATCACAGATATGAATGACGCGATTGACGACGGCGCGGGACACTGTCCCCCCCCCCCCCCCCCCCACTGATGCCATTGATCATTGGTTTCTATTCAAAGTTCTCAGACAGGTTGTGTCTGTTCCATTTCGTTGCACCCTGTGGTACAATGACTATTAGCTATTCTGATTCTGACACCAACACTGGTGCGCATTTTGCCGTTTGATAATGCTAAATACATTTTTGTCCGATTTAATCGGTAGAATAATCGTTTTGCACAACCTCTTTGATATTTGACCTAGATGGATCACACACAAATCACGCTCAGAACCATGCCAAGATAACTTCTCACACAAGATAGCGGATTGGTTGATTTGGTCCGTTTGCTGGGTTCACACCTGTCCAATGATTAAGATGAACTCAAGGATGCTAGTTGAAAGCATCCTGTAATGTGTCTGTTCTTTGAATGCTGTGAATTCTCAGCTTTTTGTGTTTGTGCTGTGGCTACTTTGTGCCCTTTGGTCCCTACACGCGTTTCTTGGAAGTCGTTTCGGTTCGCCCGCAAGCCGAGCAGCCCTCTTGCTCGATGTCACGGCGAGGATCGGGGGATGCTGAATATTTCAGAGCGGCTATATTTAGTCAAAGCTACACAATTAGAACGTCAAGAATAGAAACTTTTCAGCCAGTCTTATTTTTTTTCCTGCCTTCTGCCAGTTGACAGTTCTTCTTTTGATCGGCGACGTCTTCGTGGGACCTGCCTATTTATAAACCGTTGTTTAAAATAAAAGCTTGCTCGCCTTCCCAGGGATGAACAAAGCTCTGTGATGAGAATAAACGACGAGCTGAGATGATAGCGAGGGAGGTGACAAGCATTGCCTTTGCCCTAAATGATCTGAATGGCTAATGTTGGGAGGTTTATAAATGATTGAGAGAGCCTATCTAAAGGGAATACACCTTCAGGATGGCATGGGCCGCTCTGTTAAGGTGGACCAGTGCGCTTGAGCGGACGCCCGGGCCTGCACGCGCCTCCTTAAGAGCGCGGTTGCGGCCCCTGAAAGCATTCGTCTCTCTCTCTCTCTCTCTCTCTCTCTCTCGCTCTCTCTCTCTATTCATCCCTCACCTCCCCTGCCTCCTCTCCTGGGAGAGAGATGCGCTCAGACGCTGACTCCTCTCCGGTCTTTTTCTCCACAGCCTCCCTTTGAATTCACAATGCGGTCCACACTGTGAGCCGGTCAATTGCCCAAATTGTCAACTCTCATTGCATTCACGAGTACGAGGATATCTCAGGGGTCGGATCCGCATTTAGTGGATTGACCATATTAATTGTTAGAGCAATAAAATATTGTCAGGTGGAGGCTGCAGTGTCCAGCTTGGCCACAGTGGGGCACTAATCAACCTGCCTGTGTTCCTTGTCTGGAGAATTCTAAACTCACTCACTCATGGTAAAGATTTTCATTTCAGATGGTCCAGATTAGAATCCTGTTTAATTCATGCATTTTAAGAAATCCTAGCACGTTGCATATGTTTCAAGGGTTAGATAGTTCTGTGCGAATGTCGGTAGCTTTCTATCCTGCAGATAATGTATCTCCTGATATTGCATTTTACCTTAAAATGACAAAAAAAAATTCTGAATCTTTTTCCCATTTATTTGTAAAACACATTTTCTATAGGAAAATATTAATGGATACAATAAAACACAAATATAGAGTATAAAAATGCCATTTAAAATATCTGGTAGTACAACCAGTTTTCAAGGAATATACAGTGTTGTGTGCATTGTAGCGTCACTCTAGTCACACATTCGCCTCTTCCGAATGTCATCCCCGCGCTCGACTCTCCAGGCATGACCTCTTAACCCAGGCTTAATCCACACTTAGCCAATTGTTGGCTTCGAGTAACAGTTACAGAGAATCTATACGCGCACTTCTGGGGCATTTTTCTTGAATTTAGTTTGTGTGGGAAACTAATCAACTTACTGGATTTATTCAGTTAATCGATTCAAAAACAGCAACAAGTAGAAGGCTATCAATTTCAGTTTGGCCTTGGTGGAGGTCTATACTGTTGAGCCAAGATTTTTTTAAATGCTTATTATGCCAATACTGAGTGTGGTTACTGGTAAAAACAACCCAAAAATGTTTTAATTTGCACAATTCAGACCGTTTGCACCCTTAAAAGGTTAGCCGACGATTAGCGAGGGCCGCTTTCAAAGGGAGACCCCCTTCGCATACCTGTTGGCAAACGCTGACCAGCGACCACACCGCCTTTCCTCTTAGCCGGTAACAAATTGCTCATGTGCAGCCAATTTAGGCGGAGACCCCCGCCCCCCCCCTCTTGTTACCATGCGCCTGGCCCGCCGAGCTGACATGTCTGCACCAGCGCCTATCTATCTTGCCGCGCTAGACAGCGTGGCTCTCCAGCAGTGGGGGTAATGCAAACTGTGTGAACAGGTAGAGGGAGGCACTTAATTAACCACTCAGCAGTTGGTGACCCGGAAAACCCAAATTACCCCGAAAGCCTGCCGTCTGCGCCGCCCAGGATACAACGGTGCTAGAGGAGCTCCTAATCGGGCCCAGATGGGAGGCCTGCTCTTGATCGCAGACAGTAGCTAACCAAGCACCCCCCGCCCCTCAACCCCTTCTTTTTTAATTTCACCTCTGCCAGTGCCCCGTTAGAGCCGCTTAATAGAGCGCAATGTGTGTGTATAAAAGAGACGTTTTACGCGAGCATCAGCGGGAGCGTTTATGTCACGTTTGTGTGTTGTGAGTGTGGCGTGACGAGAGGAAACGGGACATTGAGGGAAATGGAACCTGGTTAAAAAAAATAAAACCTGATCGGATTTAAGGGTTTATGACCCGTGGCGAGACATTGAAAATAGTCTTGTTTTTTTCCCTGCACTTTAGGGTATTAAGGCACGCATTTTGGAGACCTTTGTGATGCTCTTCTTGCTGGGCCTTCTCATCCTGGGCATTGTGTGGGTGGCGTCGGCGCTCATTGACAACGACGCAGCCAGTATGGAGTCACTCTACGGTACGAGGAAAGTTGCAGCCCCAAACTGCAAATTCGATTTATTAACTCGTCACAAACTTATGAAACTAGAAACTCATTTTACTATTAAAGGATTTCTTCTTATCTTATGTCTATTTTAATGTATTAATTAAATTTTTGATATTTTCATGCATATTTTTTAAGTTTCACTTATTATTAGCAATAATGGATAAGGATGAGGTTAACAGTTTTATTACAAAAATGTTCATATTTTTAATTTAATGTGATCATTTTACGGATATGATTTATGTTGACTAGTTTTTCCTTGTTTAATTTAATGAGATTTTCTTCCCAAATGTATTAATTTACTAACGAAGGATTTCTCTTTGTAGACCTTTGGGAATTCTACTTACCCTACCTGTACTCCTGTATATCCCTGATGGGAGGACTACTTTTACTCAGTAAGCCTTTTCACTAGATATCATTTATGTAGGCTACATTTTACATATCATTGTAATAGGTTCTATTTTTCTGCCTCCAAGTGTGCACTCCCGTGGGATTGTCAAGGATGTTCACCGTCATGGGCCAGTTACTTGTGAAGCCAACGGTAAGGTCACTGCAGTACTAAAAAAAAAGTCACATGATACCCGGCCATCAAAAATGCAATAAAACCATAACTACACCAGAATGTGGTTTTTTTTTTCCATCCAATTTTGAAACTAAACTAGAACTTCCGATTTAAGAGTCTACGAGAGTGTGAAAAAATGCATCCTTCTCGCTCCCCGTTACAAAATCCAGCCACGGACTACAAATACGTCACCAACTCATCCTCCCATCTGCCATCTCTCCAGTCCCACTTCGGGCCTAATTATAACCCATTTTCATCTCCTCTTCCTCGCTCTTCAGATCCTGGAGGACCTGGATGAGCAGATTTACTGCATCCATTTGCAAGAGGAAGCCCTTCAGAGGAGATTAAACGGTATGTCTGTCCGAGACGTGTTGGCACATTATACGGGAGGGGAAGGGGTCGGACGGCCCTATTGGGTGTGATGGAGCGCTTGAATCAATTAGCAGGGAAAGGCGCGGTGACACGCACTTGACATAGACGTGCTGCTGTCTCTCTCGGTTTGAGAGCGAATCATCCTCTGTGGCGAGCATGCGGCGCAAACGCCCTCTTGAATTGCTTTCTTCGTCGTTATAATTGTCGGACCAAAAAATATGGTCTATGTATTTTATACTCTACATATGAAAAGTCTCAAAAAACAATGCCTGAAAAGAAATGGGAAGTCAATTTTTTTTAAGTGTTATCATAAATGGTAAATCCAGATCCAGAAAGTAAAAACCGTGCTTCTACTCAACCAGGAGATAAACAAGATCCCACGGCTAAAGCCAAACCTGTGGCAGGATTTTTACTTCGTGGACCTATATTTGCCACCTCTGAGTGTTAGTTTATTTACAAACGGTCCTCTTGGTGTTATGATGTTAAAAGGTGAACATTGCTGACAGGAACGGAGCTTCATCGTAAACCGAGGAGGATCCACTACATTGGTTTGATTTGAAAGATTCACCAAGGAGCTCTCAATGCTGGTAAAACGATGGCCTCATTTACTGCAAGGCCTGGATTGATATCGTCCAGCTAATGGGGTGGAAATTAATCTTTGACAAGAAGTTTTGGCTCACTTGTGCAGTCACTGATTAACTTTCCACGGAGATATAAAAAGGACATCAGGCGGAGCTCCCGCTGTGCCCTCATTGACTTTGCTACAAAGCGAAAGTCTCGAGGAAGTTTGGGAAGGTGTTCTTTCTTCCGCCCTCTTCGCCTGCATTTCCTTTTCTTGTCCTCTTCTGTTTGCAAATTCCTTGCGGAACACTGAACGTTCTCAAGAGACAGGAAGTTTTGGCCACCGTCCAAAACCTACTTTAATATTAAGTCAAGCGCATAACCAAGTGTACAGATGCGAGCGAATGAAGAGTCTTTTCACACCAGGGTGGTATGAGAGATCAACCCCCGTGATAGCGCCTGTTTTTAAAATACTACGCCGGCCACCTCCATGCAGCGCCACCTGAGCGTTGTGCTTCCTTACGGCTCATTCCGCGCTGCCACGCTTTGAACTGAACGACGGAATAATTGCAATCTCTGGCTTATCGCGGCCGGTGAGACGTTTGATCTATTCAAAGTCTCAGCGAGGGCAGAAAAGAAAACCGTGGTCAACGTCTCTCGTCGGTCCATTTTTGCCTTGTTTTTCAACTGGGACATGAATGTGTTCATATACTGTATATATATTGTGTGCATGCTCACACGGCAGCTTAGAAACTCAGTTCAGGGAAAGTTCACGTGACACACTCCAAAGGTCTTGTTGCCTCCAGTTTGTGTTGACAGATACGCACTGTTGAGCCGCATCAGGTGAAGGATTTGTTTATTGATGTACACGTCTGAGCCGTGTGAACGCTTGCCTGTGTGGGGGATTTCTGAAGAACGCGACTTAGCTGTCGTTACTTTGAACGACACTCAGGGCATCATATATTGTCTCAGTCCCGCTTTTAAATGCGGACATCCTGGATTTTTCTCACTGAAGCCCACGTACGGAAAAATAGGAAAGAAGGAAGAGAGGAGCTCACTTTACCTTGTGTTAACTTCAGGAATGATGCTAAAACTAATTCAGTAGGCCAACAGGTTAACATATGCTAAGGAGTTGAACATATTAAAAAATATAGCTTTTCTAACATTAAAATGACGTGTCTTTAAAAATAGTGATAGAATTTTGCAGCATTTTCAACTGTAAATAAAATACATCCACCTTTTTTTAAATTTAATTTAATTTTTTTTTAAAGGGTGCTATATTTGAACAGGGGAAAAAAATTGGGGTCCGCAAAATCATTTGCAATATATTATGTCATACTATTTTTAAAAACTGCATACCTACAGCTTGTCAATAAAACAAAATAAACCAATCACTCCTCTCCATCTCAATTTAGGCTGAATGAAAAACACTGATATAATTGTGACGTATCATCACATGAATCTGACATCCCTGCATGCATTTTTTAACGAAATGTGGATTATTACAGGTTCACGTCCCCTTTTTTCAAGACCAAAAGGCAAATATGTGATTTTATATAAAAAAAAAAAATACAGAATAAAGGTGTAATAGAAGAATAAAGTTTCTATAATTTTATGACTATCTTGGAAGAATATGTCTTAATCTCAGAAGATTACAATTTCTTTACCCCCCCCAAAAAACAAAAACAAAAATATATATATCTGTTCTTGTTAACACAATGACTTTTTCTAGGAAAAAATATGACTTTATTCTAATGAAATTTGGACTTTTCTTTTTGGCTAAAATATATGAATTTATCATTGCATTATAACTTTTTCTGGAAAATAAATAAATAAATAAATAAATATATATATATATATAAATATATAAATTTAAACTGCGTTTGTGGTTTTTGGAGCGCAGGTTAGTATACGTCAGCAATGGGTGTATTTAGTTCATGCCAAATTTGCATTGACGAGGTATAGCCAATCAGTGTATTTACTGTACACTAAAGTCTTTGGTACGTATCTGAGACATGTGGGATTTTTATCCACATGTGGAAGAGACTTGCTTCTGAGCTGGAGATGCCCAATTCCTTTCTCCATTAATGCCACAGTCCTTAATGTGCCACTTGAGAGCAAATACATCTGAATTGTGTTACTTAAACCACACATTGCACTTTCAAACTAAAAGATCTCCGTTTCAACAGGTTTGCTTAGAAGAATATTGAAAAGGAAAATTTTGCGTAAATGGAGTGCGAGTGTTGTTGCCACAGTGCCCTTGAAAAAGTGTGACGTGCAGACAACGGCGTTCTGTCCAGATGCTCTGCGGCACGACGATCTTGCCTCCGATTGTCTCGGCGTGCTCGTTTGCATATTGTTTTTCCCCCCCCTGGGTTACGTCATTCTCCCGAACGTGGCACAAGGTTAGCGAGGGTACGTCGCATTACGCCGGCCGCCGCTGGCTGCCAGAAGCCTCGCTCAGCATCTCTGCCTCGCTGTAACTCAGTCTCTTACTTGATGCTGCCAGCAGAAGGCGAAGGCAGGATATATTTAACTTCAGTCGGTAGTGACGTCACTTACTGCAGTTGAGATCTTGCCAAGGCTCCATTACTGCTTCACTCCAGTGATGACAGCGTCCTTTGTTTCCCTGATTTATTCGCTATTAAGGACATAATATCTATCAGATGAACCATTTATCTGCCACGGGTGACATTCGGAGCCACGTTTGGATGTGTCATGCGCACAAATAATACATTACTTTTCTTGGGGATGAGAAGATTTGTGACTATTTGGTTCATCTCCAGGGAAAATATGTTCTCTTTGAACGGGCTGTGACAATTACTTTGGTGGCTTTTTAAAGTCTTATGCACCGTTTCTAGCATTTCAGTCAGCGCATTGCTTTCTAATGTGACTCTCAATTTATCCCTGGAACATGGAAATAGAATTGTACTATTTGCATCAAATGTACACATGTTGAGATCTATCACTTCAATATACTTGCTCGGTGATAATTACTACTTTCCTTTTAGACAAGGTTTTGGTGCCGTCGCATTTGGTGCGACTACAAATCGTACAACTGTTGGACGGTACCAAGTTAAAAGGCAGCACTACTAAAACCTGCTTTTGTCTTGGTCAGGGTCATCCACGTGTGCGTATACCCGAGCAGGATTCACCCACCAGCTCACTAAAGAACTGGACAGCATCAGAAACATGAGGAATAAACTGGGTACGTATTTGAGACATCATGTGACCGTGCTGATTTTGTCTTTAAAACAGTGTTCCCCCAAATCGGCTGTTTATAGCTATCGTGGATTTTTACAGTGTAGTTACTGTAATGCCCTCACATGTGGGAAAGGAGAGCCAGTCGCCTATGTGCTTTTCATTAATCGTAAAAGGCACAAATCTGACACTACATAACTAAAAATGTACGATGGTGTTGTTTTTTTTATGAGGCATTAATTTCAAGTGTCTCAAGGCACCACTGTATTTTCATTTTGTCTCTCTATATTGCATTTTTCATCTATAGTTGCTTAACATATCCAAGCGATAAATGGGGGTTCGCTGTACTGTACACTCCATGATTTTTTTTTTTTTTTAACATATTGCTGACAGACTCTCCCTGTCTGCTTTTATTTCTTCATTTGGACGTGGTCCAGACCTGCCTGATCATTTTCCATCCATTTTAGGATATTATAAATGAGGCTTTTGGGGAGCAGGCTGCCAGTGGTGGGTGGTGGGGTGGGGTGGGGGGGGGGGGGCGTGGAGTCTACAGGCACTTAGGGATATTGGACAAGAAGCAAACTTTATATTGTAGCGAGCCTTTTAGTGATGTCATTAATTTAGAAGGATGGTGCTTATAAAGTGCAGCTGGCAAACTTGTCGGCGGGGCGCAGGAGCGGCTGCACTTTGAGAATAAGGACTGACGAGGTTGGAAATTGAGCGCGGCGGAGTCAATATGGTCGAGGTCGTCGGCTACGCATCATGTGACTGATGACAGTAAGCTGCATAAAGATGTCAAATCTAAAACCTGCCCACACAAAATATACATCCCCGTACGGCCTCAATCTTTAGTTGATATCTTTTCATGCAAGATTTATGAGTGACAATTAAGTGATGATGAACGCCACTAATTAAAGAGGTAGAGGGTGGGTTTTTTTCTCCCTTTTTTCCCCCCTCAAGAAAATAGCCATGGGGGGTGGCTGTGATGAGAGAGGACGATGTGTTTGGTATACACACCTGTGATGAGATGTGTTGATGTGTGCGAAGCTTGAGGTTTCACCAATTAATTAATTATCCACCGGTGAGTAACTGGGTGGAATCCAGTAATTATTGGTTTTCAGGATAGTTTGTTATGCAACACGAGTTTCACCTGTGGATCCTAAATCAAAGTTCATTTTGTGCTTGATGTTCTTCAGCACGTGTTCATTTTGTTTATTATTGTTTGTAGTTTTCCACTATTGCTCGTATTTTGTTTCTTATTTTTCTACCCAAGTCAAAATATTTTAAACAGTTCTACTGTGGCAATAATAAGTATTATAAATCATATTAGGGCTGGGCAATAAAGTGAATTAATCGTTATTTAAAAAATTTAATTGTTGAAAAATTGCTAAATTGTGAAATCAAGTTTTGTCTTCTGGATTATTTAAAGCAGTTCTTATGTTCTGTTTCATCCAAATGTTATTGTGAGTTGTAATTTTCCACAAGTGGCAGAATGCTGGATGGGTGGTTTACAAGACATGTTTACAATAGCGACCAAATGTTTGTTGGGTTTATTAGATTAAAATCAAATAAAGTCGTAATCGTTTGGAAGGATTGGTGAGGGGGAAATGAGATTTTTATTTTTATGGCCACATCGCCCAGCCCTAAATCACATTATAGCCCAACAACTAGAATTTAGGTCATTGCAAGTAGCAAAGAGCTTGCCAGTCGGCAGCTAGCTAGCAGCCAGTACAAAACTTTAACGCATCAGTCTCAGCGCCTTCTTTCACACTAGATGGGAGTCAAAACCAAGACCATAGTTCACAAAAAAAATGCCTGACTAGAGTCGATCAAGCCAATGGAATTGAACAAAAACAGGAAGTAGAAAGTACCTATCAGGTGCCAGACCTTGTGTAATAGAACCAACAGCTTTGCCCTTTTTTTCCAGAGAGAAGAAAGCAAGCGTCTGGTTGGGAAAAGAACTTGCTGTATCCCATAGTGATGCTGATCCTACTCGCAGGAACGGTGAGTGACCGATCGTTAAGCCGCAAGCTGTTCACTGGGGTCATTGGAAAAAAAAAATCGCAAAAATGTCTAAATATTGACTCTTGTCTCTGTCTATAGACAATCTCAGTTCTTCTCGTGGCGCTGAACATCCTCTACCTTCTCGTGGATGAGACTGCCATGCCCAAGGGCTCCACGGTAATCCTTCAACTTTAAATGAGGCAGTGATTTCTAACCATTTTAAAAAATATGTATATTTTTGGCAGAGATTGAACGTTATCACCCTGCCAGTAAAGTTAGTCTGCCCTTACCAAAGAAATTCGGTTTTTTTCCACAAATTTTTGCTAACGATTGACTTTTTTCTACCACCGTATCAAGTGACCAAGACAAGCGGTCCGTGGCGACCGCTGGTCTAAGTGACATGTTTTTACCCCCCACACACCTAAAATGGAAAGCCCTATCTGACCTGCCATGCTCCGAGACATAAATCAAATTCCGGATATGCTCAGGTGCACGGTTGGAAGAAAAGGCCCAGGCAGATGTTAATCGGGGCCCCAACTTTTTTTGTTTCGGAAGCTCATTGAAAGTCACGTCGCAGCACTTGCAAAAAAGAAAAATCAGCGCACGCGGCGGCACGTCTCAAGTCCGCGACGGCTGAAAGAGCCGCTCTTCCTCGCTCGGGAGATTTTCATCTCCGCCTAACATGCAATGTGTGTTAAACTCAGCTTATCTCGTCTCATCTACACTGACAGAGGTGTGTGTGTGTGTGTGTGGTTGCATTCTTGTCTCGGCTCGGGCAACATTATGTATCGTATTTCTCCATCAATTCATTTTACGCTGTCTCGTGGAAAAGTGACAGAGGAAAATACTCTAAAATACTATTGTTGAGTTGCTAAATGATTTATAGCTGGATTGATGCCAGGCCACTCATTTTATACTGAATTGAGGTCATTAATAAAAAGTCCTATATAGACTACCTGCCATGTAAAACTCATTTTTGTCCACCTCTTCTGATGTGAACATCAAATTGGTTAAAATACTGTTTGCAAACGTTTTGTCAGCTGTGTTAATTGCCTTTTGAATGACATGGAATCAAAATGAAAGTTTTTTTTAATTTTATTTTTTTTATGTATCTTACAGCCATCAGTGAAAAGACATGTCCTAAAACTTTTGCCCGTTATCCTTCATTGTCTCCGGATCTAAATTATGTAAAGAAGCCGAGAGAGTGCGTTCAAAGAGATCCCGACTGTGGGAAAGTCAAATGAGACTGATTGTTGAGTGGGGAAGGGAAGGGACACAATGGAATTGCCCTGTCAATGTTTGCCTTCCCCTTCCCGTCCGTCTAAGCATGCGGCACAGCATGGCGGCGAAACGGGATGATGGCGGTGATGAAGATGATGATGATGATGAAGAGGAGGGCAAGCAGGTGGATGGCAATGAGGGCAAAAGGAGAAAGTGGAGGGAGGCAAGTCTGTCAAAGGACACCTTGTTTTACAGCCTGATGAACAAGCACTAAGAGCGGCTAATAAAATTCTTACTGCGGGCCGACTATGCTGCTAGTCCAACACTTGACACTGTATTTCCTTAAGTGGACTATTAGCTGCGGGCTCAACTCCTCCCCTCCAACCACACGCATCAATGCAATATTGCTGACTTTCGCCCCCGTTGTAGCGCTGACGTCATAGCAACATTTGCAACGCCGAGCTTCACAATGCGACAATGAGCTCTTATTATGCGAGTGCACTACTTGGCCACAACCAGCAGAGGCGCTGTTGATTCAACCTCAGCAAGCTTGCTAGTCAACAGCTGTGGTATAAAAAAAAAAGTCTAGACACCGCTGTTCGAATGCCAGGCTTGGGGGATACAAAAATGACACCAAGATAAATAATTTTGAAACTTTTTCCAATCAAATTTTCTCTTTTTTTTTTTAAATCTGCGATTCAAAATTCCCATCATTAGATATGTTCAATATCATTATTCAATAGCCAGCTAAAAGTCGCACGGTGAGACTATTGTCATCATAAATTTGGGAAACTCCCCAACCTAAGGCGCAGATAACACAAATCTTCGCTGCGATTGCTTCTGTGAATGACTGCCGAGCAAACAGTGTCGTTGGAAGCTCTCCCATTCCTGTAAATTACACATCCTCTTCCTAAGTGGATAGTTGGGTGGTTGAAGTGAAACAATGATGTGGTGATCTGGCTAACAAACAGGGGACCAAAAAAAAAAAAATCTTAGTAAGGTAAAAAAATTACAATTGCGCAAGTCAGCCAACTAAGAATCAAAAAGTAGGCAATGAAAACATAACTCAGGTAAAAATTTGTAGTTTTAGAATGATTCTGGTAACAAATGAACAAACAACAAGCAATCAAATGTTTAACCAGCTAAATTAAGGAACAGACGATAGAGGATGAAAACATGACATCCTTGGCGCAAGTAAAAATCTGATTCTCTCACAATGCTGAAAACTAATTTATGCATTGAGGTAAAATATGCCGTTTTAGTGCGATTCGGAACAAAGACAAGGCAAAAAAAAAAAATCTTGGCTGTGGTAAAAATCAAGAGTTTTTGTGTAATTTGGCAAACAATGCGGGTTAACTAGCCTACTCAACGTGATAAATATTAAGATTTTTAATACGATTCGGCTAACTAACAAACATGCAATGTAAACGTAACTTCCTTGAAGGAGGTAAAAATCTTAAATTTTAACACAATCTACCAAGTAACAATCAAACTGCAAAGAAGTGCATTGACTGAGTTCAAAATGTATTCCTTGGTTGAATCTGGAATTTTTGTAACAAACAGACAATTTAAACCATAACATCCCTTGACTGGGGTAAAAATCTGGAGTTTTCCCGCCGAGTAACAAGCAAACTACGAAACATAACTTCTTGTTTTAGCCAATAATGAACCATTTTTCCGTGATGTGTCTAATTACAAAACAGATGAATGATATTACATTGTCCCCCTAAACGCAGTCATTGTGTGCAAACAAGGTGTTAATGTGACAAGCGACAAATGTGATGACTGAAGTGCCGCAGGCTGCACAGACCACCCCTTAAACCCGCCAACCTCCCCGCACCCACCCCAACAGCCTCTCCCGTTGACCACCCCCCCGACTTCACCTCGTCGTTAGCCTTCCTGCTACTGCGGTGAAAAGACAAATTGAAAGGAAGTGTACTGAGAAAGTTTGTCATCCCTCGGCCTACGCGTAATACACACTCACACAACCTTCCCGCCCTCCCTCCCTCCCTCCCTCCATTAATAAATGACATCACATGCCGTCTGCTAATTCCCGGTGTAAGAGCACTGCACCACGGCTCCGCAGTGAGCTCACAAGGGATGACAGTTGCATAAAAAGGCATGAAACAACCTGCTAGACCGCCGCCCTGTGCCCCCCCCGCCCCCGCCCCCGCCTCAGTTCTGGCTCCTTCACCAAACAAATCAAGATAATGACACTCAAGGCGGCGAAGAAAGATATAAAATATAATTAGAAAGAATAATCTAAAAGTTGGACCTTACTCCTCTGAAGCCTAACTTGGGAGTGCATTTGCCCTGCCATTAGCTCGACTTTTATGAAAGCTGTCATTTGGCAGGTTTTATTGACGCCGTCAGAAAGGGCATAATTCTACATCATGTTTACTATGGAGCGTGTACTGCATTATGCTGAAAGGTGTTCTGATAAATTGCAACGGACACACACATTGCGCAATTCTTTAAGACATTTGCATGGTCCTGCGCATTGGATAATAAAACTGAATTGCGCTAGATCTGTCAAACCTTTTTATCAATGTTAAAAATGGGTCAAAATGATGAAAAGTGACGGGAAAAAAGTTTTATTTTTTTTTACGATGAAACAAAAAAAAAATCTGCATCTCAACTAAGCTTGAAATGAAAAGTGAGCCATTGACGGTCACGTCTTATTTGTGGATCCATTGTGAGTGCGAGTAGTCCGTACAATACAGTGTTCCTCCCAAAGAGCAAATGGTGGTGCCAAGTGTTGGAAAAGCAAATATTTATCAAGTGACTAGAGCAATGCAGGCTATGTGCAAAGCATGTCGATGGATGTCTTTTTTTTTTTTTTTTTCCCTGCTTCACTTTCAAAAGCCTTGGGGGCGGTATGGAGGCAATTGTGTTGAGGACTGGATGCGAGTGTGTTTGCTCAAGTATTTGTTGTGTTTTTTTAAAATGTTTTTGGCACACTCGCCTCAACGAATTTTTTGTTGTTTGAACACCTGTTCACATATTGTACGGTGGACCGTGATTTGAAAAAGGAGGCTCTCTCATCTTTTTCCATTGATGATTTTGATTGGCTCGCCGCTCAAGTGGGGAAATTCTTTGTGGCGCAACTTGGCACAATCTTTCTGTCTCGCTGGATTTAAACTAGAGCTGAAGTGCCCGATTCCCCATTTAGTGTCTGTTTACGTAGACGTTTTTAGTCAGTCGTATCTGATTTCACCGTTTTTTTACATGCAAGAAATTTTTTATTGCGCAATGCAAAGTAGAAATGTATTTTTGCAAATTCCACTATGAGGTCAAAATCTTAAGTTTTAGTGTCTTATTAATGAAACGGGACAAAAACCTAACTTCAGAAATCAGTTTTAATGAATAACAGGTAATGAAAAATATAACTAGCGACAGAGGTAAAATTCGGAACGGAAGGGAAAAGTAGCTTGTTTTTACGATATCGTGCTAAAACTGATAACTGATTTAATAATCAAAGTTTTCCACCTTCCAGGACCGAGGAGGCATCGGGAACATCTCTCTGTCCACCTTTGGCGTGGTCCAGGCCGCGGTGGAGATCATCCTCATGTTGTATCCTTTCAGTGACCCCCGCACCCTGACACCTATTGCTTTTTCTTTCTTCACGGCCAAGAGCAACACTGTCAAGCCAGCTTTGTTGACCCAGGACATAGTTGAGCCAGGCACCTTCCGGAAGACGTGTTGTGTGTCGTTTCGTCACCTTTTATTAAACGCTAAAAAGGTGAAGACTCGGAACGGCTACAAGTCAATTAAGCTGCTTTTCTGGTAGAGATGATTTTTTTTCATCTGTATTCAAGGAAAAACTGCCCCTAAAGACAGTTTCTTTAGCAGCACAACATTTTGTAACCTTATCTATGAGTTGATGTGTCAGCGTTTATTTGCAAAACCTGTTTCCATAGCCAAAATTCGCATTGTCCTTTTTTCAATACGCTTCAAAATCCACGCCCTCTAAGCGTAAAAATCTTTTTCAAATTTCTAGCGTTTCCATTCAGTTTTATTTTTGCATTCCTTGAAAATTCGAATAAAAATGGGTGAATGGAAACCCCAATATTCTCAAACAGTCTTAATGGCGTTTTGTTGTCGCTAGGACTTTCTAAAAAATTTAACTTGCAAAAGGAAAAAACATTACGATTGTTGGAGAATGTTCAGAGAACGTATCGAATAGTTGAGAACTTGAAAAAACCCTGACGAACCCTGATGTGAAATCCGCATTCGCTCCATTCGCAAATGTTCTCTCCTTGGTGGGATACAGGCTTTAGGTTTTTGTCATCGTGTGTAGGCTTCGCATGGTAGCAAATTTTGATGACTTGCCTTAAAAAAAAGCCTACGTCAATATCATTTTTGCGTACGATGGTTCAGAGTCACCGACAGAGGAAGTTTTAATATTACGACTTGTGCGATTCCTTAACTCATTGTCTCGTTTTAGATATACAAAATCTTTGTCAGATCGCGCGAGAGGGCATAACCAAATTGGACATGAAGTATTTTTCCCCACAAGCCCTTTTAGAAGACAAATTTGAGTTATTGTTGTCTGTTTGAGAATTCCATCATAAACCGGGGAGCCCATGTACTCCGATAAAGTCCTCCAAGTGCCTATTTATCGCTTTTTTTTTTCTTTTCTTTTTTTTGCTCCTTGACCGTTTTGCTGCCCAGTTATTTGATGGCTTCCTCCTTGGTTGGCTTCTATAGCCTGCGCCTCTTTGAGGGTCTCACGCCCAGGAAGGATGATACAACCATGACAACGGTAAAGACGGGCTGCAAGGACAAGGGTTGGGGGGGGGGTTCAGGGTGAAGTGGGGGCAAGGGTGCTGAGAATGTTCCCCATGTTTCATCTATTTCCTCAAACCTCCCCCTCAACCTCCTACTGCTCACTAATGTTTTCCTCCAGGCCTCTCAATGGCTTTAGTTGATCGCTCCAATATTTGTTTGTGGGGTGCGCAAATACTGGCAAAGTGCAAGCTCTTTTCTTGTACATCAGAGGGCGGGAGTTTTTTTTTCTTCTTCTTCCCTACTCCAGAGGAAAGGGGGTAGGAGGATGTGAGTTCTTTTTGGCCCATAGTGGCACCTATTCACTTGGTAATGAGTTTGGGAGTGGTGAGGCTTGTTAACTAGCCGCGACGCTCGGGTGAAAGGACAATAATACACAGAGAACCTGGTAATGAGCAACTTCACAGGCACTAACTGTACAATATGTGGAGCCCATTTAACATCAAGTGCTGCGTGCATGTGTGTGGCCATGTCAATTAGTGCCACTTCTTCTTTTCTTCCTCCTCACCCGCCCACTTGTCTTAATTTGCTCGGAACTACTGATGGGCATAATCATCGATTAGTCAAAGTGACCGTCTAATATGTGGAATTAGTTGTCAATTAATCTTGACGTAATTATGACAAAATGCGCTCACTCATCTCTCCTGTTTTGTAGATCATCGGATGCTGCGTGTCCATCCTAGTGCTCAGTTCAGCCCTACCAGTGATGTCGAGAACATTAGGTGGGTACTGTTGCCGTTACGCTCGTGGTAACCGCAACGTTCACCAAGACGATAATTTACACACTTAAGCAGACCACCCCACCCCCCCCCCCCACCCACTTCAAGTGACCGTTAAATTCTCCAAATGCTTCCCCATAGCGACGTTAGAAGTGAAAGGATTGCTGGGAACGAAGCTTTAAAAAAAAAAAAAAAAAATGACAGGAGCAGGACTGCCACATTACAATGGCACTAATAAACATGCAGAGTGCAAAGCACAGCTGTTCAAATAGCATCAGTGTGTGTGAGTACATACAGTGACTCACTTGGAAGCTTTACAAAATATCAACAGGTTCTGCTTTGTGACGCTGAATAGATGAAAAGGAGATCCAGTTGAAGAGTTAAAAAAAAAAAAACGTGTACTGTGGTATGACTAAAGTCATTCACGTTTTGGTTCCGTCTACTGCACCAGTCAGTGGTTTGTCATATGGAACAATTGAAGTTATAGCACTGATTGTGTTAAAGTATGTTTGAGTGATAACAACCTAGAAAACATGAGGATGTTTTGAGAAGTTTTACTTGCAAACTATTCCCGTTCCTAAAGGCCTGCAATGATGGAAAACACTGTAATAAGCATGCCATGCCAGTAGTTGGCGATGTCACTTTGTAACTAAATATTTTTTTGTTTTTTGCATTGGACGTTATTGTTTGGAAATTCCAATAATCTGCAATCAGAATAAGTATAGAATAAATGTCGGGCAGCAAGAATTTCTTTCAACATGAGGTGGGACAAAAAGTCAACCATAAACATTTCTTGACAATAATATGTTATACGTGACCTCACTAGTCTAAACATGACGTCCTGATTAATATGATATTTCTGGAATATGAGTTATGAAGCAAAATCCAGCCATTTTTATCCATCTCAGCGGGCGACCATTTTCCCACTTGCTGTCGACTGAAGATGACATCACCGTTGCTCACAACTCACCGGTTTTCTGAAGCCGAGCTGTGATTGGTTGTTACCTGAGCAACATCGATGCCATCTTCAGTCGACAGCAAGTCTTTTATCCCACAATTAGATTTTCACAGATTCATAAAACCAAGCTCAAATCAATTGGCGGTAACGATAAAAAATAATCAGTCAACCGCAGACCACGGCGGTAAGCTCTATCGAACGGGGTCCCCCATCATCCCTGGCCGCTGTCTTCTCGCAGGCAATTTTGTTAAAGGTCCTTGATGCCTCCGAAGTGCTTACTGTGGCTGTAAATAGATCTTTGCAGACACCCAATCGATCGGCCAATCCATTTGACCAGAGAGGCTATGAAGATGTCACAGGACTCCCTCAGCCTGATTTCTGCATATAGACGAGCGAAAGGAAACATTATTGGGCTACTTATGCTCTATAAAGATTTTTCTGCAAGTGCGTCCTTGACGCCTCGTATGGCCGGCAGTGTGTCCAAGGTCACGCTGAAGTGCCACTGATGGATTCAATTTACTAAAAAAAAAAGTGGCAAAACAACTCTTAAGAGGTTACTTTAAATAGTTGGCTTAAGTTTAGGCTTTCGGGTGAAATTTCAGGATGAAGCTAAAATGCTCTACAACAGTGGTTCGTTATTATTTTAATCCTTTCAAACTAGCTACGTCGAACAAAAAAAGAAAGACGAATATGCGCAATATGAATTGACATATAATGGAACGTAGTGTTCCACAGGGCTCAATTCTGGGGCCTCTGCTGTTTTCATTGGCTCTGTAATAAATATAGAGTTGAATGATGGGAGTCGGCGTCCTAACTGCATGATTTGCAATACCAATTTGAGCAGTTCTAGTCCAGTTCAACTCGCTAACTATAGCAAAACTAAAGGAACACTTCCTCAAGCTGCTTGGAGATGTGGAATGCAAGAACAAGGTAAAGCGAGCCAGATTCGATGAAAAGGCTACTCTCCATGCTCATTTTTTTTTTTAAATCATACCTATGACTTGAATTTGAAAAAATATATATCTATATCGTACGCACTGCACTGTAACCTTAACAGGTGGAGAAGTCCAACATTCCGAGTCAAGGTGTCCACCGGCTTCCACGGAATGCCAAGTTTGAACAGGAGGAACCACGCCTTCATTAGTCCGAAGGAGCACTTTGTGGAGTGATGAGTCCTCCCGCATAACTGCAGTGCTTAGTCACCCCCACAACTCGCCCATTTCCAAACCACTGCAGAGGCTGTTAATTATGTCCCAGGATTTCCCACTCTTCCGGGCAACTTGATGACGCGCACTGACTCGGCCTTTTTTTGTCCGCTCGTTTGTCAACTGATCAGGCATCACCAGGTTCGATCTGCTGGGAGATTTCGGGAGATTCAACTGGCTGGGGAACTTCTACATCGTCTTGTCGTACAACATGCTGTTCGCGGTGGTGACCACGTTGTGTCTGGTGAGGAAGTTCACCTCGGCGGTGCGGGAGGAACTCCTCAAGGCCTTAGGTAAAAGCTTACGGCCAGCAATGGCATTTCACTACTGTCTGTTCGCATTCACATTTCATCACCCTCTTAAAATAATTGCCCAAGTCATTTTTTTGAAAAAACAAACACATTTTTTGCCTAAATCATCATCTCATGATGCAAATGGTAAATATTTTTGTGTTTCCTGAAAAATCTAATAAAAACGACTATTTTAAGAAGGCGCCGATTTAGAATATTTCCATGTTGGTCTATTTTCTGTCACTTTATGAAAAGTTGGAAAAAAATGACATTTAGCGTTTTATTCCTTTCAAATGTCAAAGCAGGTGAAATTTGAGCTGGCTTTGTGGCTGCTTGATACCCTGGCTGGGATGAGGTTGGAAGATGTCAGTCAGAGGTGCAGGCAAATGCTTTTCTTAATGAAATGTCTCTCCCTTATCTCGCCCCGTCCAGGTCTGGATAAATTGCAACTGTCATACAGCCCCACGGACCCGGAATCTGGGAAGCTCTCGGCCAACGGGCATCAGAAAACTCTGTGAAAGGATTGACAGGGCAAGATTTCCGCAGCGGCGGCCCGACTGCTGAAAGGTGAAAGGGATTGGCGGGCAACTTAATGAGCCCGAGCGGCATCTGGCAGACGCTGCAAATGGAAGCTGAGGGCCATTTCGCTTCATGACATTCCGTCCCCTTGCGTCTCGGATGGGAGTTGGGACGCAGCCAAGAAAAAAAGACTGAGGAGTGAGATGGCGCTCCCTCGCCGCAGTTGGTTTGACCTCGACCCACTCGCCCCTCTTTCACATCCGCCACGTTTCCGCTAAGTGGTACACTTTGGATCAGGTCAATCCTCATAAGGCTAAAATGCTGAAAAGTGGTACCAAAAAATTTGATGGCTCCGATATTAACATATTTATAACTAACAACAAAACGCCAGATGTACCAAACTCAACCCTTGGTGGGAACGAGGCTTTGATAACTAAAAACCACATCGTGAATCAGCACGTCAAGCTTTACTATTCAGTTTCTGGTCTTATTATTGTTATAGATTTCCGACTGTTCAGTGGGTTCAATGTTTGTTTCTATGAGAATGTGTGTAAACTAAAGAACATGATTACAACTATGCCACTTTTACGCTGCACTGTTACTACACGTCAGTTTGGGAAGGTCAGTTTTGAAACGAGAAAAAAAATGTGCTACATTGAACACATCAGTCTGAACTTGGGTTGTTGGAAAGTTTCCGTAGGAATTAAAACAAATTAGGGTTGTGTCTTGTCGGGGAAAATAATTTTAGCACAATCTTAAAATATCAGTACGCCTCAACTCAAGGGAAAAAAGAGCTATTAAGGTACTGTAATGCCCTCATATGTGGGCAAGGAGAGCTATATATTTAACAAAACAAAATGTGTAAAAAAAAAAATCTAATTATAGCCTTCCAATTTGGATTATCCAACCCATCTTAAATTCCTATGGAAATGTACCCGAGACCCTTTGTACTGAAATGGAGCCACGACTGACCAGATATTAAAATTGTATGTAATTGCAAAATGTCGATGGAGAAAAAGGCTGTTGGATTTGATCATATTGCTGTCATTGAGCCTGATGATGTCATTAGATCGAACTTTTTCGGTGCTCTACATTTGAGTTTAAGCCAGTTAACATGCAGGACTCTAATTTTATGATGCACAAGAATATTTTTGCTTCCAACCCCCTCTACGAAAAGGGCACTGTAGATTTTGTTGTTGTTGTTATTGTTGACGTTGTAATCACGTGTACATATGTTTCATAGCTCTTATTTAGAAGTAAACGTGGCGAGCTTGCCCCCATGCAAACAATCAATTGCACAAACCCACGAAACCAACGTGCAGCTTGGACTCGGGCCGCCACGTCGGCGCGTTAACGGGTCGCCCTCGGTCAGCAGAAGCACCGTAAATGCCTTAAACGAGGAGCCTGTCACAGGCTTTAACGTTAAAGGTCGTGTCGCGTCTTTTGTTTTTTGTTTTTTTTAGTCGCTCGCTAGACAGTTCCACTGTGATCCTAGCCAGGTTAGTCTGAAGCCAGCGACGTAGGACGACGCGCACTTTTTCTTTTCGCCGTCAATGTAGTCATAGAAACGGTCGCCAGCCGGGAGGCCTGTAAAAGCCGGTGACCGATTACGGTGTCATATACTGCGGATGTGTTGTCATGGCGACTCTTGATGTCAAGGAAGGAAGTTGTTTAATGTGCGTGTGTGTGTGTATATATATATATATATGCATTTGGTTTGGATGAGGCAGGGACTACTTTGTTCAATATGCAACTCTAATTGGATGTGAAAAGCAAAGCAGGACCAAAGATCTGGTTTTAGCCGTGTATAGAGATATACTTCTGATCGTCAAGTAGAGTTGCAGGGAAGGGGAGAGAAATCAACAGCACAGCTTAAAACCTGTTTCTGCAAAGTGGACTATGTGACACCTGTCAGGGAAGTCGGCGCCGGTCTTGTTCGGACCACGGCGCCTCGAATAAAACATCACAGTCCTACTTGGGTTTTCTATTCATCTCCGTGCTGTGCGGGTGTTTGGGCATTTACTTTAAAAGTGATGCAGCTCAAGTCTATGCATGTAAAAAAAAAAAAATCCCAGGGGGGTACATTTTTTGTGAATGTATTTTTTAAAAAACAATTTCTCAGTCGGCTATATGTGTATGTTTATTTTTTTATGTTTGTCTGTTTGCAAATAAAAGTTGAACGATATCAACCGTGATCGTCTTATGTATTCTGATAGAAACCAGGAACTGTTTGATGTAGAAAAATCCTCTACCAATGTCACTTCGGTAAAGTTTCTATTAGGCAAGACTTATATTATGACATCTTTTCCATCCTTCCTTCCCTAACTGCGATAATCCTAAAAGTATCTCTACCTGCTTCAGATGATCTTCTTGTGGTAGGTGGACCTGCAAAGGGGGCACGCGGGGCTGCGGTGCGCAACGAAGGCCTCAAAGGCGTCCAGGCAGACCTGATGGAAGAGGTGAGAGCAGGACAGGAGCACAGAGCGTCTCTCTCGTTGATGGAGCTTGAAGCCAGAGGAACCCGGAGCCGGAGCCGCACCCGGGTCGCACAGCGCTGTCAGGCAGATGGGACAGTCGCCGGCCCCCCGCTGGGTCACCTGGTCAGACATGAAAATACGGATAAACTCTCCTGGATGTTTTAGGTAACATTTTCACTGTCAGAGTAATTCCTTAAATGGTTACCATTTTCAGCAGTAAAAAGTTCATATTTTGTCCAGAATTAATTTGATAACTTGGAAACGACCAATCATGGCCCACCTGTTTTCTGGGTTTGGACAGCAAACTGAGCCACGATTAGTCGTTACCTACTTCCTCAGCACAGGTGATGTTATCTTCAGTCGACAGCAAGTAGAAAAATTAGTATTTAACTCATTCACTGCCATTGACGGCTATAAACGTCAAAAATGTATTTGAACTATTTATATTAGTTTAACATTTTTTTCCACCTTTGTTAACAAAAGTATGAAAACCTAGACCTTTTTTTTTAAATAATCTTTTTTTGTTTTGAAAAAAGAAAAGATTACAAATTAGGGGCATCAGGCGATTAAAATTTTCAATTGTAATTAATCACATGACTTCAATAGTTAACTCACGATTAATCACAAATTAACTCATATGGATAGTTCAAATGAATTTTTGACGTCTATAGCCGTCAATGGCAGTGAATGAGTTAAAGGTCTTAATTGTACATGAAAAGCAATGAAGTTACCAAAATATGAACTTTTTGCTGCTGAAAATGGCTCAATGAGTCAAGTATGTATCCCTTTAAGTGGAAAGTGGACATCATGCACTTTCAAACTGGCATGTGGTTTGCGTAAAAAACAGACTTATTGATTATTTGGATAATTAATGATCACCTCCGTGTTCTTCCCTGTCACGCCTGTGCAAGCGTGAACACGTCACGGTAAAGGCAATAGAAGGATGTTTTTTTTTTCTTTCTCTTCCCTGACCTGACTCTGTATGCGCTCCCAGTCGTCCTCCCGAGGCTCGGCGACGTGCTTTTCTCTCTCCAGCTGCCGGAACACTCGGCGGCTCGATGACAGCGAGCGGTCGATATCTCTGAGAAAAG
This sequence comes from Leptonotus elevatus, assembly GCF_054856555.1. Lineage (NCBI taxonomy): Eukaryota > Metazoa > Chordata > Actinopteri > Syngnathiformes > Syngnathidae > Leptonotus > Leptonotus elevatus. The sequence continues at coordinate 11,450,318 of NC_141259.1, forward strand.
CTTCGGCGTCTGTGTGACAGCGTCGCACGAAGCCGTCGCTCAGCTCCTGCAGCTGATGAGAAGAAGCATTTTATTGGCACGGAGGGCAGATACTCGTACACAATGCAGTGAGGGCTAATTATGCGGATTTGTGTATTGTGATGGATCAATAGAAACCCACTAACAAGGACCAGACATGGAAACACACTCAAACCTGCTGTGGACTGTAACAAAACTATCACCATGACAACACAGCAAAGTGATGGAAGATGGAATGAATAACGCAGTCAACAAAAGTTGGTTACCGTAAAGCATGTAATAGCATCCCAACACGATCACGTTACCCAACACGTGATCGTCCCGGTGTGAAGCTGTCACAATTGCTTTACAGCTGGCCTTTTATCGCTAATTCAACAATGGTTAAGCGCCCGGGCGGAGGCGGTTTTATGAGGCGGGACGACTTTTCCGACGGGCCGAGCAAACATGGTCGGGGCCTGCGGTGAACTTTGCCTCGCTGTGCCGTTGACACAGGAAAGGAAAGAGGAGGTGTATCACCTTGTCAACAGAGAACGCAGGATGGTGCAGATCAAATATAAATTTGGGAAATCGGATTAAGAAGAATAATAACATTTAAAAAAATATATTTTAATAATCAAATACAATTTCTACTTGTTTTATTAATTTAAAAAAACGAATATAAAATGGATACAATAAGATCTTGACTTAAGTTTGATTAATTCCGTGACCAAGCTCACCATTTAAATCAATTTGAAATCCATAAATCCATTCTAGCCTATAAAAAAAAAATATATATATTTACTTTCATAAAAAGTAATTTATGTACTTTATTTGTATGGTTATTATTATTATGATATTTATTTATTTATTGCTCCTTTTTTTTTTTGACTTTGTCCCATTCAATATGGCTGACTGGCTCTCCTTGCCCACTTGTGAGGGCATTACAGTCACTAATTGGGGCACTGTTGAGTCAAGGTCCTGTACATTTTTAGGGAGGGGGAAATATATGCAACACATATTTGTGATAACATAAATCTCAGTGGGCCCGAGCTAGATCCTCAGTGGACTCAATTGGAAAGATGAGATTTGTATTCCTCGTTCATTTTGTTCTCTTCATTCTACAAAGATGTTTTCTTGCCAGGAAAAGGCTCGCACAGGTCCCGGCCCAGCACCAACACGCCTGTTTGCATTACAGTCAGCTAAGCAAACAAGACCCCCCCCCAATCACCCACCCAGCCTTCAAAATGGGAGTCGATCAGACCTGTCAGTGGCGCGTTGTTGAAGATCATCCCAAACGTGACAAAAGGTACGAGAATCTCATGACCACCCACACGACGGCTGAATCACATCGGTGACTGACAGGCACAACGGCGAGTTGGTGGGCGGTGCCTAAATGTGTCACGGCCGACTTAATTGGTTCAGTAAATGTCTGCGTTTGACGCGCCGCGCTGGGGTTTAACAAGCGCGGTGATGGAGGGCGGCGACGTTTATTAAAAAGTGGCCGTCCTCGTCCACCTGTCACTCGCGCCTCGTCTGCCACCTCCAAACGCAAAGCACTTTGCTGATCACGCGTAGCAAACCATGCCTGGAAAGTATTCTTAAAAATGTTCGATTATAAAAACATTGAACAAACTTTTCATGTTTCATGAAAAAACGATATGTAAATGGTTCACTTTTTCGTTTTGTTTGTTTGGTAATTATTTTGTTAAGATGTAGAACCGTGTCAAGAACCACCCTCGAGTTCACTAGGTGGCAATGTTCCCTTGTTGCTACGAGGCACCTTGATGGCGACGCCATCACTCAACGCGCAAACAAACACGGGTCAGAATGTGACATGCGGCTCCCTGGGCCAGGTATCCAAACACTACAGTGGCCTCTTGAGCCGCACAACACACAGACGCGCGCACGCACACATTAATCGATGAAGGAATAGCAGACCCAAACAAGTGCGGGAGGCATTGTGCTTTTGTGTTGGGAGTCTGGAATGTTCAGACTGTTTGACTGAAACACAAAAACTCTCTCCGCATTAGCGAACAAACACGGAGAAGTTCACAAAGCATCAAAGGGGCTGGAGAGGGTGAACGCAGGTGAAGGTGTACGTGCGTGTGTGTGTGTGTGTGTGTACTTGGGGTCAGAGAGTGCCTTCAACACAGTCTATGATGCAACATTTGTCTTTATTTGACCCATTAAGGTGAAATAAAGTTCCGTGTGGAGACTTATAGACGAGAACAAGAGTGACCGCTGATTGTGATGATGTCATATACCGATCGAAACAAACTCACCTTGGCTTCGAAGAATTTGCGCCGGAGACGCTTGTCTTTCGGGCAGACGGTTCTCCGAATATTTTTGTACCACTTCCGGGCCAGGTAGCCTCGCCAGACTGCTTGAATTCTGATTGTAGAAAGTGACATCACCAGCAATTAATAAAAACGTTCTGTTTTTGTTTTTGAAAAAAAAAAAAAAAGAGTCCATTTTGACTGTGAAATGGTTCACCTGGCGGCGCACTGGTTTCGGAAGAGGCGCGCGGCGTCGTAGATGACTCGCGTTTGGTACGGCTCCTGGCGGCACATGGGGCAGCACTTCCTGCCCGAGAACCTCTCAAAGGCCTGCAGACACGCTTTGTGGAAGACGTGCGAGCACGACAGCAACACCTAATAAGAGGAGACGCAAAGTGGAGGTTATACTAACAGCACACATACAGATACAGTGGGTTTAAAAAGTCTACACACCCCTGCTCAAATACCAGTTTTTTTGTGATATAATGTAGCTGCACAAGTGTCTCATAACTAGGGGGGGGTTTTCTCACAAAAATGTGGAATTTGAACAGGGGTGTGCAGACTTCTTATATATACACATGCCCAGTGTTGTCTGTTTCCATCTTAAAGGCATGTGTATTGAGGCGCATATTGCTAAGTGTTATTTGCCAAGAGGACAGAGGGAATTAGTAGAAGCCTGGCTGCAAACTGGACTACCTGCGAGAGAACCTCTTTTAAGCAATGTGAATTGGCACTCAAGCCAGTTGACAGGGCAAGGGGGTACGAAGGAGGTGTGTGTGTGTGGGTGGGGGGTGGGGGGGTGATATTGATTTTTCATTGTTTTGGGCCCAGTCACAACACACTCCATCACCGGAGAGAGGACCCCCTCCTGCTGTGTACAATTTCAAGCAGCTCCACAAGCCATTAGAGCGGAGACTACAAGCGACAGTCTGACACACGCATGGCAGTCAACATTGATCTAGGTTTTTTCTCCCTCTCTCTTTAAAGCAAGATCCCCCCCTCCCCCCCAGGAAAAATGTTGGTTTTTGGTGGCAAAAACATTTCAAATATACACGATATTTTTTTACTTAAAAAAAACAAACTGCAAAGCCTCATCTAATTGGTTATCCAATTAACAGCCAAATCTACATTCATTTGCTGGCACCCATGGCACTCACCAGACTCATTCACGGATACTACAGTAGAACATGAGTGTGGAAAACCCAATCTAAAGATGAACGCTTCACCTTAGATAAACAGACAAAACCAACGCGTTCAGATAGGTAGACGGCGTCGGTGCGACTACCTGAGGCTGAAGGCAGAAGGACTCCCTGCATATTGCGCAAGGCTGCTCAGATTCTCGTTGTTGGATGGACCTGGCCTTCACCAGAGTCCACTCATCTTCGCTCAGCCTCTCCGGGGGCAAGGCCACCAAGCCCATCCTCTGAGCTGGCCAAAGAAAAAAAAAAAAGGAAACCAACAGACGTTACAAGACACATCCAATTTTCTCAAAGCTAGCTAGCTAACATGATAGTTTTTTATTGTTGTTTTTTTAGACAAATGTTAGTTTTTTTCCTGTAAGGGAAAATCAACAAAGTAAGAGATTTTTCCTCTATTGAAAAAATAAACAAACATTTGTCTGTACAAAAGAAACATATGAATAATATATATATATATATATTTTTTTTTTTAAACAAGATAGCGGTAGCTAGCTACCAACCTAGCGTCAGATGCGGCGGAGCGGGATCTAGCACATACTCTCGCTCTTCTCCGAGGCTCAGAGGAAGATTGCTTCGGATCACCCTCTCTTTTCCGTGATGAATTGTGGGCCCTTTGCTTTTGAACGGGAGCAGCGGGTCCGACAGCAAGAAATCAGGTTCGAGAAGGTTCCTGGTGATATGATCTTGAAGGGCCATTGAGGTGATCACCAACCTGCTGCTCAGTTTGGAATCCTGTCAAATAGGGACACATTTTCAAACTCAATTATAGGCATCCATCCATTTTTAATACTGCTTATTTTCTTTGTTTATGCTATGGATAATTTTCGAGTCTTCATTTAAACATTGACAACGGACAGCATTTTCCAATATTTATAATCGACAAAGGAACATCAAAAGGCAAGTGAAACATTCTTTGAATTCCCTATGATAATCTGAATTAAACATTTTTTTTATCATTATAATGCCAATTGTGATGTCTTGATCCACACACGTATTTTAGACACGCTGCTGTCACAGTTGCTTGTGATGTTACTCCAAAAATTGCTCAAATTTCGGTTCCCAACACAAATTTCATGAATTGTGTTCACCACAAATGCATTCTTACTGTGCTATATTTACTCCTTTCTATACATTTTAACAATTTATGCATTGTTGTTCGGTGGTCTTAATTAGTTTGGAATGCCAAATTTTCCCCTATGGAATTAAAAATAACATATTGATTGTATAAATATATATAGAAATAAGTTGTCAGTAACAGTGGCAACGTAAGATGGCTGCCGTCTGGCTTCAGCTGCGAGGGGCCTATTGACAGTCCATTCATATATAAATCTGTGGCTACTAAGCAAAGGGCTTAACTTCATTATATTAAGCAGTTGGTTTAAGAGCGGAACATCTAATACCTAAAATTAAAAAAAAATATTTTTTTTTACTTGTTTCTACTTGTTCGTGGTACAAAACTTTGTTAGCATCTCATTACAAGAGGCAAGAGAGCTTACACACTCAAAACGCTGTCACTATATTCTAAACAAACAATGTGTCCCGCTACTTTACAGTAAATATGTGAGTGCACAAAAACACGACGCTGTTTTGACCACTTCTTAAAACTGCGACACTTTAAATTTATTTTACGTAAAAGTTATGAAGAGGTGAAAGCCAAACCTTCCGCGTTGCCATCCTATCAGCGCAGAGTTTGTAGCAGTTGCTAGGTAACTTAGAATTCGCCCCCTCCTGCCCCTCCTTCACCGCTTCTGATTGGCTGAGCCGAAAGAGACTTAAAGTGCTTTCAAAATAAAATATAAATATGTCAACGTTAAGTGTGACACTGCTCACTAAATATAAACGTTTCAGTCACTACTACTACTAAATATCATTTTTAATGTAGGTTAATAGACTGTTTTATGCATATAATGAAATAGTTATTCTCAAATATCAAAATAAAACATTACAGTGTTTTGAAGTATCTTTAGGGATTAAGCTATTAATAGAAGTGATTGTAAACATTATTGTGATTGGGGGTTTGATTCAGGGCTTGGTAAGTTATCACTGTATTGTCATAATCAATAAACAAACATATTGGAGACAATTTGTTTGAAAGTGAGCAAACTTTCAGAAGATCAAGTGACCCCTCCCCCATGTTTGTTTGTAAAACTAAATGCCGTACTTTGAAATGGGGTCTCGATCTCTCCTAATGATTATTTTATTGTCAGGCAGTTGTCAGTGCATAGTTGGAACCTGACCAAAGGAGGCTAGTCAATGTGACTCACGCAGCCAGCTGTCGTCAGAACAAAGCTAAGCTGCTCATACCTGTGCTGTGAGCTCAGGGATCCCTCCCAGGTCACCTTCACATTTGAAAAAAAATAAATAAATCATACACACAAACACATCAGCAGCAAGAGCAGCAGTTATCCCCCTCCCACCTACCAAAAACGTCTTGATGAAAAGTTTGCTCACCATCTAGTGGGCCACTTTTTTCTTCTTTTTTTCTTTTTTTAAACGCTTTGCGGCCTTGACTGACACTGATGTGCTCAGGCGCAATCGGTGAAAAGCAAGCCGTCTAACGGCGAGGCCTGTCAATCGGTTGCAGCCGTCCTAAGAAAACAAAAGCAGAGACGCAACGCACGGGAGTGAAGGAAACCCACGAGCTTCTCAAGAGGCTGCCGCATTCTTGAGATTAGGGCAAGAAAAACGGAGACCACTGGCGCTAATGCCGCAGACAAAGGCGCGGAACAATTTATTAGCTAAGAATTCAAGCCCAGGGCTCAATCAAAGGCCTCGACGTCCAACCCTGCCAGACTCGGGGCTTTGGCTTGTTGTTTTAAGTAAATAATCACGCTTAAAAGATACGGCAAAGATGGGGCTCAAGTCCCCTCCCGCATTCTTCCAACTGTCATCAGAATGGATTTCAGTGTGTGCTTTTATTTTCAACAGCGAGCGTGTTTGTCTTTACCGTTTTTAAAGGGCTTTTTATTTAACTTTCGTCCCCTCCGCGGATTTCTTAACCTGATCTGTGGTATTTCTCAAAAGACGGCTCACCTTGACGTGTAAAGAGCTGATGACTTAAGTTTCCGAGAGAGGGGGGAAAAAAGTCAAAAGGAGAAGAGCACGTCGGAATGGAAAACGATGCGAGTTCTGACGGGAATCATCTGATTAGACCTCATATCATATTTTTTATTGCATTAAAAACATTAAATTTACTCATTAGAATTTAAAATTCTGCTACTGGTTTACATTTAAAAAAATGCTAATAGAATATAAACCCAGTAAGGGTGTGAGGTCTGCAAAATCAGGTCAGTGAGTGGAGTTGAGAGTTTGAAGCAAACATGGTGAAGCAGCATTTAGTTGTTATGCTGAAGACAAAAGGACAAAAGCTGCCATTAGGAGTGAAGTCCATCCCAAGTGTGAATACTTTTTAATCCAGGTTAAAAACCATGATCCCCCCCCCCCCGCGCTTCTCCGTTAAAAATTAAAAGCACATATATTAACTCATTCGCTCCCAAATACGTATTTATACGTTTATGCTAGAGCATACAGAAGGCTTTGATGCAGCCACTGAACTGCAGAAAACGGGTGAAGCAAAGGTAGTCATTGCAAAAACGGCCAGCAGAGTATAACATATCAGCCAGGGCCATGTTGAAAAAGCTCATTTACCCACAGTTCTAAACAACGATGAAACTTAGCTATACTGTATTCGAAATATACTTTTTTTTTTTCCTGATGAAAAAAAAGACTAATCTTTTTTTTTGGTAGGTTCCATGTTTTATTTTTTTTAAATTAGCAATAGAACACAATATTCTGTGGGCCTTGCAAAATCAGTCACAATCCAGTAAAACAGCCAGGAGCGAAGGCGGTTGCTTCAGTAAAAGCTGGCTGGGAGTGAATGAATGTTAAACTTTATTTCAATTTTAAATAAATTTTATTATTATATTTTTTTAGTAAGCTATCTTTTATTCCTTTACATGTTGTAGGCCTATTTTTATTTTGATGACTTTTATTAACATTTTTGCAAAAAGGTAAAAAATTTAATAAAAATCATTGTTCATACTGACTTTTTACATGAACTTTAATCAAAACCCAAAACCTTAGCGATTATTACAGATGACTCACTCATTGATTTCTAGATGATAAAAAACAGCATGCATGCTATCCGTTAGCCTGCGTTAGCATGAAGCTAGCAGTTACGTTTCTGCTTTGAAAGTTGCAGCTTGCGTTTGAAATGCATCTTTTTTTGTGACCCCCCCACGCCTTGCATAACACACATGCATACAAGTAACCGTCATTATCGTGCACTCCGACGTAATGCATTGTTGCCAGGCGAGTCCTCGTGCCGATATATAGACGAGAGAGGGCAGCCTGTAATGGCTAATGAACAATTATGTCAGCCAGAGAGATGACCAGGAGAGCAATCAGTAAATCCAATTATTTTATGACTCGACCTATAATGCCTCCCCTAACATGACTTTAATCGCTCACGTGGAGTCCCCTGTGGGAGGAATCCAGTCTGCGTCTATAAAAGAAGAGCGTCGTCATTAGAGCACCTCGCTTGCTTTTCAGGGAGATGGAGCTCCAAATGATTAGACGTGTCCTTTTGTAAATGAAATACAAATCACCATGCAGGCTCTTTGGCTTTGACTTCATTTACTAAGTGCTACATTACCTCATACTTTGGACCTAACAATGGATTTCCTATAACTCTGCGGCCGGTTGAAATGATGGAGGGGCTCGCATATCACAAAATGTGCCAGCGCTTATTAGCACTTGAGAACTTATTGATCCGTCGTTGTGATTAATATCAGTTGGGGGGGGGGGGGGGGCAATGGTGGCGTTGCAGGCGAGGTCCGGTTTTGTGCTGACTGGTGCCAGACCCGACGCTGCGTGAGTGTCCCCTATGCCAGGAGTGACTCAACCTGCTGCACCGCCCCGCCCCCGCCCACCACCGCCCCCGCCGCCGCCATTGTCCAGACAAGCGTATCCGCATCACTGTCAGCAAAATGCTCAAAATTACCTCACGCCAAATTGATCCATGCTCCAACTTCTACTCGTTTTGAATAGCAAACAATTTTTACCCAGAGGAAATGGTAAAAACTCAAATTGGACTTCTAAAGTGCATTTAAATTTAATAAAATATTTTGTATTCAATTTAAGCACTATAATCAAATGTATTACAATAAATTTTAAGTGGAAATCATGGAAATAGAAACACGGCAGGTCAAACTACTGACATAAGACCTTCATTAACTGGGCAGGCAAATAGTTGTTTGTAGCAATGCATGAAAAATTAGATAATGCAATTCCTGGAGAAATTGCATGTGAAGGCTGAATGACAAATGTGGAATGATGTGGAGTGATACTGAATGACATGGAATAGAACGTGTCAAGGTTGGTATAGTATGAATCTGTCAAAAAAATGTAGAAAGAGGGAAAAAAAAAAAAGGTAATTTTTTTTTTTCTGGTTTTTATTTTGGATTTTTGGAAAATATAAAAGTTAAAGTTATAAAAATGAGTTAATGTTAATGGAAATTTTGGAGAAAAATGCAGTAAGGATGAATTGGTTACAAAAATGTACAAATTAGGAGAAAAACAAAAATCGTAAATTTTGGCTCTTATTTAGAAAAAATATTTGGATAGGGAAAACCTAAACAGTTTAAAGTTGAAATGGTTTGAATTGGTAAAAAAAAAAAAAACACGAATTAAGGAAAAAAATATATATAATTATGGCTTTTATTTTGAAAAATAATTGCGGTATGGATAAAGTTGGAACGGTTTGAAATGGTCACGAAAATGTAGAAATGAGGAGAAAAACAAATCGTAAATTATGGCTCTTATTTTGAAATTTTGAAAAAATATTTGGAGGGAAGTTGAAACGGTTTGAATTGGTCCAAAAAAATTACAAATTAGAGAAAAAATGTATATAATTTTTAGCTTTTATTTTGAAATTTTTAAAAATAATTATTACAGTAGGGATAAAGTTGGAACAGTTTGAATTGGTCAAGAAAATGTATGAATTAGGAGAAAAACAAAAATCTTAAATTTTGGCTCTTATTTTGGAAAAATATTTTGATAGGGATAACCTGAACAGTTTAAAGTTGAAATGGTTCGAATTGGTAAAAAAAAATTACAAATTAGAGAAAAAAATAATATAATTTATGGCTTTTATTTTGAAATTTTGACAAATAATTGCGCTAGGAATAAGATGTGAACACCTTAAAATTGAAATAGTTTGAATCAATCACACAATAAATACCAACGTATCAAATAAAAAAAATGTATCAAAAAGATATGATACATAAGTAAATAGCAGCAATGGTAAAACGACGAGAGATTTTGATGGAGCTGCTCACAAGCTTAAAGACCGCACATATCCGGAATGTCCCAAAAGGGTCAAAAGTGGCTGTGGATTTGTATTAAGGGGTCACAAGACAAAAACGTTGGGAAGCGATGCATTCATTTGAGCACTTTTGACATGAAGGCATTGTGGTCGGCGCTAATTTGCGGGGCGCCCTTGATGGCGGCCATCTTTCTCCGTAATGGACAATAATTGAGGCGAATCCATCAGGATTGCTGGAAATAGGCCCGCGTAATGGCCGCAAATTGTAGCCCGCCCACCCGCCGCGCAACTTCCTTTGAATCCCTCGCAATTCCGATTCCATGCTGCTTTGGCAACAATGCGCCGAACATGAATCCAATCATACCTTTTAAGCTCCGACTGGCAGCACGGGGGGAAAAAAAAAATGTTTGATTGAAGTCTTGCACCAGCATGTGTGTGTGAAAAGTAATGTCCAACATATCTCATTATATATCGACAGTGGATATAAAAAGTCTACACACCCCTGTTCAAATGCCAGGTTGTTATAAAAAATATAAATAAATAAAAACGTTCAAAATTATTTATTTTTTGGGGGGGGGCCTGATTCTAATATTATAATAATATAAAAGTGACTCCAAATACAATATAGCATTTACATAATAGAGTGTATCAGGTTACCATAATAATTACATAACATATACACCATACATACATAAAACCCCCTACCATCTATTTATGTCAAAATGTCCCCCCGGTAATGAGAAGTTGCTGCAAACGTGGCTTTTTCTTTCTTTTTTTTTTTGTCCTGCGGCGCGTAATCATTTTGTAAAGTGTAAGCTTGAACTTACTGATGTTTAATAGTCAACCACTTCATTGCATCAAGGCGACGACAGACGAGTATGGGAAAAGTTGGCTTTTACACGACACTGTGTTGAATTCAACACAAGAAGTGAAAGAAGTTGGAGCTGACATGACACGTTACTTGCGATTCACTCAAGACCATGACAATTTTCCCAATTCATCTTTTTCTTTTGTACTTTCAGGACACTGTAAAGCGAATGTTAATACATGGGCCCAAACATTTGAGCTAATTTTGTTTGTTTTTTGTTTTTTTGAATATTGCTATATTATGGAAGAAAAATAACAATGCTGAACATTTTTCAATCTCATGATAATTTCAAATTATTATGTTGATAAAGTAAAAAAAAAGAAGAAAAAAAGTCATAATGATAAAGAATTAATGTTGACATAATACGAGAAAATATAATTATGAGAATAATAGATCAATTCTTTTTTTTTTAAGTCATTAAATAGCGTGGGGAAAAAAAGAAGTTCAGAGAATAAATTTGAAATATTTCTAAAAAAAAAAAAAAAAAATCCTAAAGGGGGGAAAAAGGTTTTAATTTTAGAATAATGTGTGAAATTATACAAAAATCTTTTTTAAAAATGTATATGCAAGAAAAAAAAAAGTCGTCTAGCTACCTACACATGAAAAAAAAAGGCTGGCTTGTATTCCTAACCCACTTAGAATTTGAGCAGATTGGGTTATTTTTACCCAAGGTTGGGTTCATTAATTTGACCCAGCAGATTGGGTTGAAGATTGGATTATAATTATAATGTAATTTTCAGATGATCAATATTGGCTGAAAAGATTGGATTAAACATTTTTTTAAAGTAAAAGATAAATGTTTTTTTGGACCCACTGGATGTACTTTTTTTGTATTTTGGTTAATATTACATTAATGGAATGTGAGTTTAGCAGCAAAATCCAGCAGCTTTTATCAATATCAGAAGGCGGCCATTTTGCCTTTTGCTGTCAAAGTGAAAATGACATCACAGTTGCTCAGGTCTCAGGCAACAACCAATCACAGCTCAGCTTAAAAAAAAAACAGGTGAGCTGTGATTGGTCGCTGCCTGAGCCCTGAGCAAGCGTGATGTCATCTTCAGTCGACAGCAAGTGGCAAAATGGCCGCTGAAATGGATAACTGGATTTTGCTGCATAACTCATATTCCACAAATGTAATATTAATCAGAATGTCATGTTTAGACTAGTGAGGTTACATATAACATATGCTAAAAAAAAGGAAAATAAAAGGCTGAGATTGACTTGGATGCAAAAAAGTGTGATCGAAAATTTGATCTTTTTAATCAATTTCTTGGTAGCAAGAACAAACAACAAAGCATCTTTTTTTGTGTGTATTTTGACACCAGAAACAGACATAAAAAAAAAATAATAATAATTTGCCTCAGCTGCGAATGCCGACATGTCACACAAGCGGCAAACGATTTGCCCGCCAACCTTTGAACTGTCACTCGTGCGTAGAAAAAAAAAAAAAAAAAAAAAAGCCCAAACAAGATGGCGTGTCAGCAGACACCTCGAAGGTCATGCAAGGTGGGAACATTTTCCACGGAAGCTCCCCCCTGACCACGATTATTTACGCCGCGGCTGTACTGTACGCGCAAGCACACGCATGCACGCCTTCAAAAAAGGAGATGAAACAAAAAAAGCAAACGCAGACACATCAAGCCTCGGCGTGGCCTTTAAAGCTTAATTATACCTGTTGGCGTGCTGAGAGACACATCACACAACCTAGTGATTAATAAACAAACGCCGCGGCCCATAAAGACCCCCCCCCCTCCTCGACGACAAGTCACTGCTCATCGCCCACCACTCCGCACTTGGCTGAATCAAAGTGTATCAAACAGAAATCAAGTCACACAACCTCACGTCTCTCCCTTGTCCCGCACGGGACCGGCTCCAGCTGTCCCGGGGTCGGATGAGAGCATCTCGCCGAGCTTTCATCTTCTGGCGGGCAGGCCCGAGATCACTCGACAGCGTCGCCCTCGCCGCCGTTTAGTAAACAGACACACCTTTGAGATGGAGTTACTAACTACCGCGGCCAAGTTGATGAATGAAGGGACATATTAGATAACAGGCCTCCAAGACGACACTTGGGGAAAAGCATCTTATCAAAAGTAGTGCTTCAGAAATTGCGTGGGAAGGCTGAATGCTAATAGCTGAATGCTTATGAAGAAAATGTTAAGGTAAATTATGTGAGAATTACCCATTTTTAATTGTAGTTAAGTAACAAATGGATAAAAAGAAAACTTGAACTGCGATCTGTCTAAAAGGTGGGATTTAATCATTTCAGAGAAATCATCATGTATTTCCTGATATCAACTGGTATCGAACGCACTAAAACGTGGTCCAAGCGGGGTTTGAACGCAGGCTCTCCGAGGCGTATTTGTATTGAATTTTTTTTGTACAAAGCTGAAATCTGCGGATAGAAACTGAATGGCTAATATCCGAATGTTAAATGCCAGCATTCCCACAAATATGCTGTTGTTTGATGAGAATAGCGGTTAGCCATGCTAACGTCAGCTATTCCGATCGCCGCTATTCCGATCGCCGCTAGTCCTTTAGCGGCGTTGAACGAGGGCAGCGACATCTGCGAGTCACGATATTTTTACAATGCAAACCGACATCACAACATTTGAGCTGCTTTACGGCGTTGTGTTGTACTATTTATACATTCGGGGGAAATGGGCAAAATGGTGAAAAAATGGTTGTAATATTATGGAGAAAAATTTCAAAATATTGATTTCTGTCAATTGAAAATATATCAAATGAAAAATTAGATTAAGAAAAAGTCCTAATTTGGGGTGAATTACATAAAAATATTACAAAGAAAAAAAGTCCTAAAATGATAAAGAAATTTTAAATCATGAAGGGAAAAAAATCATAAAATTATGGAAAGAATAATCGAAAAAATGTATGAGACAAAAGCCATAAAGTAATGACAAAAAAAAAGTTGTAATTTTATTAATGAAAAAGTCAAAAAATATAGGAGGGAAAGCTCTTTAGTTTAAGTGAATAAAAAAAGTCTAAATCATGGTAAAAAAAATAAAATAATAATACTATAATTCTACATGTCAAAACGTGATAACATTTTTTTTTAATTAAATTGTGGAAATAAAATGCCAAATTAAAAAAGTCATGCAATTAAAATATTAGCTCCAAATTTGGGATTTAGTTCCCGCTGACACACGATCAGATGCAACACATTTCAATCATCATAAAAACCCTTTTGATTGGTCATCACATGCAGCCAGCGAGGATTCTTTACCATCCAATAGAACATCAGCAGTACAAAAATGCCACCATTGGATCAGCGCTCTGTATTAAATACATTTTCCGCCATCCGCCAAGGAAACACATGATGATGTTTGTTCAGTCACACTTTTGGTATTTCTTAAGCCCGCTCCTCACTTTTAAGCCGCTTTGGCCAAACAAATGTGCTTGAGTCTTAATCATTCCACTCAAACAAGTTGCTATTGTTTGCCGGGTTTTTCCACTAGGATGCCAGATTGTGGAGCACAACGTATTGTATGACATTTATAAAAAATAAAATAAAAAAAAGGAGGACATTTTTGGCATTTAAATGATTTTTATTTCAAAAAATGATTACAAGAAATTGTGGAAATAATGTTGAAATGAAATCCCAGTAGTCATCGATGCCGCTTTAAACGATCACGCCTTCGCCGTTTCGCTAATGATGAGCGAATGCGCGGATGCAACAATAGTCATTTTGCCATAAAGCTGTCAGCGGTCAATCAAGTTGCGTTTAGGGCTTTCCTCGCGCAACGGAAGATTTACGACGCTTCGGCCCGTCCCTGCAACATTTAAAAAAAAAAAAGACAGACGCTTCCCATTTGTCACCATCATTGTTGCTTCATATGAGTTACTTACAGTATTCTTTATACAAAACGGGTACTAATTTTATTTTATTTTTTTAAACTAAAGTGACAGTTACATTTTTATTTTCCCAGCCGCTTCGAAGCAAAATATGAAACTCTCTGCTTCTAATGTGGTTTTACACAAAGATTAACTTAAACACATAGCATAGGATTGTAATTATTATTATTTTGTTAAGGAAAAAGAAAAAAAAGAAAAAGAAAAATCCCCCCCTAAATACAGTATCATGATATCAAATGGCTGATGATCATCAGTGGAAGCTGGAGCGGCAGCCATCTTGTCTCTCACGGTGTTATTAAATGGCGTAATCATAGACGGTGTGAATGAGAACAACTGTCTTTGGCGTACTTTGAAATGGTTTAGCTTAAGTGCGCGTGTATGTGTGTGCGCGTGCGTGTGTGTGTGTGTTGCCTATTTTTAGCACAATAGCTCACGCATGTCTATTTGCGGGATGCTTTGATCTGGGATGAAAATAGCAGAAAACTTATTTTCCCATTAAATGAAATAAAATGTAATCTTGAGTTCAGCTATTAAGTGTGCTCGCCAGGAAGACAAAAGTGTTTTTTGGGGGGGGGGGGGGGGCTGCGTAAACAGACGGGTGTGTGCGACAGATGGGCCTGGGCAAACTAGACCCGTTGACCTTTCAACTCCACTGTCCGGCTCTCCCGGTCCCCTCTGTAAGGCAAACATGCCAAGGAAATTCCAAGGAGATTATGGCGGCCATTGGGGGAACACAGGAAAGCAACGCTAGGTGGCTAACTAGCCAGTTAGCACGATTTAAAACCTTGCTTTGCTAACATTTGTTCATTAAAAGTTGCAATTTATGTCATTTTTTTGTGATATATGTAACTTTCAATTGGGGAAGCATTGCTTGGTTGCTAACTACCAAGTTAGCACGTTTTATAAACTTGCTTTGCTAGCATTTGTTATAGTGTGACAATAGTAATAGTATGATATTAAGCAACTGTGGGAAGGCGATGCTAGGTTGCTAATGACGAAGTTAGCACATTTTCTAACCTTTCTTTGATAATGTCCACTTGTGAAAAGTTGCAGGAATATATTTTAAGCAAGTAGCAACTGGGAAGTTGATGCTAGGTGACTAGCTAGCTAGTTAGCGCATCAAGAAGCATGTATGTATAGGTCATACGCCAACATTTTTAATTGGCCGATGAGGCAAGCCTCATGTACTCTGCCTAGCAACAATAGTGACATAAAAATGGGACAAGGGTGTGCCGCGCCTGCTTTTTAATTGAAATATAAAGTTTTATAACAAGATGTTTAAATGATTTTCATTTTCCTAATTGATTATATATGTAATGACAGAGTTGTCTGTCCGCACGAGGGATGGCAGCTCGTAGCAAAATAAGAGGAAACTAGTAATTTGGAAAATGATCACTTGCGATAGCCCAAAGCTATACTTTTACACACAAACCCATTTCAAGGTACAGGCACAGCCCCACCCCTTCCTCAGATTATTTGGGAGTTCTTGTCTTTTTTCTTTGTCGTTTTAGAGCATGTCATTCATTTGTATTTTTTTTTTTTACTTAAATATATATATATTTTAGTTTTTATTAGTTTTAGACTTTTATTTTCTAAATTCAGTTAAGTTGTTCATGTTCGTTCATTTTTATTAGATTTAGTATTCGTTTTTTTCAAAAGAACATTGTAGGTTCAGTTACTCTTCGTTTTTTTTTTTTTTTTTTAAAGCAATTGTTTTTTTAAATCATAAAGTAATCTTGGTCTGTACACGTCAATATACGTTTTAATTAGATTTCATTTTTGGGATTTTTATTTTATTTTATTTATTTATTTATTTTTAGACTTTTATTTTCTAAATTCAATTACGTTTTTAAGAGCATGTTCGTTCATTTTTATTATTAAGTTTTTATTAGATTTAGTATTAGTTTTTTTTAAAGAACATTGTAGTTTCAGTTAGTCTTCGTTTTTTTTTTTAAGCAATTGTTTTTGTTTCGTTTTTTTAATACATAAATTAAAATATGTTTTTTTTTTTTTATTGGAGTTATTTTGGTAGCTTGGTAACCCTTGGTCTTGTGCACTTCAATATACGTTTTCTCAACAAAACAACAAAAAGACAACAAAATCGACTACTTTTTAATTTGCTCATCCAATCTATCATTTTCCCGCATACAGATGGTGAAGGGTCATCATTTTTGAAGGTACGCACACTTACTCGCGCCTCACAATGCTGATTAACAGAACATTTCCCTTTTGTGGGTGTCGCACAAAGGGCGGCCCTCGGCCCCGCTGCGGCCGAGTCGGCGCCCATTCACGTTTTTCCCATGTTGCAATTTACTCACTGAATTAGGCCCGGCGACCGAGAAAAGTGTCTCGGGGCCCAATTATCATGTGGCAAGGAGGTGGCGAGGTGTGTGTTGGGGGGTCCGTGAGATACTTAAGCCTTTTCACCGGCCCTGCCTTGTTTCTCCTTGAGAGACTCATGTGTTTTGGCACACAAAAGGAGGATCTTCAGAGATATGCCAAGAGTCTGGAGAGCGTGTTTGCCGGACCCGTGAAGAGAGCCCTTTAGCGGCCCGGCGGGACAATGGTGCTTGGGCACCGGCCGCGCTCTACTTTGTCCACGCCAAGCATTTCACACGCACCCGGGGCAACATGGAGCGTAAACATTAGGATTGGGGGGTAGGGTTGGGGGTCTTGAAAAGGCCTCTTTTTCATCTTTGTCACCCAATCAGAAACCACGCTGGCTTATGTTTGCAAGCTCTCGCCTCATTTATTCTGACTTAGAGCATCCGCTTTTGTCGCTTTGCTAATGATTTTTTTTTTTTTTGTCGTTAAATCATCTTCACGGATGTCATCATAATGGATAGCATGAAGGCTTCACTCGTATTGTTGATTAATTACAAAATAATTCAAAATCTGACATGCTTTTTCCTCATAAAAATGAAAAATAAAACCATCAAAATGCACATTTCTTGTGAGAAAATAAATTTGGCTTTGGAAAAAAATAATAGACACAAAATCAAGAACTTTTCTTGAAATTTTCTGCATGAAACGGCGAATCCTTAGCTTAGCTAGCTGGTACGACAGAACATGGATGTATTTAGAACTTTACCAAAAGTGGAAAAAATAAACACACCCTAGGATCTTGCCGTTGGCCAGAGTACAGCGAACAATACTGGAAGTTTAAGTAAGTGGTTTTAGCCATAGTTCAGGGGACCATAACCTGCGGCTCTGGAGCCACATGTAGCTCTTTAGTCCCCTTTCTGTGGCTCTCTATAGATATCTACAAAATTAGTAGAAATTATTTATTTATTTATTTGTACATATTTTTATTTTTTTTAAGCAACTTCAGTGTCTCTGTCAATTTGAATTTAAATGAATTCATCAAAAATCCTTTAAAAAAATTCAAAAATATCAGTGATTTGAATTTAATTTTTTATTTAATTTTTTAGAAAAAGATAACATTCAAAATAAAATGACCCAAAATAAAAGCAATCCTGAAAAGTAACATAAAAAATGTCCACAAAATTGCACAAAAATTTTTTATAGCAAAAAGGGAGAAAAAAAGTCAGAAGAAACAGCCATAAAATTTCCCAAAAAAGAAAATTGCCATAATACAGTATGTACATAAAATAAAAATGACAGAAATTTTACAAAAGCAAAAAGTCTAAAAACGTAAGACGAATGGTAGCAGAAAAGGAATCTCTAAAGCACTATACACGTGCACTCCATTTACCATTATGATCAAACTGGAATTTTTTTTGGTCTTTGACGCCTTATTTATTTTTTGGGGCAAAAGCACAATTTTAGTAACCCATTGGAATAGGATTCAGGAATCTCTACTTAAATGGAAAACAAATAGCAAATGCAGATTTTAGTTGCTAGTTTGAGTTGGAATATATATCGTTTTTCCTCTTGAGTAACAATTGCAACATTTTTCCTTCTATTTTTTTTTGCTAAGCTTATAATAAAATTAATATAAAATATATTTAAATAGACAAAAATACACTATAATGTTTTTGTTGTTACTCTAAACGGCAGCAGCTGAGCAGCGCCTTCTGCAGGTGACACATATCCCATTGTAACAGTGAGCGTGATGTGACGGCAACAACACGCATCAATCACGGGACCGCCATAAATACTTTGTTATGGCGCCGATAAGAGCGCCGACTCTGCGCGCCGTGTTAAATATTAAACTCTCGAGCTGAAAACATTCCTCGGAGCTGGCGGTCGAGCCGACCTGTGGAATGCGACGCCAACTTCCTGAACCTGTATTTCCTGACAGAGGCATTCTGGGAAATCCTTTACAGACACCTTTACTAAACCAGCACCCAAATATATGGCTTTGATTGGTCAGCGAAAGTAGTGCATCAGAAGCGGCAAATCCAGGTCCCGAAAGTAAAAACCCTGCCACATTTTGGCTTTAGCCCTAGGTGCTAGCTAGCTAGCTCCCTAGCTATCTCCCCGGGTGCTTGTTTACCTGCTAGGTAGCTAGCTAGCTTGCCCCAGTTTGGCTTTAGCCCCAGGTAATAGCTAGCTAGGTAGTTCCCTAACTAGCTCCCCAAGTGCTTGTTTACCTGCTAGGGAGCTAGCTAGCTAGCACGAGGAGCTAAAGCCAAACTGTGGCAGGGTTTTTACTTCCTGGACCTGGATTTGCCATCTCTGGTGTGTATTAAGAGAGACTATGTTCAGGCATATCTGATCCCCAGGCAGTTCACAAAAGGCCTGTCAAATCAGATCAAGCCAACGGCAATGTGCCACAAACAGGAAGTAGAAACCTACGAAAATAAAAGCATTAAACATTAACTTTGATGTGCAATAATTAAGACATGATGTGACACTCAATGTGGGTGTGTAATCCCAAAAAGAGGATGCAGATTAACGCCATGACGATGTGTTCCGCTGCTGAGGAAAGGGCGCAAGTAAAAAAAAGGAGGGAGGAAGGATTGGAGGGGGACGTCGGAGCCCCCAAATTAGGAGGAGGAGGGGTGGTCGTTATGGGATTTTCATACTGTTCTTGATGCTCTCAATGGTTGAGAGAATCAAAAGAATTAAAAAAAAAAATTACATAAAAAAAAACGGACTAATAATGTTTACATTAAAATCAGTAAATTTTACTTTATTTTAGTTGGGTATTTTAGTTGTTTAAAAAGATTAGATTTATATGTATATTAGATAGATTTTCTTTTCAGAAATAATACTTGAAGAAAAATATTTTGTAAATTGAGTTTAGGGAAAAATATGACTTTATTCCGCCTGAGGGCTACCAATCACCTGTTTTCTGGTCATGTGACATTAAGGCACTGTGATGTCGTCATTTTCAGTCGAGAGCAAGTGGCAAAATGGCCGCCACCCCAGAGATGGATACAAATGGGTGGATTTTGCTGCTTAATTCAAAACTAAATAATGTGTTTAGACTAGTGGGGCTTCATAGAATATATTATGGTAAAGAATATTTTGCCCTTTAAGATCAAGATTTTTTATTCTCTTATAGAGAATCCAACTTTTTAGTTCAGATTTCCCAATTGATGGTTTTAAATGGAAAAAGTACAACTTCTTGTAACATCCAGAATTTTTTACTCAAAAATAATTCAATGTATCTCATAAGATTATTCCTCTTAAAAAAAAAAGAAAGAAAAAAAAGGGGGGGGGGCATTTTCGTGGGAAAAATATAACTTCCTGCAATATTACGATTACTTTCTCAGGAAAAACAAAAGCTTTAGCCTCAGAAAATACAAACTTTTCTCAAATATATATATTTTTAATATACAACCTTTTTCTACTAAATATGTTTTCCCTGTTATGACTATGATCAATTACATTGTAGTCAAAAAAAAAAAAGCTATTTAATTCAGATTCTTAAAAAATAAAAAAAGATTGAAAAACAATTTTTTTTCACATTTCCCAAGAAATAACATTTACCAAATAGGCCTTCTCCTTAAAATATACAATAGAGACTTTTTCATAAAATGAGATTTTTTTGTTTACCCTTACTGTCAACATAAAAATAAAAATAAAATACTATTCAACTTAATCCCAAAAATATTTACCAAGAAAAAAAATGCATTTTTTAATAATAAAAATACAAAAAAATTGGCTTTCTATTGAAATTACGAGGGACCTTGTGATGTTATTTTCATACTTTTCTTACCGTTCTCACCATTTGAGAGCAACGTATTGCACAAAAAAAGAAAAAAAAAAAAAAAAAAGAAGACAAAAAGCGAAAGTAATTGGGATCTCTTTTGTATCAAAATCCTCCCAAGAGCTCCTCAGCCCATGATTTCATTATCGCTGCGACTTACTTACACTAATCCTCTCCGAGTGGCCCTTGTTGGAAGCGTCCACAAAAAAAGCCCGAGTGTCAGTGGGAGCGTCAAATATTGCCCAAAAGTGGAGAAGTTGTGGAATGTGTTTGGGGATGATCCCCAGACGCTCCAGACTGTTTTGATTTCCCACTTGAGGGAGAAGGTGAAGAGTAATCCCCCGAGGATTCCCTCCTCTCCAGCACTTTAGCCGCCATAAGCCACCATTCAACAGGCCCGACCCGACATGGGCTCCATACAAGCGGACGGTATTAGCCGATGATCGGCTGGGGGGGGGGGGGGGGGGGGGGGGGCGTGCTTAATCTGCCCCAGTGGCTAAAGGGGGTCCCGGACGTGGTGCATTGTCACGTCCTGGGGCCGCATTGAAGGACAGAATTCTTAATTAGTCAATTACCTCCTGGACAATGACATGAATCCTCGCTAAGCTTCCTATCGCTGTTTTTTTGGGAACCAAGAAATGGCAAAGGGATAGCTTCTCATGCTGATATGTTCATAATGCTAATGTGTCTTCCTTATGTTTTTAAGGACAATGTTATCCAAAAGTTTTTTTTTTTTTTGTGGTGGGAACAAGGACAAAATAAATTTGACTACATGTTTCTCATTGAATAGCTCCATATTTAAATGTTAGCATTATTAGCATATGAAACTAGAGGCGTGAGAAGCGATTTCCTTGTCCAATGAAAAATTAAATATACTAAAGTGCTGTCCAATGCTTACAGTTTGCTTGTAAAAAGTATTATTAAAAAAAAAAGAAAAAGAAATGAGGAAAATATAAAATGCTTCTATTTTCATATGCTAATAATGCTAATCTTTTCATAGAGTGGCTAGCTTGCATGCATAGTCTTCTTAAAAAAAAAAAATCTTTTGTTTTTTCTTTTTTAATCTGAAGCAAGATTTGTCATTTTACGCACATGAACACACAATTTATATATTTTTTTCAGGGACAAATAAATTTTAAATTTGACTACGAGCTTTTCATCGACTAGCTCTATATCAAAAAGGTTAGCACTATTAGCATATGAAAAGAGAAGCGTGAGAAGCTTTTTTTTGTTTAACAAAAAAATATACATAGGCCTACACAATATATATTATAGTGGTGTCAAAAGTTTTCTTGTAAAACAATATATAATTTAAAAAAAAATCACTTCCCATACTTCATATGCTAAGAATTAAATTTTTATTTTCGGCCAAAACAAGTTTTATGACAATGTTATCCAAAACACGGGAACAAAATTACATTTAAAAAAAGCTAAGCTAATTGCTAAAAATGTTTTACCGTTTGTGTTATAAATGTGAATGTTGGGGACAGGCATGCTATTTTTTTTTTTTCATACTTTGGAAAAATTTGTAAATACATACATAAATTTTGTTAGTTCCTTTTTCTTTCATGAAAAAATCCTGTCCCCTTATTTTCCTCCCGTCTGAAGGTCTGACGCCGTTTGAATGTGTGAGCGTCTTTGTGCGACAGCTGATTGTATGCCGTTACCATGGCGATGGCACGAAGGTCACTGTGCTTTTGTGCCACCTGTACCTGCGCTGTCACATGTGAAGCTTTACACAGGTAAACTCTGTGCTCAGTTTTTATCAATCAAATCACAAAATGGGACGTTTTGGTGGGAGTGAAATAAAGACATTAGTAAAATGTGACATGATAAAAATTTGTTTTATGTTGTCATTGTTGTTGGTTTTATTTTATTTTTACAATCAAAGCCATCATTGAGTCTTTTTTGCTTCCTAAAATGTAGCTTTATTTTTAAACTAGTGCGATGAATAGTAACTAGGACGAGTACGTAGCATTAGCATTGAGTGTGGTGAAATGTAGCATAACTTTTAAACTAGCGTCACAGATAGTATCCAGGCCTGCGCTAATAGCATATTAGCAGCATGACGTTAGCATTTTTACTTGATTTGGTTTATCCAAAGCCTGCTTTTATCTGAGTTAATTTTGAAAATGTTACATATTTTTTAAGCTAGCACCACGAGGGGTAACTTCGCCTAATTTTAACAGCATGCCATACGGGTTGTTTTTTTAACGCAGTCAAAAACTATGAGGCTGTAGCATAGCCTGCTTTCATCTGGGCTAGTCTTGAATCACATTCGAACTCCTTTAGCTTCCTAAATGTTGCTTTTCCATTAAGCTAGCACAACGAATACTAACTAGGCCTCACGCTAGTAGCATAATGTTAGCATTCCGTTTTTTTTTTTTTGATGGATTCACATGACTGAAAATGAAGTATATCTTTATCCAAAATGTTCTTTTTTTGTCCTAACTTAGCTTTTAGTGTCGCTTTGCTTGTATTAGCTTGATAGTTTTTAAGGATAGCAAACAGTTCTTAAAAGCAGACACATTTGCATTTTGGCTAACAAGCTAACGATAATGTACCTTAATGAACCAAAATGATGGCCCTATACATACGAATTGATTTTGAATGTCATTTTGCATGGCGAGTAAAGCGTCAGACCTCTTTTGTAATTGGTCGATTGGACATTTCCAGAATATTTGCGCCATCCAAAAGCGTCTGAAGTGCGTGTGGGATGGGTGGCCTGACTAAGCGACAATTATCTGCCCGGCTGGAGAGGCCTGGCATTGAGTCCGCGAGAGATCAGAGGAGGGAGGCTCCTCGCCCCAAGATCCCAGGTATTAGCACCGCGTCTGAATTAACAGGATGCGCATACTTCGCCCGACATGTCACGTCTTAGCCGCGCTCGGCTGCGAATTCTTCCGTGAAGCCCCCTTTTCTGCTCGTTTCGCAAGCTCCGAATGAAGCCTTAAGCCCTCCGCCGCAAGATGAATGCTGAGTGCTAAATTAATTTCAGGCATTTTCTTTTGTGCGCTGACAAAAAAAAAAAAGAAAGAAAGAAACGAGCAGGTTGCTCGGCGGCTTCCGCGGCCGATGACAGATGCGTGTTTGCCCAGGTGTCAGGCCTCCCCGCTCTGCAGACAGCACAGGGTTTGTCCGCCTCCCCAAAAAAAAGTGCCTTAATTGTACACAGCGGCTTCATTCACGGCGGCTGGGAAAAGAATTCCTTAAAAAGTAATCGGACGGGGGCCTAAATAGCGGCGCCTCTTGTTGAAATGTTGAAACATGCCCCCCCCCCCGCATTCAAGTGATTGCAGGCTGCAATAAAAGGGAAAAGTTGCATTCAATGGAAGACCAAAGGAAGATCTGCACTTAGCGGCCTTTTCATTAGGCACACCTGCACTATTTAACCACCTCCAATATAAGCGCTGCAAAGGGTTAGAAATGGGCTTTATAAATGGCTAATAAATTGGTTATACCATTTTACTTAAGATTGCTATGTGGCAACTGAGTCGCATTTGTATAGCATGATGAATTAGTAAAAGAAAATCAGCCACAATTGACCGAGGTTCACTATTTGGCAAGACAGTCTCACCGTTTGAAAAACAGCCACCAATGACAGAGGCTCACAATTTAGCAAGTCTGCCGTTGGGAAAAAAGCCTACAAAATTTTTTTAGCTCACTATTTGGCAAGTGAGTCATTGGTTTGGAAAAAGGGCTACAAATGACTTAGGCTCACTATTTTGCAAGTCCATATATATTTTTTTTGTGCCAATTATTAAAGCCCTCGAAGTTTTCACAATTAGTCAATATCCATTTTTATAAACTATTAACAAATTGGTAGCTGCATTTTTGTGATATGATCAAATTCAGTAGAAAAATTGCCACAAACGACTTGGGTTGGCTCACTAGTTGATATCGTCCTCGTTATGTATAGCTGCTGCTTATTACGACTTTATGAAGTGCTAACAATAAGTCAATAACATTTATTATAAAGTACATTATTATGACATGATGAATTATTGATCAACATAGTGGAATTTGTTCATGTTATAACGCATTAATAAAGCGCTTGTTACTCTTTGACATGTGGGCTCACTATTTGGCAAGTCAATTAGGATGTAATTAGATTGTGCAGGTGTACCTCAAATTGTGGCCTTGACAGAAATCACTGTTGTTGGTTTTAGCTAGCTAGCTAAGATACTGGCATGTGTTTTGTTGCAGAGCGCGATCAAAAATAAACATATGCACTTTGACGTTGAAGGTGTCACTGTTTGCTTTGGGTTAATCTGTGTGTGCGAGCGTGCGTGTGTGTTAGACTGCTTGTTATGTCTGCATTTAGAGCACTGGGCTGAGTGATGGCTGAGCAGCTGGCAGGTACAAAAGTGTCCGCGTCCATAAAGTCCCTCTGGCCTTTTTTTTTTTGTGGCTAATTGGAAATATATATACATAATTGGTTGACTAATGGTATGCTGCTAGCTTGTTCACCAAAATGCTAATGTTGTGCTAATATTTCCTAAATTATTGACTTCCTGTCAGCGTTTTACTTTGGAGTCAGCCAGCCCACTCTATAAAAACAGAGTGAGGGTGGTAGTATGCCTGGTGAGCAGAAGACACGGTCTTGATTTTGAGATAAACCTGGGCAAGAGAATTTGTCTGTGTAAACGGGGTCGATGGCCTCGAACCTAGTCTTCCTGGCCCGCCCGAAGGGAGTGTCGCGGCTTGGGAACAAAATACCTCGCAGGCGCTCGTGTGCTCACACGCCTGCAAGTTTATATTCGCCTCTTTCCAGTTGATATAAGGGATCCCAAAGTAAGTCGACGGGAGAAATCGAGCAACTTGAAAGAGTTCCGGAGGACGAGGAGGAGGGTGGAGATGTTTTGCGATTGGGTTTTCCACCGTGTGGGAAAAAGAATCCGAATCCTCCGCCACTTAATTTGGCGGCCCTTTTTTTTTTTTTTTTTTTTTTTAACCCTCGCGCACGTTTTTGTTTTTCTAAGCCGCCAACACAACAGAGTGCGCCCGGGCCGTCAGCACCTTAAGCGAGTAAAAGCATTTGCCTTTTATGAGCTAAACCCGCCTCGTATTTGCTTTGCCACAATAGGCAAAAAGGACTTTTTCAAACAAGTGTGTGCGCAGGACGACATGAAAGAGCAAATGAATTGAATGTTGTTGTTTTTTCCATTGAAGACGAAGAGGAAGAAGGTGGAGAGGAGGGCCGATGGCATCTGAAGGCCTCGTTTTCCCACAAGCCTCGGCGCAGGTGATTCATCACGGCGCTCTGTCAAAGGAGCTTTCCACAACATGAGGCGAACAATGACGCTGTGATTGCAAAGCACAGCGGAGCCCTCGATTGAAAGATATCAGCGATACGTTCGCATCCACGCACGAGAGGAGGAGGAGGGTGAGGTACGGAAGTGTATTGCATTCACTTGGGGAAAAAAAAAAAAAAATCTGACTTTTGGGGGGGGGGGGGGGCTTTAGGTTTTTTTGTGTGTTTATTTTTTTCTGTTTTATTGCATATATTTTTCTGTTCTAAAAATATATATATCCGAAAATTGGGGAAAAAAATTAAGAAAAACAGGAAGGAAAAAGTATTCAAAAAAGAAAAAAAAATTCTGAAAAACATGGGGGATTATAAAAAAAACGAGTAATTATTATTATTATTTTTTTTTATAACTCCCCCAATAACTTATTTTTCTGAATATTTTTAAACAGAAAAAAAATGTTCAGTAAAACAGAAAAAAATATTCGGAAAGACAACAAATTGAAAAAAATTACACAAGAAAAACTGACAAAATATTCAAATATTAAAAAAAAGAAAGAAAGAAAAAAAACGTTATCCGGTAATTATTTTCAGTTTTAAATAATTCCCTTCCCCCTGTTTTTCAGAAGATTTTTTTCCTGTTTTTCTGAGTCATTTGTCCTCCTGTTTTTGTGTTGTTGTTTTTTTTATAACAGAAAAAAAAATTCTGTAAAACAGAAACAAATATTCAGAAAGACAGAAAATAAGGTTATTGGGGCAAAAGTATTTAAAAAGAGTGGGAAGAGTGTTCGGATTTCAGTTTTTAAGTTTAGAATTCTTGTAACAAGAATGTGGGAAAATGACAGGGGCCTCGGGATTGAGCCCTGAGGACCGCCTAACTCTACAAAGACGAGTCTACTGTATTTAAAAGTGAAATGGAATGCTTATCTAAATACTTGTTTTACCAATTCAGCCCATTATGAAAAAGTGAAAAATAAAAAACGTCTAAATTTATTAATTCAACGACATACTCCCCGCCCCGGCCCATTACCTCAAATGCTATTTACACTGAGAGGCAGGAACTAGCATTACCCTGCCATCAATATCAGTACTTTAGGCTCATAAAACACAGCAGCCTGTTATTGAGGGAATCCCTAATTGCTGGTGACAACAACTAATATTACAGGCTACGCCGACTCTCACTGCTTGCAAAAAGCACCACGGCAATGCACTTAATCAGAAATTTCATACCAAACACACACTCAACTCAACTATATATTTTAAAGAAATTCCAAATCTTAAAATAATATCCTAAGTAATTTTTTTGCAATTTTTTTTAAATGCCTTAATTATCTTCTCATGATGCAAATGATTAAGCCCTAATTAAAAGGAGCTGACTAATGATAAACATATGTGAAAATACTGTGAGTGTAAAGGCTCAAAAGCCACAGAATGATATTTTGTGCTTGCAAATATTTGCCAAGTACAACTTCATCTTCATCACAGCAAACGCCCATCGCGATCGGCGTACGGCTTCATTTCCTGCCGCAAGCAGTCAATCAAACACGATCCATGTAAATCCACTGTCAGATCAAATCGAATAAAACACGCCGATATTGATCTCGCCGCGTCGGTCGCGGGAGGGCGTTTATCCTGTAATTACACGCCGCCAAATATGTAATTATCAAAGATGATCGACGTGTGTCATAAGTGGGCCCTTTTTGGGGGGGGGGGGGGGGGTAGCGTGCGAGGACACGTCGGGTGTTATGAAAACACAGGCTTTCCCTGTGACAACAACGGGCCCCGACGACAACATTGGCGAGCTCCCGTGATTTCCCACCCCGCCGCCCGGGAAAAAGCACAACATTCATTATTGAGCGAGTTCCACAGGAAGCCAGATGTGTGATACGGAGGATGGAGACCAAGGCGCTCTGTAATTGCTTCTTTCCTGCAGCAAAAAAAAAAAAGAAGTATTTTTTAACTGGGGACTATCCTGAGATGCTCATTCAGATTGGAAAGCGTGTGCTATATGAAAAAAAAAAAAAAAAAAAAGCCAAATTAGCGCCACATTCACAAGTTGTGAAAGGCGGCTGAATAACAACAATGGAGGCTGAGCTGCTTAATTATGCCA
This sequence comes from Leptonotus elevatus, assembly GCF_054856555.1. Lineage (NCBI taxonomy): Eukaryota > Metazoa > Chordata > Actinopteri > Syngnathiformes > Syngnathidae > Leptonotus > Leptonotus elevatus. The sequence continues at coordinate 11,478,329 of NC_141259.1, forward strand.
AATGTGTGTGTTTGTGCTTGCGCATGTGCACTCGGGTCGAGAGGCGATGATGTAATATCAAAACTGTTTTTGTCTCGGGATGAGCATTACATCATTGCGAGCGAGGCGGAGAAGCAGCAAAGAGACAGTCACATTATAAAAGGGTGTCGGGTGGGGGGGGGGGGTGTACCGGGGTCTCTATAGGGTAATTTGTATGACAGGTAAGATTGTTTAATTGTACGCATGATTAAGGTTTTATGATGAGTGACAGCTTTCCTCATAAGCATGAATATTCATGAATATTAGCAAGGCCAGTGATAAGACAAAAAAACGGTACAATATTACTAATAGCAATTAAATAGAATTAATAAGCTGTTAAGAAAATGGATGGATGAATTTTTTTCTGTCGGATGTGTATGCATTGGCCACTAGGGGGCAATATTACGCATAAAGACATACAACATGAACACAGAAGAAGATTGTTGCTAAGCTTCAGTATCATTAGTCGGTTTTTTTGGGAGGAAAAAAAAAGCGTTGTACAACATTACTACTAACAATTAAATATAATGTAATGATTAATTGTTTTTTTTTTAAATCAATTTAATGGGAATTTTCTGTTGAATGTGTACGCTTTGGCCACTAGAGGGCAATATTACGCATAAAGACATACAACATGATGAACACAGAAGAAAATCATTGCTAAGCTACAGTATTTATTAGTCGTTTTTTTGCGGAGAATAAATAAATATGTTCCTGTGAGTATTGTTGTGTGCTCCGTCTGCATGTGTAGCTCATATTTGTGTTCAAATATAAGTAAGGTTTATAAGTAAGGTGGCATTGATGCTAGTTTTATTAGCCCGTCATGGCGTTTTGCACCATGTGTTAGCATCAAGCTAGCGGACTATTTTAAGGCAAAGTTATACATTTTCATTAAGTACATTTGTATGTATAATTTTCTGTAAATTGTAAAAAAAAAAAAACTTTTTTAACAATTACTTAAGTCACTTTTTATTTTTGATCAATAACATAACCATTTAAATTAACATATTCATGCAATTCTATTGAATTGGAACCTCTCAACATCTCCCTTCACTGATTGGCCGAGAGCAATCACATGGTCGCGTGGCAGCCATTACGGTTCAAGCTGAAGTTAGCAAACACTAGTTGTGCTAGAATACAAAATTATTGGAATTTTGCGACATTGAATGATAATTTTGAATTTAATGACTGCTCCCCCAAGCCAATGACGCCACTCTCCAAAACACATCCTGTGTTTAAAAGGCTGGCGTTATAAAAATGATCATCTGTGCAAAAACTTCACAGCGGCCCTTCATGTCTGACTGCACTTAGCTGGCCACAAAAAAAAAAATAAAAAAAATATAAAAAAGTTTGACTGACGGTGTGCATTGAGCCTCCTGTAATTGGGCCGCTCCCTCGTGGAAGAACACATCAAAAGATTACAGATTACAATTTAAGCTCAAAAAGAAGCCGAGATGATCACAAGATCCACAAAGTCCGGAAAGACAAATTAACATCGCAGGAAACGGCAGTAAACACGCTTGGTTGTTTTCTTAACAATTCAATTCATTGATACATCCGTTTTGCAAAGCTGGTAGGTAGGGTGGCAGATGGTAGGCCGGGTAGTTTGGTTAGTAGGTTGGTTCCTAGGTTAATTGATAAATTGGTAAAGTATTGGTAGGCCGGCAGTTTACGTGCTAGTTTGGTTTGTTGAAAGTAGGATGTTTGGGTAATTTGGTAAGTTGATAGGTAGGTATTGGTTGGCTGGTAGGCAGCTAGGTAGATTGGCAGATAAGTTGGTAGTTTGTAGGTCTGTTAATTGGTAAGCTGTTAAGTATTTGTAGGCACTAGGTAGGCCAGTAGTTTACTTGATAGGCTGGTAAATAGGTCAGTAGTTTGGTTAGAAGGTAGGTTGGTACGATAGATAATATAGTAGTTTAATTGGTAAATTGTATGTTGGTAAGCAGCTTGGTTGCTGGGTAGGTTAGTTTGTGAGCTGGTTGATAGGCTGCTAGTTACTGTAGGTAACTTGTTAGATAGGTTAGTACTTTGGGCAGTAGGTACTATAATTAGATAGACCGGTCGGTAGGCTGATAAATTGATAGTGAGCTAGTTGATAACTAGACTGGCAGCCAATGGGATGGTAGGTAGTTAAATACACTTTCTGTATTTAAACTATTAATCGGTAGTTTGTTTGGTAGGCTCGTATAGGTTGCTAAGCTGTTGGTAATTGGATGAAAGTTTGGTAGGTATGATGGTAAAATAGTTAAATTTTCTCCTGCAGACCTTGAACACATCCCCGCAGACGGGCAACATGTCGGGTCCTGCAGCGACGAGCGCATTAGTCGCAAGGAGGGGAACGGGGGCGAGCACCTTGACACGTGGACGAGCTGCCACGCTGACACCACACCACTCAAAAGCACACACTCATAATTAATACGCTTTTTCTTTTTTGTCGCCATGACGATCTGACATCGGCGAGAAGAAACCACATGTGAGCCAGGCGGCATGGACGCCAAGTGTCATGTTTACCTTCATTATAAAAGGCGGCAATCCCCCAACAATCACGCAGCCGCTCCTCACCTTGCAATTAAACTTGACTTACTTTCTTCTCAGGAAAGCAGCCATCCACAATAATAATAATGATAAGGATAAGAACCATTCATTTGATAAAAGCGCCTCTCGCCTTACAAGTGTACACGTCTGCATGCTAGTTTTACACGTGCCGGACAAATCATTAGGTACACTGCTAAAAGATGATCACAAATGCTACATTCACATGGCAACACAGAAGCTGAAATCTGATTGGACAACAAATTAAGACACAAATGGCAGTTAGTCAGTCCATTAGTTACATAGTTGGAGGTACATTTTGTGAATTTTGGGGAAAATATCTATATCTAATTTATAACTTAAGCAAAAGTTTGTGTGCTTGCTCTTGTAATTTGTTGATTAAAATATTGTAAATGGGTATAATTCTTGGAAAAAAATATGACTTTATTCAAATAAGATTATCTATATATATATTTTTTTTTACAATGTGCTGATTATATCACAGCTTTTTATGAACAAATATATGTTCTTGAAAAAAAAGATTTTATTGTTGTAAAATTATGACTTCGACAAAACTGCTTTATTATAAAAGTAAAACTACTATAACTAGTGCAAAATGATAAATATCTCCCCAAAAATACTGTAAGTTATGTTTGGAAAATACTCAACTACTTTCTGTTGGGAAAAATGCATCTTCAATCAGGAGTTCTCAAAAAATATACACGACTTACTAAATTGCAAAGTATTTGTCTTGGGGGGAAAAAAAAAAATCAAACTTTATTCTTGTGAAATTACAACTTTTTTTGAAAAAAAAAAAAGAAAGAAAGAAAGAAAGGTGAATATATTTTTTTAAATATTATGATATCTGGCTTCTTTTCTCAAATAAAATCTGACTTTAGTCTTTTAAAATCGCACTATTTTTTCAAAAAATATTAATTTTCTGAAACATATTTGACTTTATAACTGTTCCCCCCCCCCCAGTCTCCACATCCAGTACGCTCACCTCGATCCCAGTGCGATTCAACTTGTGGAAAGGTACAAGTGCGACAAACGGCATGACTCATCAGACTTCATCAGAAGTCATGACTTAGCAAATAATTGCCAGCCAGCCAAGTGGAGGAGGAGGTGGCCTGGTGGGAATGTTAATGGTGACTTTTTAATAAGCTTTGACCTTGTCTGCAGACGATAATAAGAAAGTCGTAGTGTTTGTGTGTGCGTGTGGGTGTGTGTGTGTCACGCAATAGACCTTCTAAATCATGCGCCACAAATGTTTTAATCTCACAAATTGCTTTCTTTGGTTTTCCAGCCCGCCCATGGCCGCTCTCGCATTCATTCATTCATTCATACACGAAGGAGGAATTTCCGAACGGGAGGTGATGTCATCGTCTCATCCTCTTAGCAAGGCACCGCGGCCAATATTGTACGGGATGGATGGAAGCACCACCTAATGGTTCCCCATAATCGAATCGCGGATCCACTGGCGAAAAATCAGCTCTCTGGACTGTTTTATTGCCAGACAGATTTGGTTCGATTTCCACCAAAGTGGAACCGTGGAAACTTCAAAAATGGGCGCAAATAAACGGACAAACTTTTTCGGCTTTTTTTGCGGGTGCAGTATGGCGGCAAAGGTTGATGGCTCAGAATAAAACTCAAGCAGGTTATGATGAGAGCCATTTGTAATTTGGTGGGCATGTTGATCAGGAGCAGACCCACAAAAATTATAAACAGGAAGTCTGCCATTTGCTTATGGTTTGATGTTACCCTTTTTTTTTTTTTCAAAATGACATTTGGCAGGCATGTCCATCATAAATAGACCCCCCAAAAAATCCAGAGAAACCATATATACGAAATGCTTTGTTTATCAGTTTTTGGTTTTTCTTTTGAAAAATTCATCCCCTGTACCCAGTTTCTTTGCGCATCATGAAATTTGGTAGGCAAGTCTAGCACGTGTATATCTTTAAAAAAAAAAAAAATAATAATAATAAATTATAATCTAATGCCTATGCCTGAAAACACAGGAAGGGATCCATTTGGTTTGGTCACATCACTCAGTTTTATTTTGAAAATTTAGCCCGCAAAGCCAGTTTGACTTAGCAGAATGAAATTTGGTGGGTATGTTCATCATGAGTTGGCCCACAAAAAAGTCACAAGAACCCTTACCTAAAAAGACATTAAGGCAGCCCTTTGGTTTGGAATTCTGTCCCTGAATACAACATCCAATTTAATATCTTGATTAATATTATGATTAGACCCACAAAAAGTTCTAAAAATCCCATAAAAAAAAAAACTGAAAGTCTGCCATTTTGGTTTGAAGCAGCTTTTGGGGGCCACCCACGAAAATTCAGCTACTGAAGTCAGTTTTACTTAGAAACAGAAAATTTGGCAGGCATGATTAGACCCACAAAAAAAAGTCTCAAGAATTCATATCAGAAAAGACACAAGGTGTCTACCGTTTGGTTTAGTCTGGTCATGTCTACCAGGTAAAAACCAGACCCTGACGCCTTTCCTTAGCAAAAATAAATTTGGTCTGTCATGATAAGACCCACAAAAAAAGTCTCAAAAACCCATTCCCAAAAAGACACAGGATGTCTACTGTTTGGTTTTGTTTGTTTAGTCTGGTCATGTCTACCAGGTAATTTAGTAAAAACCAGACCCTGACGCTTTTACTTAGCAAGAAGAAATTTGGTCTATCATGTTAAGACCCACAAAAAAAAGTCTGCCATCTTGTTTGCAGCAGATTTTTTTAGGGTCATTTAGACCATGGTTACTTCAAAAGGCAAAATATGTTGTCCGATTGCTACCAAATTGGAACCGTGTCCACAAAACAGACCGGCAACAACGCTAAATAGCCAACCATTTGAATTTCCGTCACTGCCTGCAGGAGTATGATGGCGGCCAAGTTGGAAGCTTCTCCGACATTCGTCACGTTGAGGCTGTCGGCGTGGCGCTCTACACCCGCCGCACGGATCAGTGCCTCTGTATGGCTCGCCTGGAGCAGCCTCTTGTTCCCCGGCGTTAACATTCCAGGTACACGAAAAAAAAAAAAAAAAAGCCGGGAGCCGGGCCTCCTTCCTGCCGCTCGCCTTGTGTGGTGCCGAGTGACACGCGTCCGCTCGTCTCTCGGGCGCGTAATCAATCTGCTAATTGGTGTCGGAGGGTCGGCCGCTGTTGAAGCGTCCCCTCCTCTTTCGTTGGCTCGTTCGTCTTTGTCACGCTCAGTGCCGGCATGCTACATTAGTTGCGCGCACATAAGCAACACCGTGCTTTGTTCACCCCCCCCCCCCCCCCACCTGATGCATGAATCACACAAAAGGGTGAGGCTCAATTGGTAACCACTGCTCAGGAGGAGCAAAATCTCAAAATGTGTGAGAACGCATATCGAAGAAGTAAACAAAAAACAGTTTGGCTTTAGCCCCTGATGCTTGCTAGCTAGCAGGTAAATGAGCGCCATCAACCATGGGCGCTCGCTAGCTAGCATCTGGGGCTAAAGACAAACTGTAGCAGGGTTTTTAACTTTCTGGACCTGGATTTGCCACCCCTGCAAAAAAACTTTATTCTCATTATGTTGTCAAGATAAGCTAAATTCATTTTTTTTTATCCTCTGCAGATGAGAAGGCGTAAGAAAATACTTAAATAGACAATTGAAGTCAACTGAGCGTGAGACTTTGATTAGATTGAGAGAAATATGAATCAGGGATCATTACATGTTGGGTCAAAAGTAACCCAATTATGGATCAAAAATGGACCGATCCACTTAATGGGTCAATTTGACCCAACTTTCTGGATTGTTTTATACAAAATGACCCGAGTAAAGGATCTAAAGTAAAGGAGTCGTTTTACACTAAACTACCCATTTCTTGACTCAAAGTTGGGTCACATTGACCCAAGTAGAGGATCAGCCCATTTTTGACCCATAGTTGGGTGATTTTTGACCCAACTGTTTTTAGAGTGTAGTACAAAAAAATCAGTAACTTTTACTCTAAACAGACTATTTGGTCCCACTCTAAACAGAGTAAAATGTACAGTTGGAAGAGAGTTAAAAAAAATAAAAAAGTCACCCAAGGGTTGAGGAACAAATCTACTTCAGGGTGGGAGACAGCCAATCCTTCTCCTTGTGGATATAAGCAAACAGTAGAAGTGGCATAGCTCAGGTGGTAGAGTGGTGGTCTGCCAAGCTGAAGATTGTAAGTTTGTTCCTCAATTTTTTTTAAATAAACTAGTAAAAATTTAGTCAAAATTGCTCCTTGCAAAATGTACTTTTTCTGAGTGAAAAATATTTAATAGTTTTTTTTTTCATGGATTCTCTCATACACACTAAAAATAAAATAAATAAAAAGTAAAATTTACTCCGAATATTTTTACACTCACTTTTACAATTTTACTCTTTAGAGTGGGACCAAATAAAATCTGTTTAGAGTAAAAGTAAAAAAAAATATTCTAGAATACTTTTGACATTACGCTGCAAAAGCAACAGGCGGCACTGTAAACATCGTACAGCAACAAAGTTGCTTTAGACAATCAGGGGCTTGAGAAAAAGTCATGTTCGGAAAAAGCGTGATTTAAAAAAAAAAAGAAGAAGAAGAAAATGTTGAAATGGTAAAGACACAAGGCGGGCGGGACTTTGCCATGTCATTCTGATTTCTATACTACCTAGACGGCAAATAGGAGGGCAGCGAGTAGAAAAAAAGCTGCACGGGAAAAAAAGAAAAAGAAAAAGAAAAAAAACACACGTCAAAGAACAACTGACGTGATTTTTCTTCTGCGTGCTTCTGACGGAGCCGTCTGAAGAGTACTTGACATGAGAGTGATTTACAGGCCGTTTCCACGCGGGATGCCAATCAAGCCGTGATTACTCATTGCTGATGGCGGACCCCTCAGCCCCCACTTTTTTCCTTTTTTTTTGATTGCAGAAAGAAAAAAGAAAAAAAAAATCGACTTGACTTTGACTCTTGGTACTAAACGCAGGGATGCGAAGGAAAGCACAGAGGAGCAGCAGAAGGTTACATTAGCCCCCCAGTGCCCCCTATAGGCCCCCCAAATCATCTGTGGATGATTGCAACCTTTTAAGACAGTTTGACGGTTTTCTGCTTTCTTCTCACACTTTCTTACCCATCTCATACATATACAGTGGATATAAAAAGTATACACACCCCTGTGTAATAAAATGACACCGAAGTAACTTTTCAAAACCATTTCCTTCCACCATTAACGTGATATATAACTTACACAACCCAATAAAAAAATAGATACAAAAAGTAAAAATAAACAACTGATGTGGTTGCATAAGTGTGCACGCCCTCTTATAACTGATGTGTTCAAATTTACCCAATCAACTGTTAAATCAGCATGCACCTGCCACTATTTGAAGTGCCTATGATTAACTTCATATAAAGTTCAGATGTTCTAGTAGGCTTTTCCTGACTTTTTTTTTTGCTTTCTAGCAGAATCTTGAAGGACAGGAGATTGTACTTGCCAGAAATTCCTGCAGCTCCTTCAATGTTCATTCTTTCATCATTTTTAGAGGGGTAGTCCATGGAATATGTATATAAATGCATTGTGCTGCAAGATGTGACCAATAAAAGGTCCAGGAAAAGCCTACTAGAACATCTAAACTTTAACTGGGATTAATCAGAGGCACACTAAATGGCGATAAGTGCGTGCTGACTTCCATCTAACATAGATTTAAAATTGATTGGTTAATTTTGAGCACAAGTTTTCGGTCACATGATTTCCATTTTGTTGATCACAAAAGCCTGGCATTCGAACAGGGGTGTGTAGACTTTTTATATCCACTGCACTCCATGTAATCTTGAGCTAATGCACTGCAAGCTACAATTTGAAATATGCGAATATGATCATTGTTGCAATTCCCTCGACTTCCACCGCACAGTAATGCTCTTAACATAGTAGAGTGCACTACTCTGAGCAGCACGCTATTAACGACAGAAGAGGGAAAAAAAAAAAGCCTCTCGAACCCTGTGCACCCTTTGCCACTGCTGATAGTGCACACTCGTTTTGAACAGAAATGGCAGGAAAACTTATAATATTTTGTATAATAAATGTAGCTGTATCCAATTAAGATGCACTTTTTGGGCTTTGATTGCACTGAAATCTGATAAACATTAGAAATGATGACAAAGAATTATAAAAGCTATAAAAATAATAGTATTGTAAGTGCAATTTCTTCAGAAATTGCGTAGGAATGCTGCAAGCTTGTGAAGGAAATTGAAAGATAAATTATGTGAAAATTACAGATTTTTAATTGTAGTTAAATGACAAATGAATAAAAAGAAAACTTGAACTGCAATCTGTCTAAGATTGATTTAATCATTTCAGAGAAATTACAATCCATTTCCTGATATGATAGTCAGTTGGTATCGAACCATCGAATGTACCAAAATGCGGTGCAAGCAGGATTTGAACCTGCAACCTTCTGGTTGGACAATGCACTTTACCAACTGCACTAATGAGCAGTATCAGACATTTGGTAATGATGATAAGTTGTAGCCATGGAAGTGGGGCTTAAATTATTATTTTTTTTATGCCCCATTGAAAATCAATGGGGAAAAGTTGATATTTAATCAGACGATATATACGGAAGGCGTGAATTTGTTAAATTTGAACGGTGTAAATTGGAAGTATTATGTTGGAATTGGGCTTTGTTGCTAGCAAGAGTGATTGAAAAAACAAAAAAAACAAATGGAAAAATAATTTCAGAAATTTTTTTATGTCTCGAATTTGTGAATTTAGAACAAATTAAAAATGTGTTTTTGTGGAACGTTATGATTTTATTTGAGTCTTGAATAATTTTGAAATTGCAATGATTTGAATAGAGTTGGCAAATGTGCACAAGGGAGATCAATATGAAAAATCTTGTAATTTGGAGATTTTATTTTGAAAATGTGGGAATTTTTAGGATGTTAAAAAAGCTGCAAAGCTGTTTAAATTGGTCGAAAAATGTGGAAGAAGGAGCTCAACTATAGTATGTCAAAAGTTTGCAATTAATCACGAAACATGTGGAAAACCTCAAGTTCTGAGGATGGATGTTAGGAATAAAACATTTGCGATTTTACTGATAAAATGATAGCGTTTCATCCGATAAAAAAAACAATGGATGAATAAAAAAAATGCCGCCTTCAAGCGCAATACTTGAGTGATGAGCAATAGATTTTAGTGCAACGATGGCCTTAATACCTTTTTACAGGCAGCGCTGTGGCGGGGTCAGAGTACGAGCAGATAAGAGCGAAAAACACAAGCAGGAAGTCCAAGTCAAGCGAAATGTCAAGATGATATGATTGATTCAACATATCGACTGTGCGTCACAACACGCACGCGCGACCAAAATATGGCGAGTGTGCATTCACCGTCACCGCATTCCTCCCCCGCGACTTTTCTCGAAAAGCACCAAAGTCGGTACATTCAACACGTTTTTGTGTGCGCAGCCGACAGTCTAGCAAGTGGGTGAGCTTTTACGCACTCCCGCGTCACTTTTCGGAGAGCTGCGCAATCATGAGGATGTGCTCAAACACTCACAGCAGGAAAAACTTCAATAAGTCTAGCTTGAGAAGGCTGAGAGTCCAAATAATGAACAGGGGAGTATAACCGTTTGACCTTTTCAGCTATGAGGGCAAAAAAATATGACAACAGCAAAAAAACATTGCATGCAAAAATGTGTGGTGCATGCCAAGGCAGCAGGGCGGCGCTATAGGCTGTAATCATGAAGCCAATTCAACCAATCACAATCATGAAAGTTCGTAGACTACTTGAAAAATCACACTGAAAAGTTAAAAGAATCATAATTGGAATAATGTGATATTAGCTGAAAAAAAATTCACTAATTGGTAACAAGTATTAAAGTTGTATATTTTTCTAGAAATAAAAAATACTTCTCATAATTTTAAAGCTACGAGGGGGCGAAAAAGTCATAATATTAGGTCAATAGTCACAATATTCCATAGAAAATATATGCCAGCTAGCATGCATTGTGCATGCCAAGGCAGCAGGGCGGCGCTATAGGCTGTTTTAATGAAGCCAATCAGAAACCTGGAAAGTAAAAACACTCAAAGTTAAGAGGAAAGTTGCAATAACGCGATTATATTAGATGAATAAAAATCATAACTAGTGAGAACAAAGTTGTTGGGGGGTTTTGTCAGTAAAAATTTACAAAATGTAGAAATATTTTTCACATCATTTTTAAGAAAAAAATTATAAATATAAGGACAATAGATAAATTGCAGTATTACGAGAATTAAGTCCAATTATGTCAAAGAAAGTTGTAAATATATATAAAAAAAAAAAAAAATTACAAGAATCTTTTTTTCTTCAAGAAAACAAATAAAATGTCCTAGTCCTAATATGAAAAAAAAAAAGTCACAAATATTAATTTTTGGGAAAAACTAAAAATTATGAGAAGAATGACAAAGTTACAAGAATAAAAGACAAGAGTCATAAATTCAGAGACAAATTATATGAACAAACTACGTAGCGACGACAACCAATGATGAAAAAGCCAAACTCCTTGAGCAGGCATTCTCGCAAAGCCTCTCGGCACAGATACACTGGACAACACCGTGATGCTCTTTAAGATGGCGCAGGGCAAAATAAACATCAATTCGATCCACAACATAACAAGCAAACTGCAGCATCTGTGAAATAGAAGTGACTTTTTGATCACATTACAACGTCTACGCCACTAAAAGCAACGTCAAACACCTGCACGCACGCCGACTCCTATGATCCTCTCGCCTCTGATGTCTTCGGCCTTTTATAAACTGCTCCGCCCTGCAGTCGGGAAAACTTTCCAGCTTTTTCTTCCTCTTTCTTTTTTGCTTGGAGGCAGGAAAGATAAAGGACGTGAGTGTGAGGAGTTTCCCACCTGCAGACGAGGGGGCGGTGCTATGTTCACCTGGACTCTCACGGTCAGAAGCAGACCGGCACTCGTTTCTTATTGGCCCGCTGCCAGTGATGGGAAGTAACCAAGTACAGATACTTTGAGTATTTAACTTTACTGATGACTTTTTACTTTAACTACCATTTATTTGAAAAAATAAAAATAAAAAATATACAAAATTCAGTTTGAATGTAAAAAATAAATAAATAATAGTCACATTTTTTTTCATTCTTTATAAAAATAAAAATAAAAGGTTGGAAAAAAGTTTAATGGAAATTGGCACGTAAAACATGATAAAACGTTGTTTTTTTAAAATACCGGCGCACCAAATTCAGTTTGAATGTTACAAGATATCACATATTTATTTTAATTTTCTAAAAACAAAAAATAAATTTTTTGGGGAAATAGTAATAATTAATAATAAAATTTAAAGTTAAATGTTACAAGATAGACTTTTTAAATTGGATTATTTGGGAATAAAATCACAATGGTAAAAATCTACAAGATATCGTCATAAGACATTTAAAATTTTTAAGTTGAATGTTACAAGATATTAGATAAATATTTCTATATATATATCACTTTTTTTTATTAAAAAAAAACAGTCACAATGTTACAGATATCATCCTTTTGTTTTTATTATATATTTTGTAAAAATAAAAAATAATAAAAAGTTGAATGTAAATTTCTAAAAAAAATTAAACATATTTCTATTCAAAATTAAAAATATATGTATTATAAAGATAAAGCTTTTATCAGACTATTTTTTTTTAAGTTACAAGATACTGACTATAAAAAACAATGAAATGATTGTTTTGAATTAAAATTTGTCACACTTGTTATCTACAATCATTTTCATGTATAATCAAATAAAAAATATTGGTTATGTAAAAATGGCAAATTTATCACACAAACATTTAATCACTACATATTGTGTTGTTTTTTCACATAAACTAAAAACTAGAGAACATGAATGTTAGCTATCACTCAATATAAAATAAAAACCATTTTGAATGTGAGAATGATCAATCATCAATAACAAATAGTGTGAGTATGTCATTACATTTTACTGCTTGGCATATGTTGACCTCCAGTATAATGAATTGCTTTGAACACAAGATGAAGTGGCCCTCGTCTTCCTTCCATTTTTGTATCTGACCTACCGTGGATGACGCCAACAAATATGGCGACTTGTCCCAACATGCCCGCCCCTTCTAAAGCACCTCCCGTAGCCGCAATTTCTTGTTTGAATTGTACGAACTTCTCAAAGGTTGTGTGTTGTTTTGGAGGAAAGCCGCTTTGGGATTAGTGCTGCTTTACAGAGCACAACGCTGAAGGAAAAATACTCGCAAGACGGCGTGTTACAACTAATTTAGAGTCGACGTCCTTTTGATGGCGGAGCTCGGCGCGCCGCTATTGAAAGCCGCGTAAATCAATGTTTTGTTAGCCAGCAGAACAAACTGGAAGGTTACAGAAGTTGCTCAAGGTTTGCTATTACTGCCGTTAAAACATTTGGTATGATGAGCCTCATAATAGTACTGAGAACCAGTGAACTGTGGCTGGCTTGTGCGCTAGCCTAGCATTTACCTTCTAAAGGATTGTTTTGTTTTTAAAAAAAATCTATTTGTAAGCGTTGATAAATTATGGATTCCAAAGAACTATTAACCATGGCATACAATGGCTCCTAACTAACTGTGGCAAGGTAGCGAACCTAGCCTAGCATTTGCCTGCTAATTTTTTTTCTAGAAATCTGAAGGAAAAAATAACAATATAATTTGTAGATCCCAAAAATATGAACTATGAAAATATTAGTCCAGAAATTGCTTTGATTAATGGCCAACTGCGGCTAGCTTGTAAACTATTCTAGCATTGGCCTTCTAAAATGCTTTTACAACAACTAATCGCTCAATGTAGCTAGCTTGCAAAACTAGCCTAGCATTTACATCCAACATTGTTTCCTAAAGGGATCCATTAAATAGTAAAGCGTAAGGACAATCCCTAATAAACAACCAACTGTGGCTAGCTAGCAAATTTGGTCTAGAATTTGCCTTAAAATATAAAATTATTTGCTATAAATTTCTATACACAAATGCAAAAAAAATCCTCTGGGGTAACCACAAAGGACTTGTAGCATTTATTAGTCCCAGAATACTGTGATAAATCTTCCAAAGGCAGCTGGTTAGCTAACGTAGCCTACAATTTTCACAGTAGTATTTGCTCTTTTACAAAAAAAAATATATATATATATAACATTTTACAAAATATTGTTCTAGAAAATTTCTGACTGCAAATTTCTTTCTGGGATCCGTATATTATGTACTCTGAAACTGATTCCTAGGAAGCAGTTGTAGCAAAACAGCCTCAACAAACTGCTAACTGCTGCTAGCGTAGCATTTGTCAATCTCTACAAGACATTTTGTTCTACTGGACAAACATTCTTCATATCATAAATATGTGATCATAGCACAGAAGCTCCTGAACGACAAGATGATGAAACGCGGCCCCCAGCGACTGATCGTCTTACTGCTTCATAAAAACATCTGCCATAAAGCGATTTGGGGCCCCTTCACGATCCATTTGAACTTTTTCACGGGGTCTTTTGAGTGCACATATAAATAAAACGAGGTGGATGTTCCTGTGTGTGTGAGGTTGTTAGCTAGCGTCATTCTTATTTTTAATATAATATGAGAGTCACGAAACTGAAAATCGTCAGATTAACTGAGCGAAACGATTTCAAATGGCAAAGTCCTCCAACAAAATAGCAATCTGGTAACTTTTGTTCTTCAACCCTTGGTGGGCAATTGCAATGTTTAACTACCAATAAAAGATTAAATCGTGACAGTCAAATCGTAAAGTCACCATAAATTAATTTCCTATTTTGTACATTTTTGAAGTCTGTCTGTTTTCGTCCGATTCTCGCGATTAGCACTATAATGTATTTTCAGGAACTTACAGTATGTGACGACAATAAAAGTAAACACTAAGAAAAAAAAAGCCAATCCAGACGATCCTGAAGTTGCCGAAACATTAAAATTCTGTAGGTTTTTAAAAATGTATCCAAAAAGACGACAAAATAAATTCCCTTCCTAGTTAGCAACTAGTGGAAAATAAACAGATGACCGTGGCTAATTAGCAAAACCTAGCATTTACTTTCTCAAATGCTCTTCTAGAAATGTTTCTTCAGAAATCTACAAAAAGTAAAATACAAATATTTTGAGTATACTTTAAGCGTGAATAACCGCTGATAAACTACTAATAGCCAGCTAGCTAAAATGATTAGTCACATAATAACTCTGATAAACAGATGAGTGCAGCTAGCTAGTGAACCTAGCCGCATTTGCCTTTTACTGTAAGACCCTAGTGAGGATAAACGGTTCAGATAGTGGATGGATGTAAAATTATCTTAAAAAAAATGTTTACACAAAAAGACTTCAATTTCCCTCAGGGTGCTCCTAAAGTATTTTGACTACACAGAAGACTTCAGATAAACGCTTAACCGTGGCTAGCTTCGAGAATCAATCAATTAGCCCACATGCGACCATGAATCTTTATGTTGAAAATGTTACTCTTAAAATGGTGTTAGTGTCAAGTCAGAAGAGTTTTTCCAGAAAATGTAACAGGTGTCAGTCGTGGACTGACTCGCCTATGGAGTGCGCAGGCACACACCTACACACAAACACACGGCGTAGCCCAACCCCCTGGCACTCTTTCACCTCAGTTCAAAGTGGCTGTGGCTGTCTAGCCTTGGCGTTTAATGTTTAAGTATTGGGAGCGGCCCCGAGGAGAGCAAATAAAAAGCCTTTACACACTCAGGAGAGCTGTGATTCCAACATTTACTGTATTGTGACATTCCCATTGTGAGCCACGTACACCGCCTTCGTCCTTTTTGGCTGGGGAGAAGAGTGTTCGGGTTCGAGCAAGGCGGGAAGCAGAACTGGTGAAAGTACTCACACTGTAGTTTAGTACAAGTGCAGATGCTAAAGAAAAGGGATTGTGGTGTCTTGTAGCATTCATGTTACTGTTTGATTTTCTTTTTTAAATAGAATGTGTAATGTCTTTTAACATTTATTTTTCTGTTTTATTTTCATTTTTTTATTCAAACAAAATCAGCTATTAAAAAAATTTAAATAAAATGTACAATATATTGCATACTTTCAATTTAATTTTTTTTATTTAAAAAAAAATGCCTTTAAAAAATGTTAAGTAGCAAAAAGTCTGATGGCTTGTAGTAACATCCACCTGTTCTATTTTTTTTTTTTTTATCAAACTAAGAAATGTTGAATAAAAAGTAGTCTGATATTCAACTCCTGGACTATATAATACAAAACAAAAAATAAAAAACTGAAATAAATAAAGGAAAAAAAGTCACATTGGCTTGACTTTTATGTTAACAAAAAGTGTAGCCTAGCAAAATGCTAAATAAGCTAATGCTAACTGGAGGGGAAAAAAAATCAGTTTGACAAAAATAACGTTATCTATTTTGACTAAAAAAAACATCTAAATAAAATGTGTGACATCTTGTCACATTACACTTTTAATTTCATTTTTTTTTATTAAAAAACTGTCTTTAAAAATGTTAAGTAGCAAAAAGACTGATAGCTTGTAGTAACATCCGTCTGTTCTATTTTTTTTAATCAAACTGAGAAATGTTGAATAAAAAGTAGTGTGAAATTAAACCCCTGTACTTTAGAAATACAAAAAAATAAGACTGAAATAAATATAAGGAGAAAAAAAAAAATCACATTGCTAGCATTAGCTTGACTTTTATGCTAACAAAAAATGTAGCCTTGCAAAATAAGCCAATGCTAACTGGAAAAAAAAATCATAGTTTGAAAAAAATAACGTTATCTATAGCTAAAGAGTTAAAAGTACATATAAATGTTTTCAATTGGAGTAAGTAAACTAAAAAGTCATCCGAAGTACAGCTACCTGAAAAATCTACTCAAGTACAGTAACAAAGTATTTGTACTTAGTTACTTCTCACAACACAATGCTGCTGCCGCTGCTTGTGCATGGCGAACAGGAAATCCTATTTGTCGCCAAGACAAACAACCCAGAAAGCCTGATACTACTTACATGTTTGTGCGCCATTATTCCCGCACTCCTAATCCGTCTAACAATGTTACAAAACATTCCGACACGAGGAGGCTTTAACGTGCTAATTGGGAGCAGGAGGAGGAGGAGGTGGAGGCGACTCAAGTCAACAGCGCTACCTTCAACGTCCCGCGACTTGGACGAACAGAACTTATTCTTCAAAATTCAATGATGTCAACCGAGCCAAGCAATCAAGTATTTGCCGCTTATCAGAAGCCAACGCTGTTAACCAATGCTAATCAGCGCGTCTATGCAGCTCTGCTTACCTTTTGACTTTGAAAGCAGGGGCGCTACTTCTTGATGATAACGTTTCAGACAGTGTGGTTGCTTGAAAGTAGCTCTGGATCTTCACCCTGTCGTCGTGTGGGAACGATTATGTAAATTAAAAGCGCTCACTCACAGGCACATTTTCAGATAATCAGCAGATATCTTGAGATTTGCGTGGTATAGTTGCATTTCACTTTTAATTTTACTCTAGAGACTATTTGTATACATGGAAGCAAATACAAAAATATATATATTTTCATAAGATATCCTCTTTAACATCCAGTGGTTGATTTTATTCAATTTTTGTGTAATTGTTTTTTTTTTTTTTTTTTTTAATGAGATGCGTTCACATAAAATAAGTAAAACCGGATTAGCCGCCACATGCGACCTTGGCGAGAATGGTGTAGTAACGACCTCAATCCTTCAAGAAGTGTTTGGGAGGAAAGCAGCCTAACTTTTGCTGTGTCACCTCTATTAGCAAAAAAAAGTGTGGGAAAGGAGACTTAATGTAGCAAAAGCAGGGCAAAATGTTGTAGGATTGTTGACGAATTTGCATTTAGAACGAAAGCTTTCATCTTTTCACTTATATTCATTTCATCTAGCTAGCGTCAGAAGTTAAAGTATGAGAACTAGCAAAGTTAGATTCCCCCTCAAAAAACAAAACAGGAGTAAAAGTAAAGCGTCATGAATTGTAGCGAATACAAACCACTCCAGACCTGTAGTTAGCTTAATTGCTAGCAAATCATTGATTTGAGAACTAACCTTGCTATGCCGTGCTAGCGCTCTCTCGCTTAGCACCTAGCATTATACATACAATACCAGTAGGAAACAGTATTGTACGTTAATTTAAAAGAGTCCGGCCACCAAAAAGAAGGTATAACAGTATGTGTCATAAAAATAAAAATAAAGTCGTAAGCTGTTACGAATATTGTTCCACTCCAGTCCTGTGGGTGGCAACAATGAGCACTCAATTTTGACAACTGATACAAATCTATGGCATAAACCTCCGCCAAGGCATAACAAAAATGCTAGCTAAAGCTAGCCTACTCACTTTTTGATTAGTGACAGGTGTAATTGCTTATTTTTATATACAGTAGTCACATATTGCAGTAAATAATCCACTAAAGTCCTTTAGGTGGCAAAGATCCATATTAAGATATTTGAAGGAGAAGAAGCTGTGGTTAAGGTATACGATCGAGCACAGACCTCTGCCAAGGCAGAAGAAGAAAAATTTAATCAATAGATCACATAATTGAATTTTTAAACCTTGTATACAATGCTACTACATTGTCTGTGGCGTGGCGTCCCTCAGGGCATCACCACTGCAGCATCTCTACGGGATGGAGGGAACAATTCCCCGCCGCTTGCCAAACGCACACGCCATCTTTTGGCGGCGGCGGACGACGTGGGCGAGTGGCAGGTTGGTCGGCGAGCCAACATGGAGGTCAGCCAGGATGAGCTTTAATGAGACGGAAAGTGCAGCGAAAGACTGGCATCGGCCGCCACTGGCAGGGCCACGAGTGGCATCCAAATGACGCAGGCACTTCTGCTATTACTTCATCGTTCCACACTTTTGTGCTGCTTTTTGAAAGCTCTTAATAAAAAGGGACTGATTCCAATTTTACATTTTTTTTTTATACATGTTTATGTATTTTTTTTGTTGCCATTTCTTTTGTTTTAACAAAAAACGTAAACATCTTTACAATACCATGTTCATTATTTATTTATTTTTTACTTTACCATAAAAATAAATAAATAAATTGTGCTAAAAAAAATTATTTGCATTTGTTTTCTTATTGGCTGAGGTAAGCTACATGGGTTCATACATCCCTAATGTAACTAAATATGATTTCGCCTGATGGTGAAGTGACAGGCAATAACTTTAGTTATATTTTTTTGTTGAATTTGATGGGGTTTTTCCCGCCCCAAAAAAATCTTAACTTCATATAAGTATATTTAAATAATTTGTATTTCATTATCGCTCTTTTTACTTAAAAAAAAAAGAAAAAAAAAAGGGGGTTGTTTGCTTTTTATAGTTATTTAAAATAAGTCATTAAAAAAATGAATATATTTTTATATATACATATATTTTAACTGTATTATCCTAATTCTATTTTATTTCTGACTGAGGTAAATTATTCCACTCCCTCACTAATGCAACCAAGCATGGTTCTGATTTAAAATGAGTTTGTACAATACTATAGAAAGTACTACAATATGCTTAATTTTCCCTTTCTTTTTACTGAACCTTGGAAGTTTTGGTTTCCGATTTTTTCAGCTCAATATCCAACATGAGAAGAAAAAAATGCACACTTTAAAAATAATCTAATGATGATCATTATTATGATGAAAAAATATTGTGCAGTCCAAGAAAATGTGACTGGAGCCATTTTTGGGCCTCGCCCCTCAGTTTGGTAACTTCTGTTACAAAGGGGATTTCAATTAGACCAGTAAATTTCTTCTTCTTCTTCTTCTTCTTTTACTCTATGTGCACTACAGTAAAATTTCATACAACTCTTGCATATTTTGATGTGCTGCAAAAAGTTTGCCAACTACTGCTTGTGGATTGAAAGTGTAGAGCCTTGGTTGCGTTTTTTTGGGTGGCTTGGACGCGCGTACGTGCGCAACCAGGGCGCGCGCGCGCGCGTCGTCGTCTCTTGTCACGTTATGCCACTTTTGGAAAATGTATCACGCATGAGTTGCCACGGGACATATTCGTGAAAGTTCACGGGGGTACAGCTGGCCAAGAGGGTCGCCTTTTTATGTATATAGATATATAAATATATATATATATAATTGATGTTTTCCCATGGAGGAGCCCCTCCCAGCGACGCAACACATGCAGGTGGAAGGAAATCTGTGCTTTTTGTGTGTGTGGGTTGGTGTGGGCGAACATGAAGAGGGCGAGCCAATCAAGTCCCTCCCCTGCTATAGATCGCTGCTATAATACAAAGCAGTAAAAAGCGGGTCGCCTCACACAAGCGGCTGCAGCTCGACTTGAAGATCCGGCGGGTTTCTTTTTTTTTTCTTATTATTTTGATTTCATTTCACCTCCTTTAAAAAAAAAAAGGGGGAGAGAAAAGAAGGAGAAGCGGGCATAACAAGCCTCCTTGGATGTTCTTCCCCCTTTCTTAAGACGTCCATTTCCGCACCTGCCGTATATAGAAGAGGACCGGAGAGGAGGGGGGGGTGGCGAGCGACAAGGGCACCGGGAGAGAGCCGGCAAAGGCGCACCGAGAGGCGGCCACCTCGTGAAGGACACACACACACACACACACCCTCCCTCTCCCTCCCTCCCTCCCTCCTCCTCCCTTTCCCCCCCAACATGCTGCTGTGGACCAGAATAGTCCTGGTGGCCGTCGTCTGCTCGTCCTTGGCGGTGTCCCCCGGCATGGGATGCGGACCGGGCCGGGGCTACGGCCGCAGGAGGCACCCCAAGAAGCTGACACCTCTCGCCCTCAAGCAGTTCATCCCCAACGTGGCCGAGAAGACCCTGGGGGCCAGCGGCCGCTACGAGGGCAAGATCACGCGCAACTCCGAGCGATTTAAAGAGCTCACGCCCAACTACAACACGGACATCATCTTCAAGGATGAGGAGAACACCGGCGCCGACCGGCTCATGACTCAGGTAAGAAAAAAAAAAAAACGCGTTTCTTCGCCACTCCGTGAACGCACCATCCCTTGTCAGCCCGATTGCGCACCTCCAAAGTGAAGTCTTTTTAGCCCCCTGGTGAACTCTGCGCATTATCCACGGCTCCACGCAGCCGAAACAGACCCTGCACTTTTTATTTATTTATATCAGTCAGATCTCACCCCCCCCCCCCCCTATATATAAAAGAAATAAAGTATCAACGCGGCAGCGCGCATGCGGACAGTCAGGGACGCTCGGCCTTCATTCTTGGTGACAGTGGATTTAAAATATTCATGCGCAAGCCTTGTTCTTCGTATCTATATTTGTATCCTCCTCCAGCTGCTCCCTTTAATAAAAAATAAAATAAAAAAAAGCCAGATGGAGATAATTTGGAGTCAAATTTGTTGTCATTTTAAACAAAACGTGTCCTCTGTATTATTCAGGGGGAAAATGTCGGGTCCGGTCATCCAGACACAAATGGACAGAAATGACATTTTTGGGGGGAACGTTTTTGAATTATTCACAAGCTCGATTCGGCTCGTGGTGGTCCTGATGTGGAGGCTGGTGGTCCTGATGAGGGCCAGACGTGAGCTGAGGAGTCGAGATGAAA
Organism: Leptonotus elevatus; assembly: GCF_054856555.1. Taxonomy (NCBI): domain Eukaryota; kingdom Metazoa; phylum Chordata; class Actinopteri; order Syngnathiformes; family Syngnathidae; genus Leptonotus; species Leptonotus elevatus. Next base: position 11,499,371 of record NC_141259.1, read on the forward strand.
TATTCACCGTGCGTGCGTGCGTGCGTGCGGTCGCTCGCTCGCTCCAGTCTCACCCCCGCGATCCTCCCCCATCATCGCGTCTACTTACCGGCAGCCACGCACGCATCTCGGGGACGATATGGTCCATATTACGTCTCAGCGAAAATAGATTTTTTTTTTTTAACGACAGCAGATTAACTCTACGATGCATTGTCAACGAAACCACCCGGCGCTTGTCCGATCTCCACTATCAAGGTGATAACTGTTGGTTTTGTGCGTTTTAGCGCATTTTTTAAAATAAATGTCGATGAAACAAACGGTTAGCGTCTTTCCTCTTAAATCGTTAGTCAAGACCAAAAAAAGTGGCGACTTTGTGTGTCCGCGGCATAAGCACGGTCACATGGGGATTATTAAGGCTACAGTGCCGGTGCGTTTCACGGCTTTACGCACGAAGCCGGTCACCGTGAGAGTTTTACGCACGGGATTTTACGCATGAATGTCGGGTGGCTTATTTAGAATAAATGCATTTTGTGTTTGCGGACGCATGCCGAACGGTCCGCGTAAGCTTCCTAACAAAAAAGCGCGCTGAATGAAGTCATTAGTCGGTTCGTTTTATGCTTGATTAAGTCCAAGTGAATTCCAGATTGCCATTTTATGGATGGAGTTTCGTTTCATGTTTTATTATGAAGTCGCGCTTAATTGACAGAAGCTAATTAAGCGTGAAATCACCCCCCCCCCCTCCCCCCTCCCCCCTTCTGCTTGTCAAAATGGCTGTTTGCGCTGACAGGTAGCTGAGAAGTGTTTCCTCAAACCAAATCATTTGTGAAACGGATTAAGAGGTTGGCTGTTGGACAACTTTAACCCCCTCCTTCCCGAAGCACAAAGTCCGGGTGGGGGGGGGGGGAAGGCTGGTGGGGGCTTTACGGTGGCTGAACAGAATTGGGCTTGATTTGCGGCACACGACCTAATGAATTAATAAATAGGGGCCCTTTACGGCTTACTTCGAATGCCCCCCACCCCCACCCCACCCCCACTTTTTTTTTTTTTGCCTTGTGCGTTTAATGCAGCGCATTCTACAAGTGTGATATGCTCATAAAGCTGCAGCCGCTGATATATGTGCAGACTGCAGGAGAAAAAGGAGAGCTTGTGGACATTTCACAAGTCTGTCAGTCAGCAGGCGACTTAAGGAGGCGCGTCACGTCCGCCCCCCCATCCCCGATCCCATAAGACTTTGCTGGACAAGAAGAATGAAAGTGCTCCCTGAAAAGCCTCTTTGTGATGTTTTTATTTGACATATCGCTCGAGTGTGGAGAAGAATTGTCTCGGGGAAGGTGAAGCATCCTCGCTGAGGCCCAAAGGGAGCTTTTATTTATTGGCTAGATTACAAATTTATTCCAAATGGTCACCTGCTGCCCCTCTAATGTGAGTCGTGTTGCGTTCAATGGCACATAAACATAAAAAAAAAATGGAGAAGAGGGAGGGGGGTGGGGGGACCCTTATGTTCCCATGCAGACCCATATGTTATAGAGCAGTCAAGCGAATGTGGGCTCTTATCAATATTTCATTGTGGGCTTTTTTCTTTTTTTTTTTCCCCTTCCTTTATCCGAGATGTGCCCTCTGACGCGGCTGCTCGGCGCTGAGAAATAAAAATGCAAGCTCACATTTAAACATCACACCAGCTCTCGGCCATGCAGACAGCGAAAGGATATGCTTCGCAAGATTCCAAAGCGGATAAATGTTGGAGAAATGAAATAGTCGGAATTAAAAGCGCGTCATGATGCTGGATGGTCTGTTCTTGTTTTAATGACAGAGTCTACAGATTACAGTATTTGTAATTCAACCTCCTAATATTGAGTCAACAGTACAAAAAGTAGTAACTTTGAGTGGCACATCCCCAAAAAGAACATTTTGCACCCAATGGTATTGAACTCAAAAGCTCTCACAGGACCGCAAAGTGGGCCTCCAACCTGCTCACATCAATTTGGCCAAGTAATTGTACTTTTTCCAGTACGAAAATGTTATCTTGAAATCAAGGGTACACTAAAAACTAGGGTTCAAAAATGGACTGATTCTCTACTTTGAGTCAAGAAGTGGCTCTTTTAGTGTAAACAACTCGTAAATATTGACCAGATCCTTTACTTTGGACCGATCGGTCCATTTTTGATCCATAATTGAGTTACTTTTGACCTAACTGTTTTTAGTGTGTAGGAAAGTAGTAGTACCAAATGGTCAGAAATTGAGGTACAGGATAGTCACTCATGTCCCCCACAGAGATCATTACTATATGCAGCTATTTAAACCTTTTCCAAGAGCAATACAAAGTTGTCGTCTAGTGTCGAGTGTACAAAACCGGTTGATAGGGGCACAGCCCATTACTATTCCCAGACTCTAAAATAAAATTTTGGACCTTTCATAGGGTCAAAAAACTATGACAATCAAAAGTCAAGTACTGAGGGTGCCAAAATACCTTTTTCTGGAGGCTTCCCAGCTGTAAAGATACAAAAGTTGTGCCACTTGAGGCAAATATGGGTGCAGTGGGTGCCAATTTATGTCTTGAGGTTCTTTCTAGACTAAAGTATCCCCTGAAATGATACAGGGTGTGTTCCCAAGCTGTCAAGTCAAGCATTGATTGGTTAAATCTGTGTTGTAGGTACGATAGAATGGGACGGTAGGTGGCAGTTTGGGTCCCTCAAGGTACAAGCAATACATGTTCTGGGACCAGAAGTAAACGGTACAAACCACACCTTGTCAGAAATAGATATAAAAGCAGGTACCCAGTTTGGTCCCCAAGTCAATGTTTGTACCGTTTCTAGGGCTAAAAGACTCCAGATCTTAACTCATTTACTGCCATTGACGCCTATAAAAACATCAAAAAATAATTTTAACCATTTCTATTAGTTTAACTTTTTTTTCCAGAGTATGAAAACCTATACTTTTTTTTTTTTTTAAAAGATTACTAAAAATTAAGGGCGTCAGGCGATTTAATTTGTTTTTTTATTAATTAATTAATTAATCGCATGACTTCAATAGTTAACAAACGATTACTCACACATTTTAATATCTGTTCTAAATGTACATTTATTTATTTTTTCTAGGTTTTCATACTCTGGTTAACAAAAGTGGGGAAAATGTTAAACTCATAGAAATAGTCCAAATGAATTTTTCACACCTGTAGCCATCTATGGCAGTGAATGAGTTAATCTGAAGGCAGGTTAAGGGTACCGAAGGACACTTTTCCAGGGACAGAGTACAAAGTATGAGTCAACTCAATTCTGTCCTTAAGTCAGCAACTGTAAAATGGTAAAACCTTAACAGTAAAAAAAAAATATATATATATTTTACGAGTATAACCGTCAATGGCAGTGATTGAGTTAAAATGTACAATCCAAACAGGCTATAGTTATTTGGACTGTAAGGTTATATTAATGTTTCTATGGTTATTATAGTCAAGTTCTACTACTTTCTGGGAACTAAAGGACCATTTTCTGGTAGTATATTCCCAAGCCGAAGTAGTCCTGTATCAAGGGTACTAAAGCAGGGTAGTACCCTCATATTGTCAGGAATTGGGGTACAATGGGCACTGACATTGGAGTAAAAAAAATTCTAGGATTAGTCCTTTTATGCAAGATCACCAGAGGTGGCAAAGTCAGGTCCAGAAAGTAAAAACCCTGCCACAGTTACGCTTTAGCCATTGATGCTAGCTAGTTAGCTCCCTAGCAGGTAAACAAGCTCCATGGGAGCTAGCTAGCTAGCTAGCTAGCACCTGGGGCTAAAGCCAAACTGTGGCAGGGTTTTTACTTTGCCACCTCTGAAGATCAATAAGGTATGAGAAGAGGATGTACCCTGTAGGGATAATAATTTGATTCTGAACTATTTGTATGGCCAAAAAAGTACAGGATTGAGTATGAAAGATGCATTTTGAAGGTACCAGCTCAAGCGATAAAAACATTCCACCCTTTAAGACTCACCATTCGTTCCGCCATGGTGAAATGCCGTACGTTCAGTCACCGATGCTCCGTCTCGTCCGTAGCGGTGCAAAGACAAGCTGAACTCGTTGGCCATCTCCGTGATGAACCAGTGGCCCGGCGTCAAGCTGCGGGTCACCGAGGGCTGGGACGAGGACGGCCACCATTTCGAAGAGTCCCTCCACTACGAGGGCCGGGCGGTGGACATCACCACGTCGGACCGCGACAAGAGCAAGTACGGCACTCTGTCCAGGCTGGCGGTGGAGGCAGGCTTCGACTGGGTCTACTACGAATCCAAAGCCCACATCCACTGCTCGGTGAAAGCAGGTACGTTTGTGCAAAACAAGGAGACGTGCAGCAGCAGCAGCGACAAACAATGAACCGAAAATAACTGAACAAAAGACAAGAGACTAAATACACTAACGCTGATTGACAAGACGAGACACACCTGGGCAAGACACAAGTGGCAGAGGGCACTGATTGGTTGACACACGAGGAAGGTCAGGCTAACATGTGGATCGCATAAAGCTTAACGAGACAAGGGGAGGGCACTGGGACAACAGAAACAAAATCGACGACACAGACAAAAGACAAACAACAAACCAAACCACAACAGCGTTAACTAGGGTGGACTCTGGAGATGACCGTAATTTAAATTCATTAAAGCGTTGAAAAAATTACCTCCGTTTTATTTACAAGCTTTGTAGAAGAAAGTAGAAACAGAAGTACAAAAATGCCATTAATCGTGATTAATCGTGCGATTAATTAGTTGTTGTTTTTTAATCGTTTGACTGCACAACTTTTATGATCAAACCAGAGCATTACTGTTACAATTCTTATAATCATACTGGAAAGTAATTATTATTATTTTTTAATTTTACAGAAAATTGACCAATTTTAAGAGTCCCGTTTAGGATCCTAGTGGAACACCCTGCGAAGTTAGGAAAAAATTGTCCCAGATACAAGTTTCACCTATCAACACCAAATTTGGTGGACAAATCTGTTATGACAGGACCCACAAAAAAGTCTCAAGGACCCATGCCTGAAATTGAACAGGAACTCGTCCATTCTGGTGTATTTCAGAGCTCATACATTGACAAACCATTACTTGGAAATTCATCCAAATAAGCCACAATAGACTAAAAGATAACTCAATGACTAAATAACAACTATCTCACCCCTTCTATGGGGATTCTAACAAACTCAAAAACGGACAAATTTGGATTAAAATGACATCCTCAAAGTGTTCAAGAAACCACCAGCACCTGCACCAGCTCCTGACACCAATGCGCTGATTAGCACCAAATTTGCTGGACATGTCTATCATAACAAGATTCACACACACAAAAAAAAAAGTCTTAGGATAAAAGAATTCACCCAAATGAGCCCCAATTGGAATCACATGTCTGAGTTGGCTGGGTGACTAAATTGTGATGTTTTTTTGGGCTATGCCAACTAAAATGGGCAGAAATTTGAATGATCGCTTCCTGGATTGAAAAATGAGCGGGCTATGATGACACGAGATGAGCTTTCATTCTTATTAAAGTCTCTAGAAGCCCTTGTTAAAAAATAAACACTTAATTGGACATTTTAGTTCGCAGACCACCTTTTTAGAATTTCAGCCATTTGAAAAAAAAAACACACGAATTAATCGGATCATCAACGATTATTTTTATTTTATTTGTATTTATTAATTACGAGGACAAAAAGACAAAAACAGGAACAAAATATTTGAATTTTTTAATTAATTAATTTATTTATTTATTAATTTTAAAATGTAAGCAATTTTTGTTGCAGGTATTTGTGGTCTTACACTATATACAAATGATAAATCAATATTAAGATTTTTTATTTTTTTTCATCAATCATAAAAACCTCCAGTCATTGATCGTTGATCATAAGTGAGCTGATAAATCCCCCATTAATCATTCAGCACAAACTCTGTGAGATCACATTGTGGGCCGGCCCTCACGTATCATTTGGGGTCAGTCGACTTTACCAAAAGGATTTGCCCGCGAACAATGTTCAATCGCTCGGGCCAAATCTGGTTTGCGGGTTGTCACCTTATTTCATGGCCGGGAATCTTAAAAGAAGATTAAAAGCCCCCCCAGATTCTGCCCCCCGCACACCCCCACCCCCCTCCAGAAAGTGTGATCCTAGAGACTGGTATGTGAAGAGCGCCCACCAAGGCCAAAATTATTGTCATCAAGACGAGTCACAAAGCAGCCGCGCGGGCAGGGGGAAATGGGCGCGAGCATTTAAGGAGTCCGGGGGCCCTCATTTAAATTCAAATCTACAAGTGGAGAGTCTCGCAGGGTAAATAGTCAGTGGTGAGTCGCCTGTTTGTGTGAATTGTCACATAGAGGTCCCTGCACCTGAGCAAATATAGAAGGGAGGGGGGCAGTAAAAAAAAAAAGAAAAATCTTTAGCTGTCCACAAGCTGGGTTTGAATGACAATGGCTGCTCTTTATTGGGTTTTTTAATTAAGAATAGATGAGCCTGGGCTTTTTGGGGGGGCTCAGACTGCAGTGGACGGGCCAATACGCATCCGGCACGGAGGGGCAAAGAGGGCAAGGGATGCTCTTTTTTCTTTTTTTTTACTTTATACAGGAACTTTTGGAGGAATCTTGTGTGTCCGGATCAAGCAGACAAAAGTCTAAGTTGAAATTGAATTGAGCGGCGCCAAAAGAAAACCGGTTGTGTAGTACTTTCAGGACCTTTAGGGGGCGGATAAGTACTAAACTTTTGGAGAAAATTCCTTCACATTGTGTTTTTTTTTTTCAATTTTGAAAAATTTTGAAGACATTTGGGAGATTTAACTGTTAGTGATATTCTGTTGCTAACCAAAACAGCAGCACCTACAATGCGAATGAATGTGGTGTCTGGCATGTTGTAAATGTCAAATGTCTTTGTCTACCCTCCAACCTCACCCCCAACGCACACAAATTCTGCTTTCACTTAATAAATCAGTCATGTTTCAAAAATGCCTTTTCCATCTGCAGTTGAGTAACGCTAGTAAATTTGGTAAAAGACTAAACAGCAATTGCCAGCGCATAATGGGATGTTAATTCTAGCAGGGTTGCCGTCTATGTTGACAGAAAACTTTTTGGCTGCAAAGTCTGGAATTCAGCCCATTTGGATTCTGTTGCTAACCAAAACAGTAGCACCCACACAAATGTGCAGTGTGGCCAATTACAAACAGGTTGCTTTAAAATCAAAACAATCACTTTAGATGAATTGAATTAAATCACTAATGTTCTTTTCTTTCTTTTTTTAAGGCTGCAGTTGAGTATATGAGCATTTGAACTCGGTTGCTAACCAAAACAGCAGCACCCACTGAGCCAGGCAAATGGGGAATTTGGTTTTAAATTCTATAAATCAACTGAAACAGAGCAGTAATGATTGTTTAATGTCTCCACCAGCTGCAGTTGAGTGCATGCACTTTTGAACTCTGTTGCTAACCAAAACAGCAGTACTTACTGAGCCATGCAAATGTGGAGTTTGGCTAACTGTAAATAAGTTGCGTTCTGCATTATCTACAAATGAATTCAAATAAATCAGCCATGTTCTTAAAAAAAAAGCCTCCTGCTGCTGCAGTTGAATATATGCGCATTTTAACTCTGTGGCTAACCAAAACAGCAGCACCTATAGGCCTGAAGTAAAACGAGTTCCCTTTGTTGTTGATGTTGTTGTTTTTTGCATATTCTGCATTCAATTGACATTGAACTGAATCACTAAAGTTCCAGATATGCCTGCCCCGTCTGCAGTTGAGTAATTTGCGGAAATACAGTAAATGCAATAGAAACAAAACCGAATGGCAAAATGATTAACGGGAATAGTAAAATTAAAGAAGTTTGCTTAGAGGAAATAGCTAACTGCTAACCAAAACAGCAGCACCTATCTCGCAAATATGGCTTGTTGTAAATGTTGTTGTTGTTTTTTTCGGATTCACATGACATTGACTACCAGTATTTTTTTAATGCCTCTCCCATCTGCAGTTGAGTAAATCTATATCGACTACACTAAAGTGGGTTATGTCCACGTTACAGAAAACTCCGTGGCGGCCAAGTCCGGAGGCTGCTTCCCGGCAACCTCCACGGTGACCCTCCAGGACGGCTCCACCAAGCCGGTCCAGGCCCTCCAGAGCGGGGACAAAGTCCTGGCAGCGGACGCCGACGGCAAGCTCCTCTTCACGGACTTCCTCACCTTCCTGGACCGGGACTCGACCACCCGGCGGCTGTTCCACGTGGTGGAGACCGACGCGGGCCACCGGATCACGCTGACCGCCGCGCACCTCCTCTTCGTGGCCAACAACTCCACCGGGGGCTTCCGCGGCGCTTCGGCGGTGTTCGCCAGCCAGGTGCGGCCGGGCCAGAAGGTGCTGGTGCCGGACGGCGCGCGCCTTCGGCCGATGACGGTGGCGCGGATTTCCACCGAGGTTCACGTCGGCTCCTACGCGCCGGTGACCGCGCAGGGCACGCTGGTGGTGGACCGGGTGCTCGCGTCCTGCTACGCCGTGGTGAGCAGCCACGAACTGGCGCACTGGGCCCTGGCGCCGCTCCGGCTCGCCCAGTGGGTGTCATCGGTGCTCTCCGGCGCGCAGGCCGGTAACTGTACGCACGAGGACGGCGTGCACTGGTACTCCAAGGTGCTCTATCACTTAGGGACGTGGCTCTTGGACCCCAACGCCTTGCATCCACTCGGCGTTTCCAGCTGAAAGCAGACTTGAGGACCAGACTTTTCCACATAAAAAAAAAAAAAGAATAAATACAAATAAAAATTAAATAAATAAATGTAGGACTCTTCAGTAGATGAAATAATAATAATTAAAAGGAAAAAAAACTCGATAAAGGCCCCATGCAGTTGGAGTTGATGATGGGATATTTATTATTATTTCTGTGACTTTTCTATATGATGATGACGACGCGTCCCCCTTTCAGAGAATGAATGGAGCCTTAAAAAAAAGAGAGAGAAAAAAGTTTGAATAATTTATTCTCACATGAACTGATGGCTGCGGTGAAAAGTGTGCATAATCTATTTTTGTATGTGTCCGATGCAAAACCAACGAACAAGAAAAGACAAAAAAAAAATCAATAATGGCAAAGAGAAAGAAGCTAACTCTTGACAGGTTGTAATGTTCATAATGTGCATATATATATAAAACTATATATATGTATATATATGTATATATATAACTATATATATAGATATATATATAATTATATATATATATATATATATATATATATATATATATATATGAAAAAAGAAATATATATATATATATATATATATATATATATATATATATATATATATATATATATATATGTATGTATATATATGTATTTGTGTGTGTGTGTGTGCAACTGACTGTTATATTTTGGGGGACAAACAAACTTGGCGGGGTTCCATAAATTATATTTTTATACACAGAATTGTAAATTAGATTTTGACAGATCGCTACCGAATTTGAAATAGTGTAAAGATATGAGAATATATTTTAATTTAAATACAGTAGTAAATCGGGAAAAAGTGTTTGAAAATAAAAAAATAAAAATAAAAACTTTTGGGAGGTTGTCAGAGAGGGACAGACATTCTGCCTCTTTTTTTTTTTGTTGCTATTATTGCTTTTATTTTATTGTTTTCCTCTGAGAAAAAAAACTCATGCAGATTCTGACAATTCGGTAACAGTTACAAGTCGTATACTGTTTCGTTGAATAAATTAATAAGTAACTCATGTAAATATACTAAAATGTATTTTTCTTTTTTTTTTCCTCCATATTTTTAATAATAGGGAAATAGTTTTATAGATGCGGCAGATGCACAGTCTGGATAGTGAATATATATATATATATATATATATATATATATATATATATATATATATATATATATATATATATATACCAGTTAACTTTCATAACAGGGCGATGTGTCAACAACAAATGTCTAGAGTTTATTATTTATATGTTTATTACGAAAATGATAAAGAAAATGTGTTGAAACTTGGGAGTTGTTATATGTCTCTGATTGAATGGGAACGGTGGGACGGGACTTATTTGTTAAAAACAAACGGTTGCAAAAATTCGAGAAGTGTCTGAGAGAAAGGGCAACAAAAAAACCAAAAACGTGAGTCTTCCAAAAATGGCCATATTGCACTTTGAGAAACCTTTCGCGTGCTTGTGAAATGTGGAGCGCTCTCGTCAAATGTGACGAGCTTTGCCCTCTGCAAATAACCTCCATCTCGGCACACACAAGGCGTGTTTGTTTGGTCCCTTTGAACGCTTTACAGGCTTATTAAAACCGCCGTGACGCCCTCGAACGTCACCAATCGCCAGTTGGGACGATATTGAGGCTGCAAAGTGGATTTGGGAGTGGTGGGGGGTAGCGGTGCTCGCTGAAGAGAGTTTGGTGTTAAAAGTTGGGCAAACGCGACATCATGTGGACAATACTGGGAGTGCAATACAAGAACGTTCAGTTTTTATTTATTAAAAAAAAAAAGGAAAATACTTACAAAGAAGGCAAAATTATATCACTCTTTCAGATTTTTTTTGTCGTTGAGAAAATTATAATAAAAAATAAATAATTACAACATACATTTTTTAGTATTAGTGAGCACTTCTTTCTACTTTGCCCTTCCATCTCACAGGTGTGACATAATAATAATAATAAAAAAAGCTACCCTAAATTTAAAAACGTATATCCGTTGGCTTACTTGAGTGCATGTGTGCTATTCAGACGACTATTTTTTGATTATATGTTAGCATTAAGTACTCTCATAGTAATGCATGGAGCATTCCTAAAATGATTAAAGCCAAGCCCTTCAAACAAGGTAAACCAGACCGAGGCCAAGAAGAAGTGTTGCAACACGAGCAGGAATTCCACGTCCTGCTCTCAGGTCGCCCACATTGTGTGTACTTGTTGATATTGAGGTGGAAACGTTTTTTTTTTTTTTTTTGGGGTGGGGGCGAGGTGGTGGTCCATCTCAGCCGCGGAGTGTGACCCCGGGGTCCCTGCATGCGGATACAAAAGCGTGCGCGCATGAGGGGCGGCATTCCTGGGAGCAGGTAAACAGAGCCTCCCGTCTAATCCCTCCAGGGGCCCTCGAGTCTGCCTCGCAGCTCAATGGCAGAGAGAAAGAGAGAGAGGGCCTTTCACAAATGTTGACTTTTTGCAAACGCGGACTGTCTGGCATTCGGCAAAAAACAAAACTCCCCGTTTCCAAGAGCAAGCGACACAAAAAGCTTTTTTTTTCTCCTCCCGGCAACTTTCGCTCCTCCGCCGACACGCCAGGTTGATGACGCACAAGATGGATGCCTCTTTTGTACATACGGTTGTTGGGAAAAAAAAGAAAATAAATTCTCCCCTTTCCAGATTCCTTTGCGTGTTTATCTCCAATGTTACAGATCGTCAAGCCAATTTTATTATCTTACAGAGACATTCAAATATGGTTTTACCTGTGATGGTTCTGGGGCTGCTTTGCCACTTCAGGACCTTGACGACTTGCTGTGGTGAATGGAATGAATTCTGCTGTTTACCACAAGGGCGATCAAAGAAGTTGGGACAAGTTTTTTGCCACTTAAAGGCACCAATATGCAATTTTTTCCACATAAATTTGTGAGTTTTCACGCAAATTTCCACTTATGTCGCAAATATACTAGTTTTTTTCTTGTAAATGTGTACATTTTCTTTGTAAATTTGCTACTTTAAGGTCACAAATATTCACGTTTTTTTCTTGTAAATTTTTCTTGCAAATTTGCCAATTTATAACATCACAAATATTCCAGTTTTTTTCTCATAAATTTGTGAGTTTTCCCGCAAATTTCCACTTTATGTCATACATATTCTAGTTTTTTCTCTCGCAAATTTGCCACTTTAACGTCGCAAATATTCTAGTTTTTTTCTTATAAATTTTTTATCTCACAAATTTGCCACTTAATGTCGCATATATTCTAGTTTTATCTTGTAAATTTGCCACTTTAATGTCGCAAATATCTAAAAAAAATTCTTGTAAATTTGCTGAGGTTTTTTTCTAGCAAATTTGCCACTTTATAATGCCACAAATGTTTGTTTTTCTCTCTCGCATATTTGCCACGTTAATGTAAAAAATATTCAACTTTTTTTCTCAAATTTGTGAGGTTTTTCCCTCGGAAAATTACCATCCACTCTAAAAAGAATCTAAAAAATACAAATATTTGTACGTGGCCCTAATATGTCATCGTAGAAAATTGGTTTAGGGTCATTAAGTATTTTTGTTTTTGTAAAGAGGTAGTTTTGAAAAATATGGAGATAGACAGTGTTTCTTGGACAACAAAGGCATGGAGCGTGTTTTATCTCGTGTTGCGACAGCCCTTTTCCAGTGATAATGCGTCATAAAGCAAATCAGCAATGATTAAGTGCATGCATGCTTTAAATTCCTTAGATACAGCGACGCAACACTTACAACCGTAAAGTCGACTTGGGAATGACTATGACACTGATGCGTAACATCACAATACAACACAAAAGTTTATACTCTGAATGGAGGATGGGGCGGGAGAAACAATTATGATTTTTTTTCCCCAGAAAAAATCAAGCACTAAAATCACACAAAGCCATTTTTGTAGCTTATTGAGTCGTTCTGGTTAAGTATGTGACTCGTTGGCCTGTATTGCAAAAATAAAAAATCTTAATGTTATGATTAGAGACGAGAACATTATCTTCCTCCTGAAAAGGTTTATTTTGTTCCTTTATGACATTGTCGTGTTAAAAAAAAGACAAAAGCACAAAAATTCTAATGAAGTTGCTAAATTCACATAAAAGTGTAAACTAGGACCAGCGCCAACTATCTTACTGTATAGAAATCGGCCATATTTGATCAGATCATATAAAATCCAAAGGCTTGCACAATAAGAGATGAAAACAAACGATTGCCAATTTTCACTTGTCAAAGAATTTTAATTCTTTTGTTTCCACTTTGTGATCTCAAACAGTACAATTCCATGTATTTAAAATTCTTCTTTAAAAAAATAGACATTCTTCAGTACATCCAATAAAAAACCCAATGTACATTGACTTTGGTGTTTTTCATGTCAAAACATCACAGTTTGAACACACATGGCAAGCCAGTTCGGCAACAGTTTTGCTCCAAAACTCAACAGGTTGGATATTCCACAAAGTGAGTCGCTTACACCAGGTAACAAGTGCAGTGTCTTATGTTTCACAAAAAGAGGGAAAAAAAGGAGAAAAAAAATCCAATCACCATAACGTTGAATGTCAAAAAGTGCGTCAAGAGCTCTTATGAGAAGTGTACAGTGGCTTTTAGAGTAAACCAGTCTGGCTCCATATCCAGTGTGGCGATCCGGGGCGGGGCCACCCTGCTCGATACACAAGTCTTTAATGAACAAGGCCACCGTGGACGAAAAGGGGGAGGAACGTGTGAGGAAAAGAAAGGTGAAGCAGTGAAAGATTATAAAGTGCACAGTCGATTCACACCAGGTGTCACGCAGCTTTGCTGTGAAGTGAGCGCAAGAAGTTTGGTTAAGACGGGCAAAAAGTGCTTCCGGAGGCTGAGGGGGAAAGGTGAGATTATTGATGAGGAAACAGCGACACCTGTGGCCAAAATTGGTCATAACAAGCTCAAGTGAGAAAAATGCAAGATTAAAAACAAAACACTATGTCATGGTTTTATTTAAATACCAATAATAAAGCTAACTTCTATAAAATTTAGTATTATATAGTAATATTTGATATTTTGCATATAAATAAAGATGAGTTGAGTTGTGGTTGACCGTTAAGGCAAAATTTATTTTTAAAGCCGAGCGGTGAATTTGTGATTTTTGTCTGGGTTTGTAAAAAGCGGCAAAGATGTTGGCAGAGTTTTTAAATCGACGTAAACAATTGCTTGATTCAAAGTAATTTTCAACATGTTCAAAATTTCGCAAAGAAATATTTAACATGTTCAAAATGTCATTGCAACAAGAAAAAACACACGTAAAAACTGTCTGCAAACATCTTTGCAACCTTTTACAAACCTGGACACACAATATATATATATATATACACACATACATACATATACACATCCATATACATATATATACACATACACACAAATATATATACATACACACATACATATATACATACATACACATATATATATATATATAGATATATATATATATATATAATAATAAAGTTTGGTAATTAATTTAAAATATTTCAAATATGAATATATTTATTGTTTGTTAGTTTCATCTATTTGTAGGGCTGTTTTTTTTATTGAATAATCGATATTGAATCGATTTTCCTTTTCGAGCGTGATATCGATTCATAAAGCCATGAATCGATTATTTTAATATCTCTTTTTTTCCTCATAAATTAACCAGAAAAAAAATATTTTAAAGGCCGAATTTTTTGCATCTCAATGTTTGTGGAGTTTTATTTTATCATGTCATTGATATTTAAGAATTGATGTTCCATAATTTATCAATATCAAATTGCACTCTTGTGAATCGAAATTGAATCGAACCAAACTCTAGTGAATCGAAATTAAATCGATGGAGAAAATTTTAATCGATACCCAGCCCTGTCTATTAATATATATATCATGATAACCATTTTTATTAGTCGCATCAATTACTCGTCGTAAATTCATCAAAAAATTAGACAAATGTTCCCTCGCCATGTTTTAACATGAAGACGTACAAATGCTTCAGATTTTTGAGTTAAGTAAATCTTATAAAAGATTTGACACGGTGATATCAATTTAAAAGTACATTTAAAAACTAAAAATGGATGTTATTGGCAGAATGGATCAATCAATGATAAACATTTAAATGAACATTGCATTTCATGACTACCGTAATTCCTCATATAGTGGCTTAGTGATGGGGCAGTTTGATTGACATCTCCAATTCATCCACGGGACTGTTTACATGCTTCAAACGGTGCTGCTGTTTTGGTTAGCAATATCGTTAGGTTGAATAATGCAAATGTGTGAACAACAGAAACCAAGATATAGTTACAGTTACTCCTCTAAGGTAAAAAAATAAAAATAAAATATATATTAAGAGTTGGGGCCACTATTTGAGGAAATACGGCATCTCAAAGACCAGCTGGCTGCGCATCTGTAAGGGACAGTGACCTAAAGAAATAAAAACGGGATTAATATTTCAGCAAAACGCTTCCAGATCATCAAATGGTCCTGCAATAAAAAAAAAAAGAGTTAAGAAACACTTAAGAGGCAATGCCAGTGCAAACAGTGCAACCATAGAGTTATTTGGTGTCCAAAACCTTACGAGGTAGCATTTCTCCACTCAAGTGAGTCAAACGTAAAAAGTGCATCATGTGTAAAAATACCTCAATAAACAAGGTACGAATAGATTCAACGTGAATCTGATATCTCATTGCAAGAGCATCGGTCTTATCCTATCAACTCCTATGACTGGCATTGTCAGTACTTCATCATTTAAAAAATAAAAATAAAAATCCACTGGATTTAGCACAAACATTGAACAGAAGAACAAAAAAAAATAAACCTTTGCGATGTCTGTTCAATTCAAAACAAAAGGAATAGAAAAGATATTCATAACAACAAAAAATAAGGCTTCAGTTCATGACAACAAATGTACAACATACACAAGTCAAGTTTCACATGCACAATCCACAAGTCAATAGTGTTCAGTAGACCCTCCTTGAACTACGCTAAACTTGGATTAAGGCTTTTTTGGTGGGTTTTGCTAATTGAGGGGAAATACCACTACATTATTGAAGCCAATTCATTCTTCATTAACGTTTGCTAAAAGTACGTCCACACAGAGAGAGGGCAAAGTGATTGGAAGTCATTCATTAGATACTTCCCGGGCAACATCTTTTAAATCGGGATACACACATACCGATTTTTGACATAATCCCAAACACGAGGAAACAACCAAAAAAATCTTCACGGGTGATCGCGAGAGGTCAGTTGTAGTACCAATATGGACCTGTGGAGGCAGCACCGTGCCAGACGGAATCCAGATCGCTAGAAATTACAAAGAAGAAATGGAATACTCCTGTAGGGATTTGCGATTGTAAATTAATGAAATCGATTGGGAAGAGAGTAAAAATAAAAATAAATAAGCAAAAAAAACAACTCAAGCTAATCCTTTAAAGACATCCGATCGGGATTTGACTGACTATCACAAAAGAGGGAAAATGCTTAAATTCGGCCCAAATGTCAGTATGTGTGTATCCCGTGCATCTTTGCTTAAATAAATCATCGAGGTCGTCATTATATATATATATAAAAAATAAAAAAAAGTTTAACGTACCAATAAAATATATGAACATTCACGGAAGAGAGATCGCTCGCTTTCTGTGTGTACGTAAAAAAAAAAAAGAGCTGACAAATCAACTCATCTTCACTTACTACCAAGCCAGAACCAATTTCTTGCGAAACCGTCCACAATCGTTTCCACTCTCGCTAGCATTTCATTGACTATAATTTGCAACATTCAGTGGCACTCCCCCGGGTAATTTGTGAGGTAGTACTCGTCAGTCCTCGTTGAGTTGAGGATGAACCAAAAAAATGTGTCGTGTTTAAAAGCATCAATGTGGAATATGGGAAAGACATGCGAGAGAACACAAATATATGAGATCTACCTGCTAAAACGCAGCACAAACATGGACGTCACACACGCTAAAGTTCAACCGGCTTCACATACCCGCTCGTTCACGGTTATATTGGCCATCTTTTTTATTTTCCCCTCAAGCAATCTTTTTTCACCCCTCCACTCTTGAACAGAAATATGGTCAACATTTGCCGCTTTGGACACAAAACTAATAGTTAAAGATATTTACGCCTGGACATTTTACATAAAAGAAAAAAAATGTCTCCAACTTGATACAGCACGAGTTAGCAACGGCAAACAAAAGGTTTGTGTGAGACAATGTCCTGGTATGTACATCATATTTCTACACAGATAATGGTTGCCCCCTTTAACTTCCACGTGACACTTGGATAAAGGCTATGTAATAAAATTGAGCTTGAATGTTACATAAATCATTATTTCTTAGACCTCGTCAGAAATTATTATAAACCGTAGCCTTACAGGTTAAAAATCTGCCCTTTGTAGTTTGTCATTTTGCCGGAAATCACTATTTTGAGCCTTAAATGAACGCGGTGGGAGCGAAAATTTTAAACGTGCATCAAGTTTGTTTTGTGGCGATCCCTCAAGCTTGTTTTTTGAAAACTTGGCGCAATATATTCTGAAGTTGAGACGACTCAACTATTCACAGTGCTATGTTATGTAAATGACCTGTTGGAATGCTTCCAGTTAAACTTAGGAGAGAAGGAATCCAATGCATATAAAGACTAATATCTAACATCCCATTTGTTTATATCCTAAAAATCATAAAAACTAACAAAACAAAACAAAAACACTGGCCATAAATCAACAATGCACACCAAGCCAAGATTTTTTAAAAATCTATCACGTCGGTTCCTTTCTCAGTAACTAAAATACACATCACAAAAGGTCAATTAAAAGAAGGTCATGTTTATGTTAACCAACTGAATCAAACGGAACAGCGCCACACGCTGGCCAGAGAGTCAATTACAAGTGGAGCGCCTCAATTTAAAGGGCCATTAACCACACAACACTGATGTTGACCCATCTGCTTCAAAATAAGTGATACGATGCTGCCACCTAGAGCAGAGTATGGACTACTACAAGCTCCACCTGAATAAATAAGTGAGCTTTTTTTTTTTTTCAATAAATGTAAATTTCAACTTATGAAGTAATGTTCACGTGCAGGGGAGCAGCCATTATCGTGCGTCTTAGTGTCCAGGTGTACTGCACAAACACACCAAAAAAAGAGAGACTTAATCGTGTCTCTAAGGACAATGGTAATCAAGCCATGCTGTGCAGTGTTTGATTGTTCCAAGTTTCGAGGACGACACCGGCGTGAAGTCATGACGGTTGACCGACCCCAAAATGGCAACGCATCGTACGGCGACGTTTGGAGGTTGTGAGTGCGCCGGGTGGGGGTCGGGGTAGAACGGTGGAGCTCCTCGAGTTTGAGGGCGCGTCCCTCATCCGTCAATCAGCTTCACGTCAATGTGGGACAAATCAATCATGTGCCTGTGTGGTGAGCGGAACGATCATGTTTAGGGGATTTTTTAGCGGGGGGGATAAGGAACAACTTGGCTATGAAGTAATCGTACATGTAAAAACATGCAAAAATATAATTCAAAAATTTCATATAAAATTATATATATATATATATACATAAACAAGATTCATTAAATGAAAGTAAATGTGGAAATAAATACAAAAATAAAATATATGAATAGAATTAAACATCAATCAATCTGTAAAAACGCTCTGCTCTCACATTTATTCATTTCATGGTGCAGATGCTCTGTCAGGACGAAATGCTATTCAAATGAGGGGGCGGTCCTAATCTTGTCTTGGGAGTTGGACTCCGCCGTTGCAAACTGCCTTTCATTGATCCAGTGAGCGGGTCGGTGAACAAGGAAGTCTCACCGGCTTGCATGGAGAGAGAGCTCCAGCAATGGACGACTATCTTGTCCACTGTCACCATGACTTGTTTTCAAGCAACTCAAGTCGCAGAATGTTTTCATTTAATGATTGATATTTAATTCTATTTATATATTTATTTATTTTATCTCGTTTTTTTTACTTCTATTGATGGGAGATATAGTTGTTTTTATTATTATTTAGATTTTTGCATTACAGCATATTTTTTTATATCCATTTTTATTTTTACTTGTATTCATTTATTTTTTAATTTTGGAAATTATGGTCCTCCATGGTGGAGGTTCCACTGCACTAATATGAAATAAAGGAAGTGTATTACCTATGGAAGCTCATTTGAAAACTTGCAGCATGCTGGGGACTTGAAAAGGTGGCAATTGCTTTTCTTTGCTGAGGTATCATTCTGAACATCTGCAAAACAATGAAAAACAATTAGGGGGTGTAAAATGGAATGGAAAAAAAATATTCTTCAGCCACACTAGAGGGCGCCAGAGGCTGTGAAGGGAAAGAGACGAGTTGGTTGGTGGATGGGGAGCTACTAAATATGAGCAACAGGGGGCGCTGTGAGATCAGACAGGACCGTTTGAAAGCCATAAACTATTAGGAAGGTTTAGACTAGACTATTATTCAAATGATTAACTCATGAATACTAGGAATGTTTTGCAAGCTTGAGTACAAGGACACTCCTAAATTTTTCACAAATATTTTTTCCCTTTGTATGACTAAGTCCAAGGAAGTTAGCTTTAAGTTCATTTCCAAACAGATAATTACCTCTATTGGACCGATGGATCTTAAAAGGCTCTGCAGCTGCACATCAGTGGTGGACGACGAAAGCCCTTCGATGGTGACAGTGCGCCGTTGATTCTCGCCGACCCTCTGCCCTTGTCGGAGGCCCATTGGACCTCCACGGCCCACGTAAGCGCCCCCTCTTCCTCGGCCCGACACGACGACCTGCGACAAACACACGGGGAGGTTAATGCGAGTCAAACTTCCCTCTCAGCCACGCTGACGTTTCAATTGTCAAGAGCTACGGCGATCCCTAAAGGAGATAGTCGATGCTTTCTTCGCACACACCTCAGACACGGCTGACTTTCCTGTGATTGACTTATCATATTTCTACAGAGAACATCAATGTCAGCACATGCCGCACACGCTTTGGCACGTCTTCATACGACGAGCCCGTGAGTGAGAGGTATATTCCATCAGATGCAGAGGAAGATGGGCGTGTTGGGGGGGGGGGGGGGGGGGGGGGGCGAGTGCATTGTGTGTGCACAGTGTTACGGTGGCTGCCTTAGCCTGTCAGCATCAGTGAGTGCCACGGCAGCCTGGTGGTGACAGGCGTGCAAAGAGGCCAGGGGACCCGGTGTAGCCCCCACCCGAGAAACGCTGCTCCTTTCTGCTTGTCAATACACCTGGCACGCTGTCTCGTCTCATGACTACCACCGTACGACGTAATGTAGCTGTGATGGCGGGAATTAGTAAAGATCGGCGCACTATTTTTAACGATGACATCAAGCCATCAAATACAGTTTAGGGTTGTCACTATCAAATCTTTTTTTTTTATCGATTATTCTATTGAATAATTGCGCCCCCCAAGAAAAATTGTAATACACTAAAATTGAACACAAGTTGATTTAACTCTTCCTTATCTTCTGTATATATGTATTATTGAACACTACCAAAAATAGTCTTTGCTAAACGGTTAGCAATCGCAATTAGCATTAGCGCGCTAGCAATTACCGTTTAAAGTAAACGAACACTAACTACCATTTAGTTCACACATACATCATATCTACAGGGATTGAATCGAGTGGATATAACTACTATTTTTCTATTATCTTTTGTGCATGAGCATTATAGAACATCAACTAAATTAGCCTTTGCTAAGCGATTAGCAATCGCGATTAGCATTGGCGCACTAGCAACTGCCATTTAAGGTAAACAAACCCCAACAACCATTTCGTTTGAACAGACATGATTTTTATCTACATTACACGTGTAGAAGTGTCTTCAAAAGTTACTTTCAGACGACGCTTCAACATTACGCCATGAGTAGAAGTGGAGCAAAATAACTTCATTGCGGGCCACTGCAGACATTGACATTTCCCCGAAAGACTTGAGGACTTACCCTGTTCTGCTGCGGGTTACCGATGCCCCCTCGGCCCGCCTGTTGCATCCCGCCCGCACCGTGCAGCTGTTGCATCCCAACGGTGACCTTCCTTTGGACGCCCTGCCTGAGAGGGGTGTCTGGCCAGGCGCCGAGTTGCGGCTGATGCTGCTGTATTGGGAAACTCGTGGCCTCCGGGCCTTTTCCAGGCTGCAAGGCAATGCAAGACATGACAATTTTATAGAAAAGGCACAAAATAGAACCAGGAAGGTGGCTGAGCCCTGCTACAAATAGCAAAAAAAATTGAATGGATAGCAGTGCATATGTAGATTACTTGAAACACTATATTGTCTCTTCGTAAAAAAGAGGCTTGAATGTGATCGACTCGAGGTGATGGTCTCATTATCAAATAAAGTCACAGCTTTGACGCGTTGGGAGGAATTGAAGGTCGTCTCCTGCGGAGAGATGTGACAGATCAATACGCGGGAAGAAAAGAGGCGATATCTGCGACGCGACCCCCCCCCCCTTCACTGGAGAGTAAATGGATTAATCCCCCCTATAGAAATCACAGCTCCCCATCACGCCCATCAAATACTAAGCTGCATTACACTGGAACACAGCAGCTGGATGTGTACCCCATCCCCCTTCGCATCCCCGCCGCTGCATCATCATCATCCTCCTCCCGGGCCTTTGTGTCTTGCGATGCTTTGTATTATCCTTGATGAAAATATACTTTGCCTCTTATCAGTTTGCCTAAGCCATACAAATCCAAATCCTCAAAAGTGGCAACTTTCTTAGCACAGGTATTATGCTACACCCCCGCCCCTCCTTGCTTTTTCGAGCGGCAAAGATTAATTACAAGGGTCTTGGATTGGCGCTCCTTTGTTGCCTCGCACCTGAGGGACGGCTCGATGAGGGGAGGGGGGGGGGGGGGAGTGACGGAGGGAGGAAAAGAACGCCGATAACATTGTCAAGCTCTCGTTGATGACAGCGGAACAATGAGGAAGAGAGAGAATCTTTTCGCCGGTTGCATCTCTTGTTATCCCCCCCCACCACCACCACACCCTCCAAGATGCGGCGCGTCTGATCGCAGGTTTCCATTAAGGTGCTGACACCCGGTTATCTTCATCTGCAGCCAGCGTGATCCTCCGGGATGGGAGCCGGGGAGGGAAAACAGCGGCTTATTTCTAACATCAGTATGAGTGTTTAACATGCTCGCCTTTTGTGATTATTCAATAAAGATTGCTGGGTAATTAAAGGCACTGCAATGACTTATCAAGTGAGCAGAAAATGGCGGGTAGCGCTAATGCTGGTGGGCTTTATTGGGGTGACTGTCACTCTACAAGACCCCCCCCCCCCTCATCTTTACAAGTTGCCCTTATAAGAGGATGTCAACCTTTAAAAGCAGTGATGAGGTGTCCCCTAACTTTGCAGATAAATGTCACACGACTCTTTGATGCCTCGCTGCTTTGAGGGTTCGTTAAGACACGGCGCCCTAAATATCAGTTCCCCAAACTTACAGGAGGAAGAGATCAATTTCGCCAAAATGACACGGATGTCCCTCAGACCAATCCTTTTGGTTAGAGCTCCAAGATAAAATAGGGACAGAAAGTATGTGGGTTGAATGTCATCATTGGCTTTTGTTGTAATGCGTTTCGGTGCTTTTTATTATATATTTTTGGGCCAATCTTTGCCCATTTTGGAAGAGCTAATATCGGAAAAACCTGTCAGGGATCTAGTAGCTACAATTTACATTATGGAGTTAAGGACTATTTGAGGATAGTTGCATTTTTTTCCATAATATTAAACTAGTTACAATTGGGGAATGTTTTTTTTCTTTTTCTTGATGAAGACCTCCTCTGCTTGTCACCCCTACAGTGTGCACACATCTCTAATCATCTTTCCTCATTGAAATGAATGGAAATGCAATTAATCTGTTCTGCAAGGGTTTTCTTATTTTGAAACATAAGGGGGCAGTATGCAAGGACAGAGCAGTTCAACACAACTGCATGTGTGTCATGTGTGTGTGTGTGTGTGCGTTTGTAAACATCCAAAAAAGTATCACATTGGGATGAAAAGAAGTGAAAATCTTTGCTCACCGCGCCGGAAAGTTTGACCACTCTGACTTTTTGCGGCACCTGCTGGCCTTCGTTGTCTGCGAGCTTGGCCCGCTGCATCACCGTTCTTTTAGCCCCAGGTTTAAGTCCTTGAGCCTGGGGCAGGCCAGGCCCCAGCGCGGGAGTCACAGGGATGTTTTTTAAGGGGATCTGAGCAAACTGGTTGGGAGCGGCGGGTTTGTTTACATTCAGCGGCCCGCTTGGCCTTCTCTGCTGCAGCAAAGGGCTTTGTGGGGGTTGCCTCCACTGCTGGTCCAAACCGGGCCTGAGAGTCTGTGGCTGCTGGCTATTTCCTTTTCCCATCTGCAAGCGCGACTTGACGTTGGGACGAGGCGTTTGCACCTGAGCCGCGCCATTGGGATTACCGAGCGATTGATTGAATGGCTGCTGGGGTCGTTGTCTCTGCTGTTGCGGCTGCGGAGGTTGTCGTTGTTCCAGCGGCTGCTGCGGCGCTGGTAGCAGGAAGAGCTGCGGGGCGGGCGGTGCCGGCTGGTTTTGCTGTTCTGTCGGTTGCTGTGAAGGTGTGTGGCTTTGGGTTGGAGTTGGGGTATTGATCCTGTCGAGTAACTCTCTCTTCCTGACGCCGGCCTGCAGCTCCCGCCTCAGCTCCTTCCTCCTCAGGACCTCCTCTCGGAGGCGCTTCTGCTCCTCGATCTTTAGACGGTACTGCCGGGTCTCTTCATCCTCTTCTGGGTCCTGCGACGGTGGGACACAAAAGTGTCAACTTTATCATTGAAGATTGGAGAGGGCGTGACATTGAAATGTAATCAGTTACAACCCAAGACGATAAAGCGATCTTATTGATCGGTTCCCCCCCAATGGAAAGAGGCTGCTGCCAATAGCGACCATATGATTAGGTTTTGAATAAATGAGAGTCGCTTGCTAGCATGCTAATATGCTTAACTGATGCGAGCAGTGGGAAGAGAGCCAATGAGGCTCATTCTTTACACATAGTCATTTGTTTGTAATAAGGGCGTCAAAATGAGTGCGTTAATTTTGAGTTTATTTAAAGTTCCTTTAACGCCACAAAAAAAAATTAACGCATGATTAAAGACCGCCCCTTATTTGGAAAGCAGCAGACATGTCCATGTCAAAATTGAGCAGTAATAAATTTAATAATAATGCATATATTTGTGGACACTGGGGTCAAGTTGTATTTTAAGTGCAGAATTTCACAAGTTACTTCATGTTAAAGATTAGATAGCTCTTAAAATGAAAAGAAAAATCCACTGAGCTGTCACCGTCTTACAAATGCAATTATGCCATCTAGTGGCAGAAAAATGACCTCAACACAAATCAATATCACTCATTTTTACAGTATAGTACATCTTTTTAATTTTAAGTAAATTTTGTGAATTCTGAAATTACTGTATCAATGGCTAAAAAATGCAGCCATATTTCTATTAGTTTAACATTTTCCCCCCACTTTTGTTAAGAGTATGAAAACTTAAGGAAAAAAATTGGTTATTGTACATTTAGAACAGATACAATTTTCAATTAATCATGAGTTAACTATTAAAGTCATACGATTAATTACGATAAAAAATTGACACCCCTAGTTTTTAACATTGTGAGGGCCATAAACCGCAATACTGTGAAAAGTCTAAAGTCACATTTTCTATGGAAAAATGCTAAATATGTAATTTACATAAATACAGTAATTTTTATATATAGTAATATAAATGAGCCTGCAAAACACCACTAAAAGACCAGAAGTCTTCTCTATCTGTTGTGGTTAAAACTATTTAGGCAGAGTTGTCAACTCTTGGTTTTTCGCTAATCTTAGCTCTCTCCTTATCCCGCAAAAATAGCATTTGTATTTCCTATGGGAAAGTTTATGAAATTAGAACAAGTAGGATGTCAAATCGTGTTCCATTTTGGGGCTTCCCGAGTACTTTTGCGATCAAAATCTGACCTGGGGTTCTTCGCTGCTTGGGATTTCCTTGCAAACCACCGTCCTGCCCGCGGCTAAGGGCTGCGGGGTGGCGTTGGTGCCGACCTGGCCTCTCCCTCTGCCGCCTCCAGGCAGAGCATGAGCACGCTGCACGGGACGCACCCCCTGCGTTGCCTTGGCAACAGGCCTGACGTTGGCGCCGAGGGAGCCGGCGGGGCGGGGGGTGATGTTTGCGTTGCCAGGTGCTACGGGGAGCTCCCGTAGGTTGTTGTTGCGCTGAGGGTGGATTTGCTTGGAAGCAGGTGTGCTCTGTAGAAAGGAGAAAAAAATTATCGGCATTTTGTTGTTACTATGAATCAGGTGCGTCTGCGAACTTTTTTTTAAAAAGCTACTTATTGGATACTGATTAAACCCAAGGAATAGATGTACATCGAAGAATATCTCACCATCCTTTGCCTGTTGGCCATGTTGCGCTGTTGTAGGTTTTGGATGCGGGGGCTCGGCTGTCTCGGACTGCTGTGTGACGGCTGCTGCTGGAAGAGATTCTGTCCGTGGTGCAGCAAGTGGGAAATCTCGCTGAGGTTGAGCTGTTGCGGCTGCTGCTGCTGATGATGATGATGGAGAAGCTCCTGTCTATTGTGCAGTTGGTGTATGGGCTGATGGGTGGGTACGGAGTCCTGAATTGGGGACTGAGGGAGTCCTTGTATCAAACCCTAAAGAAAATAATTGCATTATTAATGCAGTAGCATGTTGTACAGTCACAATGACAGTGAATTGTACAGTGACAAGCAGAACAATTAAATATATATATATAGCCATACATAAGGTACATAATGTGTGTATCCACCTGCTGGAATTCATGGAATGGATTATTTCAGTATTTTTGTGACATTTTTGTGTATTGCGTGCTGTGACGTAACTGTTGGAAAATGCTGGCATGGGAATCAATCACTAGAGGGCGCTCTTGTCTATGTCTCATAACAGACTGTCTTTCCCTTTATGCTTCACTTGCACTGACTATCATTGATGGTGTTTATTCATGTAAATAGCGCTCAGGTACAGCAATCACTTAAATAATCAAGTGCAAAGCCGATAAAAATCACAAACTGAATTGTTGAACTGATTTGATTTGAATGGAGCAGGAAAGATCGAAGATAACAAGACTAACTGATCTTTTTAGAGCAAAAAGACAACAGACAGGTGTTGGTTAGGAAAAGTAGTTTGCACTCACTCGTACCTGCATGCCAAATTGGGCTTGCGGTGGAGGGAAAAGGCTCCCCTGCTGGCTGAAGGGCTGACGAGGGTTCAGGAAAGGCCTGGACTGGTTGGGTGGGGGACCTTGTTGATTCAAGCCAACCAAGCCCTGGTGGCCTTGGGGAGGAGGGAGGCTGGGTCTCGGCGGCTCTCTGGAGAACAGTCCAAGTGGGCCCTGTGGGCTCGGCTGGCTGAAGGCCGGTCCTGGTGGGCCGAAACCCATGTGGCCCTGAGCGGGCATTTGCTGCTGCTGCTGCTGCAGGTTGATGTTCATGAGCGGGTTGGGGCCCTGGTGATCAAACATGAGCTGCCCTGGAAAGCTTGTCGGATCTGTGCGTTCTGGGCCTGCATGACAAGCAAAAAAAAAAAAAAAAAAAAATACAGAGATGTCAGAATTTTTAACCTTCAGTAAATCCCTCTGCAGGTGTACTGTTTACGGGCAGCCATGAAAGCGGAATGTGGTAACAAGGTGAAAGGCTAACACAGCGCAACTACTGTATTTGCTGTTAAAAAAAAAACGACAATGTGAAATAATACACGCTTATGCAGTTTTCCCACAGCTCATTCAAATGAATGCACAGCATATGGACAAACATGCATTTAACATGAGCGTTGCTCGTGGGGCACACCCTGTAGGTACAACCGCCAGAGGTGATGTGGAATACTATTAACTCTGCCAGGAGAAGCATTGTAACCTTTGTACGCGCTTAGCATGGGACTCACCTCCCATAAAGAGGGGATCTCTGTCCTGGGGGCCTTGATGTGGCTGGTTCCTGAAGGGTTCCATGTGATGAGGCGGCCGCTGGGGCTGACCAAAATTATTCGGCATGTGCTGATGGAAGTCTCCCGGTCCCTTGGAAAACAACAGGGACGTATTCAGGATCACACAAACTCAAAAAAATAAAATTTCCATTTTGTTCAGTCGTTCACGACGATTACGATTTGAATCTAATAAACCCAACAAACATTTAATTGTTTTATTTGTTCAAAAATAATTCCTATACAAAATGTTCAGACAATAATGTATACTGGTTCTAAATCAGGTGTAACATACTTAACATTCATAGTTTGTGCTTATTTGCCACAATTAAGTAGTGGGTAGCAATTGTAAACATGTCTTGTAAACCACCCATCCAGCATTCTGCCACTTACAACTCACAATAACATCTGTATTGAACAGAACAGAACAACAGCTTTTGATAAACCAGAGGACAATTTTCGTTTTCAACCATTGGATTTTCAAAATGGTCGATTAATCTAATTAACTCTATTTATTGCCCAGCCCTATGCAATATCTGCCTTGACTCAATAGTTGCCAGGTGCCTCATCCACATCATCTTGTCTTTTTTGTGTGCAAAATTTGATGATGCAAATGGTTAAATTTTTTGTGTCCTGAAAAATCTGAAAAAATGACTTAGGGTGATTATCTTAAAAAGGCGTCAAAATGGCATTTCAGTTTTCTGACGACTTGAACCCATTTGAACACCTAAACAGCAGCACTTGTCCACGCACATGAATTGCGCTTTTTGCTCACACAACATTTTGAACCAATTCCCCGCAGTTGAGTAAATAAATGCACCTGGGCGCCATTATTTGCTGAAATATTGTAAACACACTCATGTGAAGTAAGGTGTGAGGAATTTTGGGTAGACGGCCCTTATAATTGAACATGGGTGCCAATCAGTATAATCGACATTAATACTACTTGGGCCTTGATAAAGCTTTTGAAATTCGAGGCTAACAAGACAGGGGGGATTTCAAAGGGGGATAAGTGCCCTCATCATTGTTTCAAGCACTTGAGCTGTCTGTCCGTTGCATACTTTCCATCTATCTTCCAAGGAAAAGCTGATAACAAGCATCTAATCCCTCATTGGAATTCAATTGCCTCTCATAACCGTCTGCATTGTTCTTTCAAACATTCATCTCTGTTGAAAAATTAACCTGCTATTCAACACGTGGCACTTCCACAAATGGGATGTTTGCCTCCTCGGAGCTCATTGTGAATTACTTAAGATGCTATCAAGGCTTAATCCATCTTCATTCCGCTGCCGCGTGGCCGTGTTTGGGGAGGCGTCGGAGAGCTGGAAGGCAGCGCGCGTCCCCAAAACTTGCTTAACAGAAAGTTAATCAAAGGGGCTTAAAAGACAGGGGGGTTTGGGATCACTCTGGGAGCGCCGTCGACGTGTTTGAAAAGGTCAATACAGGCTGGTTTTCACAATGAGGCGTCCATATAATAGCGCGGCTCATCCTCTCAGTTCTAATCCTCCATAAACTGGCTACGGGGCTGTTCAATACGTGAGTGATGCTGAGCTCTCGCCAGCCAAGGGATAACCAAGACGAATCATAATGAGAGGTCAAAGAATGCAAACGGTGAACATGGACTTAGTTTAAGGAACTGTGTCGTGTTTGTGTTATTGTCCTGCTCCTACACAGGCTGTCAATTAACCATTCTCAGCGGTCACAACTATAAGAGTGAACATTTCCGGCAAATGACCAGAAACTTTTCTAGGGGAATTTTGGTACATTTGACAAGGTCTGGAATATGGAATTAGGCTTTTAACTCATTTGCTCCCCAAAACTTACTAATAAATAAGTTATATTTCAAATATTACCATGCTTCCAAAGACGTATTTATACGTTAATGTGTTGTTGTTGTTTTTTAATGCTACAGCATACAGAAGGATTTTTTGCAGCCTCTGAACAGAAGAAAATGCATGAAGCAATTGTAGTTATTACAAAACCGACCAGCGGGTGGCAGCAGACTATAAGAGATCCACCAGGGTCATGTTGCAAAAAGCTCTTTTCCCCACTGTTCTAATGCTAATTGCCGCAAAATGGATAGAAATATAAAAAAAATTCCTGATGAAAGAAGAGACTCTAATCTTTTTGGTAGGTTCAATGTTTTTTATAGCAATAGAACAATATTCTGTGGGCCTTGCGAAATCAGTCAAAATCCAGTAAAACAGCCGGGAGCGAAGGGGGTTGCTTCAGTGAAAATGGCTGCGAGGGAATGAGTTAAACTGGGAAACTAATCAAATACAACTTTAAAATTAAATAAAAACAACTAAATAAACCATATTTCTAAAAATGTTTTCTTTAACTGCATTTAGATTGCCTTTTATTTGCGTTTTAACCAGTTTCCATTAATACCCCATAGAAGGTTTTTGGCTTTGTAAATCTCTGGAATTTTGCAACACTAGTCAGAAGACGTGTGCCTGGAAAGAAAAATCCTTTGTTTCATTACACAAAAGGAATCCATTATGGAGAAAAAAAAAGAAATAATCTCCCATGTGAGCGCGAATTGGTTTTGCAGACTCCAGTAATAAGTAACAATTCTGGATTAATCATCTTCATGGGGGATTTTCATTCAGAGGGCCCAGGCCCAAAATGTGTGCCTAACCGCCATAGTAAAAAAATTGACGTTTTTTTATTTATTATTATTGATATTCAAGCAAGCACAACAAAGATCTTTTTAATGTATGACTGTTATAAATTCATGCATGTTGTGTTCTTGATCATTTATGCACAGCGTATGGAGATGTTTGGGTGTCGGTGAGGAGCCAAATGTCTAATTTGGGTCCCATAATTAACCAGCAGGAATTTCAAAACCACTAATGAAAATTCCGTTCAATAACTCTAGAGCCACAACCCCCACCATTCCCCCTCTAGCAATTGGCTCTGATGGGATGATAATGTATGATAATCACGAGCAATCACACGTCCACTGGTAAATGGGACGTTCCCGGCTGATATGATACGTGCATTTCAAATGGTGTCCGTGGCAACGGCTGCCTAAATTCGATCAGGGGGCCGGAGAATTGATCATCAAAACGCTTTTCTGCATAGCCTTGCAACTCCTTGCTAGCACCACTGGCAGATTTAGAGGAAAGAAAGTCATAAACAGCTCCCCGCTGTTGTGCTATCAATACCGCACAAATGGGGCACATTGGGAGCTGAAATACAAAAATAATGACACAGGCGGTCGAACACGAGGAAAATAAAAACATACTTATGTTTTGATAAGGATTGGCTTGAGAAAAAAAAAAAGGATTTCAACTGACTGGATTAAAAGGCACTTTTGGGAAAGACGTAATGACTAAAGTGGGCGAGCTGTTCCCTCCCCGGAGAGTAACGACTTTAAAGGCATTTGTGTCATCCCTCGGTTAGATCCTTTGCGAGTGAAATAAAGCCCCTTTTCTAACAGGAAGACTCAAGATATGTGACATGAAATTCCGCTTAGGAATAAATACATGGTACAAAAGGGCGAAAGGCACACCCACCCACCCCCCTCAAGCCCCATGAAAATACCACCATGTTTCATTAACTCAAATACCACTCCATGCCTTTGGGACGCTTCTTGAAAGGGAATATGAACTGGCACTGTAACCTGACTTCCATTATGTGTTGAGATGGTCGGTCTGAACCCGAGTCTGGGTCCACCCGTGACAAGCCGCTAAAACTAAGTCCCGCCGCGGCAGCGTCCACCTAGCGCTCCCTATCGCGCCTTTCCAGTCGTGCGGCCCGTATCAGTGTTTACAAATTGGCTTGGAACGCTCGAATGATACTTTCGCACAAGAAAGCTTGCTAGTGTGTAGTGGGGGGGGGGGGGGGCTGGCTAAAGTGCTTCGAAAGGGAGGGCGAGGAGCAGCTGCTACTTACAGGGAACCTTTGAGGACCAACAGCAGGCCGAGGCTGGCTCGGAGCAGGAGGCATCAAGGGCACTGCAATGAAAGGGAGGTGTGGTAGAGGGGGGGATGAAAATGAGGAGCAGTCGGCAGAGAGGAGGAGGAGGAGGAGATCATTACAAGGAATTATACCACAGGCACAAGTACATTGCACAGTTTAAGACAAGATTACATAAATAAAAAGCTGCAAACAGAGCTGAACAGGCCCTCGCCTCATCATGGTGGCCAAGTACTGAGGTGCATTGAATTTCCACATTTTTTTTTTTATATAGCAAGTCAAACTTGAAATAATTGAAAATGTGTTTTTGATATTGCGTTTTTCTGATGTCCTTGGCAGTTCTACTTCTACGGTGGTGACAAGGTGAATTTGCACGCAGTTTTTAACCACGAAACATCATGTATCTTGCAAACTGTTGTGTCTACTCTTGAGCAATTGTGGCGGCATTTTACGATATGTTCTAATGAGAGGTGATAGGCTATTTTAAATTGGGCGTTTGGAGTACAGCAACGCCATTAAAGCAAAAAGGTTGAAGAATAATCACGGGAGAGAGAAAAATTAGGAACTTACAAATGCTGATAATGCATCATATTTTTCTGTTTAGTATGTATGGTCCTTGGATGGCTATTAAAAAAAAACGCTGATCAAATTAGTGCAATCCGTTAAAGGAATTCATAAGCAAAAAAATATATAAATCTTACATGCTGAGGTTGAAGCTACATGGAGGACAGACAGGCTCGATATACCCCTTGCAGAGAAAAAAAATGTGCTTGTCACCAGACCCCCCCCCCCCCAAAAAAGTCAGAATAAACCCATTAATGGTAGTGAGAACTATTCACTTGTCATTCACCCCGACGACAAAATGACATTCGAATCCACACACCTTTTCCGGACCGTGAGGAAGGGGTAACACCAGCACAAGGTTTTAAGTTGCATGGCATGAAAAAAAAATGCTGATCCAGTGGGGTCCATTTACAATGCAAAACGTTCCAAAGAGCCTGAGGCAGCCAGTAGATATAATAAGGAGGAATTGGTTCGCTCGTGCTCAAGCAGTATACATGTAGTCATGTATCATCTAAACAGCACTCTTCCCCCCCTGCATAAACATGATATGTATTTTGC
The DNA here is from genome assembly GCF_054856555.1 of Leptonotus elevatus. Taxonomy (NCBI): domain Eukaryota; kingdom Metazoa; phylum Chordata; class Actinopteri; order Syngnathiformes; family Syngnathidae; genus Leptonotus; species Leptonotus elevatus. The sequence continues at coordinate 11,531,020 of NC_141259.1, forward strand.
CAATTTGGGATACAAACCTGGTACAGTGGATGGCGCCGAGCCTCTGAAGTGGGGGTTGATGTGGATGTTTTTCGGTTGCGGTGGCGGCTGCTGCTGCTGCTGCTGTTGTTGATGCTGTTGATGCTGATGGTGGTGATGTTGCTGCTGGTTGTGATGATGACCGAAATTGGGCGGCGGGGAGCCCATCAGTCGCGGCGGCTCCATCTGGGGCTGCAGCGGCGGCGAGCGGTGGCTCATGTGCGGCGCGATGAGTGGCTGCAGGGGCTGCTGTCCGTGCGGCCGGCCGTGCTCATGGAAGGGGTGAGGCCCGCGCGGCCGGAATAAAGGATGGTGGTGCTGCTGCTGATGGGGAAGATGGAGGAGAGGTGTTCGAGAGGACTGGTGATGTTTGGAAAGTGATGGAGAAGGAAAGAACAATATTATTAGCACCAAAACTGTGCAGTATGCTGCTTGTTCAGGCAGAATATTTGATACGATTCTTATTTCTGCTGCTCTCCAAAGGGAGAAAGAATATCGTGAGTGGCATTCATTTTACCCGCATTCCCATGTTGCCCCTTTGGTGGAAGTTGTGCTCATTCATTCTTCCTCTGTGTCCTCCTCTCATGTTGTGCATTCCAAATCCAGCGTAGCCTCCTCCTCCTCTTCCACCTCGGCCCCCGTACCGATTTTGCCGTTTCTGCCGTTCTTGTTGCTCGAGCTCTATGAGATCTCTTTTGGCCTTGTCTGACAGCTCTGAAGAAATTAAAGCAATCGATTAATGTTTTGTGACACCTGAGAGAATATTTAAGTCACTTCTCATACCCAGTGTTTCCGGGATATTCCTCCGCTTGTTTCCAGCGTCAGCCAAGCGCACAACAACCGCGTCCTTTCGCTCCGACTTGAAGCGGATACGACCAGAGTCTCCATCTTCATCCTCGTCGTCGTCAGAGTCCTCCTTTGGTACTTCTTCGGGCTTGGCTTCATTTTCAACCTAGGGACAAATAATTCAGCATAGGTGTGCTTCGGTGGATGGAATCAAACACGAATGTGATTTCTTATTCTCCCAATTCAACAGCTCAGCCTTGACTGCAATTTAACAATTCATCGTTGAGGCATACAATCGGCTCCAGTCTACAGAGTATACCTCTTGCCTTTTCAATACCTGAGAGACTTCCGCTGCTTGCTGCTGTTCATTCGCCAAATCCTCCTGCTCAGGGGACACTTCCTGCGCGACTCCTCCTCCATCCTCATAGGTTTGATATTCATTGTCCTGTAGACAAAGGTGTAAAAAATGGTGACTGTAGCCTATTACCACTTGTGAATTTGCAGAAATGTAAAGGTCTCTGTCTTCCATAAGTCTATATACTAAAAAAAAAGACACAGCTAATTGCAGAGAGGCAAACAAAATGTTGTACAGAAGGTTTTCGGGAGGCACCGTGTAAAACCCCACCCAGCCCCCTCTTCCGATAGCAAATTAGCATAACAGTGGGAGCATGGCTTCATTACTATTCCTGACAGCATTTGTAAGTCAATGAGATGTAAATGATGGACATGATACAGAAAAATGTGGGCAAAGCTTTGAAAAAAAATCAGCATATGATAAGAATCGCAGAGTAACAACACGATAATTTGGCAATATTTTAGCAATGATGTTACGCAACAGCGCGGGAAAGGTTAGAGCTCACTCATGACCTGATTAAGGGTAAGCGCTATACAAAGGTTCTGGATTCAAATACAGCGATTGAGCAAACATTTATCAAGTGAAAGATAAATATCCACAACACTAGGGATGGGAATTGATCAGATTTTTACGATTCCGATTCAGTTTTTGATTCTGCTTAGCGATTCGGTTCTTTATCAATTCTTTTTTTTAAGGTGAATAAACATAGATTAGCATCCACTTTTTATGTCGTAGTTGTATCTGTAAACAAAAGACATGTTTAAAAGTAACACGGCCTAACAAATCCAACTGCAAAGTTTTATGAGGTCCACATTCGAGGACTCAATGGGGTCCCCAGAAAAGAAAAAGAAAAGAAACAACGAAAAAAAGATTTGAAAATAAACATAGCTAAAACAATTTTTAATGATCTTCTGTAGAAATTTACAAAATACAATCTAGATTATTTTGTGACAATAATGAACAACTCCAGCAACATTTTATCACTCACATGAAATAAGTACTCAAAAACTCCCCCTCCCTTCCTCAGTCAAAACAGACGCAGCCAGTAGACTGGTATGCGACTCCCTTGAGTTGCCTATGAGCAGAATCAGAATGTTTGGAAATCATGGTTCGTTCTGTACGACTTTGCACGTTTTGCAACCTTGAATGAACCCCGGCGAAGAAGAAAAAAAAAACACTGGCGGGCCGCGGCATTTAGTGAGACACGTGTTTTAACATTAGCAGTTAGTAACTAACGGCACGTTTCACATAAAGGCAAACTGGGGCTAATATAGTTACTACTGAACGCTTGCATCGCTAGCGGCCGTTGCTGCCGTGTTGATCCCTGCGGACTCCGGAGCGCTCACAAACACGACAGACAGTCATCGCATGCTGTGGGTGCAAGTGCTCTTCCATCGTGGTCGTATTTACTCCCTTAGACGAAATATCCAATTTGCTAATATTTCAAGTTGCCCTGTTAGCTTTTCTTAGAAGAGGTCAACCAACTTGAGCGTGGCGCCATGTTTGTTGCTCGTCGCGCACGGAAATGTCGCGCTCGCGGTGACGTCATCGTCCCCACACGCAACCGATAAGGGAATCGTTAGCAAAAATGGCAAACGATGCCAGGGAATTGAATCACTGGGAGATGGTTCTCAACAAGAACCGGTTTTCGATTCCCATTCCTTTACAACACATTACAATACTTGACAAAAGAAGGAGTCTGTTCACTGTTCAGCATACAAAATGATTAAAGAAATGAAACTCCAACAAGGACAAAAGTTATTACTTAAAATGTATTTTCAGGAGCAAGATTATTTTTTTTTTACTATCTATTCCAACAACATATAGTGAATTGATAGGCAGAAAAACGAAACTCTTTCTTCCACTACATGACTGAATGTCCACCTGTGAATTCAACTGTTGCCATTCTTACAAAAAATATCATTTCTTTGGCATTGCAACTAAACGGCAACATGTTTTACAATGAGTAAGGGTTAGGTCAATATCGCAGTATCTCTGTGTAAAAGAGGCTAATTTGATACCACGCAAACATTTAGCAGATGACAAATGAAATGTAAGTACTTAAAAATGTGCCTGTCATGACTTGTCCTCAGCATTCCAAACCCACAGTTGCAAAGGCGCCACAATGAGCAGCATTCAAGTGGCGTAGGACTTGCTTGCAATTAATTAAAACGTTGCGTCTGCTCAAACAAGCCCTCGCACAAAAAAAGCAAGATAAGGTCACACCTTCAGTGTATGGCGACATGCTTCATTAGCCTTCCAAAACCGCAGCACATTTTCAGCAAAGAAAAACACCAGCTTAATCAGACGGACGGACAAGGATGCCCCAGGGAGAAACGGGCGCTAAATCCTTTAAACTGGTTTTAAAGTGCTCAATAACTCGCAGAGTCAGAGAAATGTCAAGGGCAGGTAACTCAGTCAACCTTGGAAGTATGCGCACGTTATTTCAATGTGCATCTATGCTGACAGATCATGTAAACACTGATAGTGAAACTGGAAATCTCAATACCATGTATCTCCATTTCCCCCTCCTGTAGGTGTTAAAAGGCCGGGTGTCCCAATAGTTTTGTCCACATCACTCACGTAGCAAACAGCATGGCATGTTGGTTAAATGGACCATGGCGGACATTTGCGCACGGATCGACGCTTATCTTTGATCCTCTTAGCGTGGAGGGGAGCAAATAAAGAGAAGCTCACCATCAATCACCAGGGACGTGTATAGGGGTGTCCTCGGGAAGGTCAATAATCTTTTCACCTGCATGACGCGCGTTATCAGATCCGGATAAAAGCTCCCATCAGACAGCCACCCACCCACTTGCACACATTAACCTCGGCGACTGGCAGCACAAAGCGTCTCCTTACTGGCCCGGAGATACCAAGGCCCAAGGTCACAATGGCACTCGGCGGAGCATCGTCTCCCGCCAAACAAGCCGTCAGCGGAAATGTTGTCAGCGTGATGGAGAAATTAACCGGCAGAGGGGGGGGAGATAGCGGAGCAGAAAAAAAAACCACACACACAAAAAACGCAAACCTAGACCTACATCTCCTTTTACCTGAACAGATCTCCAATCCTCACAGTCACCCAAAGCTAAGAGATATTACTCACACACACAATAGAGCAAAAAGTCCTCAATTAAAAGTTAAAGGGCCGAGTTGCAGGACATCATAATACAACACTAGACTAAGTGCAATTTCTGCAGAAATTGCGTGGGAATGCTGAATGCTAATAGCTGAATGATAAGATAAATGCTTATGAAGTAAATTGAAAGATAAATTATGTGAAAATTACAAAGTATTAATTGTAGTTGAAAGATAAATTAATAAAAATAACAGTTGAACCCGAGAGGCGTGAATGTTTGAATCAAGTTGAAATGTATATGGAAGTGTTATTTGAAAGTACCCTCCATTCATTTAGATGGAAAAGTGGAACTAATGAAATCCAATGAGGGGAAAAAAAAATCAATCAATAGCGCCACCTAGGCATGCAGTACCCTCCATTTAGTTCGATGAAAAAGTGTAACTATGATAGTCAGTTGGTATGCATGTATATCCCTTGGCATAGGATATGTTTGCAATGTACACCAGAGGCGGGATTCGACCCCGCGACCTTCTGGATACTGGACAAGGCAATTTACCAACTGCGCCACTGAGCAATATAAGACATCTTGGTTATGATGGTCTGTTGTATGTATGCAAGTGGGCGTAGAAAGTGGGACTTAGAAAAAGTTCAATGTCAGTCCCATTGAAAATGAATGGGGAAAAGTTGATATTTAATATTAAATTGTGCCAATACTTCTAAGTAATGTGGAATCAGGCAATAAATACCCCGGAAGGCGTGAGTTTTTGAAGCAAGTTGAAATTTGAACGGTGTAAATCGGAAGTATTATGTGGGAGTTGTTTCATGGCAAAAAAAAGTGCGGAGAATAAAAATCACAATAACATATGTGGGAATGCTTCCAGACCGGTCCCGGGTTCAAATATCGACTGGGATCCTTATAGCTCAAAAATTTGACGTGTGAGAAAAACTGAGATCAGTTTTGGATTCCGCACCCAAAAATTTCGCAAAAAAACAAACAAAAATACAAGAGAGGCATCCATTTGTTTACGTGGATGACAGAATCACTGACTAATTTAGTAGGAAGCAGTCGAAACTCACTTGAAATTCTCCGTCGATGGGTTCATTGATTTGGATGTCGAGCACTTCGTCTGCGGTGTAATCTTCAGGCACGTCGCCTCCGGTGAAGTCCTCAGCGTATTCCTCATCCCCCTGCGGGTAACCCGGCTCCGCGCCCACGTCTTCGTAGTCGTCGGCGCCCAGGTTGACGGCGTCGTCCGGGTAGTCCTGCATGTTCCCTTGCAGGTTGAAGCTGTACGCGTCATTGAGGCTCACGACCTGACCACTGGACACATACAAATAAGACTTATTCACACATGTATTGTAGCATCGTATGAAAAATAATTGGGATTAACATTCTGTATCGTAGTGGTTGAACGACTAAAGAGGTTTTGTAGTGGAATATAATTTGATGAAAGCATAGAATTAGGTGAGATACTGATCCAAATTAGTACTGAAGTAGAATTGGTGAGCTGGCTTACCTCATGTGTTCCTCCTCATCGCTCTGAAGAAGAGCATCATTCAGCTCTTCGTCCTCATCTTCAGAAAGATTCTGGGAGGGGAAAAAGTGGAGTAAGTTAAAATACGGAAAGAAAATGTCAGTGTGTCAACATACTCGATTTTGTTTTTTGGAGATGTCTTACCTTCTTACCCGACGGCGAAAATTCTTCTAACAAATCCTCCTCCAAGTCACTAAAGGAGAAAATGCAAATCCATTATAGGCAGAACGTGTATTTTTACCCTTTTCAAAAATCAGTACATTGGTCCTTGGGTCACGGCGGAGCTACAATTCCAAAGTGGCAATGCAACCTGATTTTTTTTATGCAAGTCTATCACTAACTTATGCTAATGCGGTAGTGAAGTGATAATTTGCATAAATGCACTAGGTATAAATATAAAAACAATCAAATGAAAAACAGTAAGGACATCGTGACTGAACATCCATCCATCCATTCTCTGAACCGCACATTGCACACAATACTAAATTAATTCATTGTGCAATGTTTGGAATCTCAAAACATCACGTGTTGGGACCATAGTAAACTAAGGATCTCATGTAGTGTGCCACGATTTATTTATTTTTAAATTAAGACTTACCTGTCTAAATCATCATCTTCGCCCCTCCTCCTTCGTGAACGCTCCGTTCCAGGCTTGTCATATTCGTCAAAGGTGTAATCTACACCGCAAAAAAAAAAAAAGACTGCATTATGATCATGATCGCAACAATTAATGCAATTTTGATCCCTGCAAATTTTCCACAAGCTTCTAAATGTATCCAATCGTGAACTGGACCAATTATCAACTGTTCCCATGGCTTCCACCAATCGTAGCAGTCCCATCCACAAATGTAACACTTTATGTTCTTGTAAAGATACAGTATATGCACGCAAGACTCAAAACTGAAGCGCACACAACTGACACCATTTAAAGTGCCTTTTAATACATCAAATAAAAGTTCTGATGTTCTAGTAAGCTTTTCCTGACATGTTTTTGCTTTCTAGCAGTAGAAATTTCTGGATTTTTGTCCAAAATTTCAACCATGATTTATTTTTATCATAATTTCCCATAAGCGATTATAATTGTCATTTTTTCTTAAATTGTGTCGGGGGGTTTCCTTTGAGAGATAAAGCTTCCATGAGTAACATTTCCTTTATATAATTCTGGGCTACAACACTGTGCTATCACAACTAGTAACTTGAAATAACACACTTTAAAAACAATGTAGTGGCATCCCATTCAAAACGCCAGTCAGTTTAAATTGAGTCTCGCGTTTTTATGATCGGGATCGAGAAAGAAACTACGATGACTTATTCAAACACCAACGTCAGTGAAAGTTGTTGCATATAAAACGCTTACACAAGACAATTTTATTGCGCCCGCATTTAACTGATTGCTACTACGTTATGTAGTTTTCAGCTGACGCTAGCTATGCTATATGAGGTCATCTTCCTGAAGCTCCATCACATCCAGCCACAGAGTGTGCTGTGCAAAATCCAAACAAAAACAGCCCATTCATATGTGCCACTGAAGTTGTATCGCGCAAACATCAATTTCGACGTATGTGACCAACAAAAACATCTCATGGCTAACGTTAGCCGCTCGGCTAAGTTAGCATAGCACCCGTAAGGAAGAAAAGAGCAGCTTACCCTCGTCATTAGCAGACATGGTGCGTGAGCGCTTTCCGTTTACGGAGTTTGACTAAACAGCTTAGGGTAACATTTGGTATTTGCTTAGAAAGTCGACATTTAGATGAGGCGAAACGTAGGATTTCAATGAGTGGGGCTTTCGACACGACGGAAAAAAACACAAGCTCGGCTGCTCGGGGATCCCAGCCGTGCTAAGTTGCTAACTAGCAGAGCAAAAACATGGCAGAGCTGTGTGCTTCCGTTCCCGGTGATTCATCTTGGGTTAGGAAACAACAGCGACCCCGCTCGGTGAAGTCAGGAAACACACAGAAGACTGAATATAAAATATTTTTTTGTGATAGATCAAATCAATATTTTCAAAACGTTTGTCCACTATCATTGTGACAAAACCTGTCAAATGTTTCCAAAAAAACAAGTATAAATAAACAACAGACGATGTAATTGTGTTCAAAATTAAACAATCACAATCATTTTTTTTGTAGACTGGCACTATAAGCGGTCATGAATATATACGTTGGTATCAAATAATATTTGGGATGATTCAAGTCATAAAAATTCAGAATGGCGCATATTCATCCTTCTTCCCCGTCATTCACCATTTATATCAGACGATTCGTTAGCTGTCCACTTCAGTGGAATTCCAGCCCCCCTTGAAATTCCTTCTGGGCTGAAAAAAAGGTCAACAAAGACGACAAGAGACAACCAAAGAGAGGTGAGCAGTGAAGTGAAACCTCATTGTATTGCCTGATTATGGGCTCCCACTGTGAGGAAGGAGCCATTTTGTGGCACCAACCAGGTCAATATCTGCAAAGATGGCTGATGGAGGGGATCAGCGGAGCAGATTGTGAAAGACTGTGCATATTAATGGCCTGTGAGGATGGGGGGGGGGGGGGGTGTTGATACAGTATTAAATACAATCAGTTGTATTGTTAATACGTTTTTGTGTCTGTCCATGAATGGTAATAAATACCATACGTCATGTGTCATTAAATATTCACTCCACACAGCTGTTTCCGAAAGCGACATACGAGATATTCATCGCCCTCCCCTCTGGATTCACTTTCCCAGGAGTTTTGATTTCTCTTCCAAATAAATGGTGAAAAGGGGAAGCTGTCACACTCCATTATGGCCTGTCCAAATCCAGCGGTTTTCCATAACAATGTAAATAAAAAAAATAAAAAAGAGTGCAGACCCAAAGCGGACAAGACTTGGTATTTTCCCCCAAAGGATGGCAAAACGTGCCTTTGACGAAATCCAAATGTCTTTGAAGTGGTTTCATGAGGGAGACATTTGTAGTTTTTCCCATAGGAAAGTGAAGTGATTCATTCCAGGCTCCAAACTGTTGCCATCACACAATTAAGTTAACCACTATAAAATGAAAGTTTAAAAATAAAAAATAAAAAAAGACACCTGACAGACAGGTAACAATACTGTCTTTTACTTTGTGGTATTTTATTGATATTGTTGTTTTTTTTTATTACAAAACACTCAAAACTACATAATAAAACAGGAATAAAACTAAAATAAAGTAAAACTACTCACCAGTTGAAGACACCTGACTGACAGGTAGTTATACTGTGACCATGTGGCGGCATTGCTGTGTTTAAAATAAGCACATGTCCTTATCTGCTCAATTGCTGATCATTTTCTATTTCAGTATGCAATTTTGCACATTGCTGTGGTTTGTATGTTGTTGTTTCTGAGACTCAATAAATCAATTTCAAATGCAACCACAAATATCAAACATTTCAAGATGTAGCTCGCAAAATGCAATATCTTTGATCATATTTGTTTATTTTTTGTGTTAACAATTGTCTTTCACTATAAGAAATAGTTAAAATTTGAAAATATGTTTGTTAATTGGTATTCCTTACTATATCCAAATAGTACGTATATTTAATATTTATATACCAGTACAGTCTAAGAAACCTTATTTTTTTTTATCATGTAAAAATATTTTTGGGTTTATCTTATTTTTAGTGTCATATTTTGTGTGTAATTATAGTTGGTTTGGAAAAATGGCAAAGTAATAAAAAAATCTGGTGTATATGACTGTTGAAAGCCTTTGTTTTGCTTTTGATATACACTTCAAATAAAAATATTAAACAGAAGAAAAAAATCCCCTCACACTAAATAGAATATTTAAAAAAACAAAACGGTATTTTTTCATAAATGCTATCTTTTTGCAGCATATGGAATATAAACATTTGTATTGCTAATATCACCATATAACATATTAAATATTTTCTAATTTATATAAAGTGATGGTGAGAAGTATCTCGAGAATTGAGATTAGCTTTTACTATCAGAATATTATTGGGTGGAAGGAAATTGTTTATTATATTCAAACAGTATGGCGCCGTTAATAGCTCATCCTTGTTCCCTGGAGAGAATTTGCACCAGTCTGTGACCCACATCTCTTGCTTGTTTTATTCAACCATCGTTGAGTGTCAACAGAACTGTGAGGAGGCTGGGTGGGCGGAAACCTTTTAACATCGACCCCCGTGATTGGACGACGCGCTGTGCCTCTCGCCGCCATTGGACCGACTCGCTATCAATCAAACACGTCGCTGCTTCCCGCGCCATTCGACGTGCACGCGCGGAAAGGGACGTGCACGTAGCCGCTGCGAGACTGTCTGGAGTGTGTCTGAAATTGACAAAATAGGACACGGACTTTTTTTTTTTTCTCCACCCCCTCCTCCTTCCGTCTTCACGCTCGACTCTTTCCACCGAGGACACCTGGCCGTATGTGGGATTTTATTCAACCGCCAACGGACCGTCGTTATGAGAGAAATTTTATTTTTGGTGATGGAGGGTGGAGGGGGGAGCGATGTGAAAGTTTTGGTGCGTCAGCAGATTTCGCTGAATGCGCAGACAGGTGAGTTAGCTAACATACACTTAGACGAAGCCGCCAAAATGCTACATTTGGTCAAACATTCTTAGAGACGGCAGTCTTGACTCGAGTTTAAACAAACCCACCGTACCGTGCCTCAACACGACGCTGTGGTTTTGAATGAGCAGATATGCTTTGTCGCTAATTACCCCCCCCCCCCCCACACACACACACACACACAGGTGCACGCTTGCTCGTTAGCTACCTGTGCAAGCAACAAACAAACTTATGCTGTTCGCCTCTAATAAGTCACATTTTCACCAAGTCCGCAATTAAAAAGCACTTTGTGTTACCGAATAGTCTCATCGGCTGCTGTTGTTGAACGTTTTTTATTTTAATGTCTTTTGCCCTGACACCTGTTTTTATGCTCAGGGGTGTCTGCGTGCTGCGTTCAGGTTGATGGAGAGAGCAGCGGAAAAAGGTTGGTTGCAACTTGCTACTTTTTTTTTTTTTTTTTTTTTTTAAACCCTTTTTGTTTCCCCACAGACAGAATACAGTACATTGTCATACAAATTTCATACATACACATTTTCATCTTGTGAGGTTAAAGTTGGTATATTTGCACAAAACCTTCAGGCTTTTACCAGAAAGTGAAAATACTTAAGTCGGAAAAAAGGCCACTTTGACGACAAGTGAATGTAATTGGTTGATTCTGAGCACAGCCACACGTCCACACCCCAGTTCTCAGGGTGTGCACACTTGTGCAACCACATTGTCTCAGTTGTTTTTTGTTACATCCCCTCTTGAAAAGATAACAAAAATTAACAATTGATTTTTTTTAGGTAGTAGGCCAAAATAATGGTGGAAAAATAATGACATAATTTGTCTCACAAAAATGTGGCATTTGAACAGGGGTGTGTGGATTTTTTATACTCTATACTTGTATTTATTATCTACGTTATTAAATCACAGATTTTTCCATAATTTCTATACTATCTGTCCATCCTTTCGATCACATTTACATTCACACTTGAGTGTAATGTAAAATCTTCCTTCATGCTAGCTAGATGGCTAACACATTAGCTAGCTAACTAACCTACTATGCTACAGTATTGCCTATTTTTATCTATATACAGTTAGCTAGGCAATTCTTGTAGCCTTTCGCCGCTTTTATGTGCATTTCCCGTCTATGGGGCAAAAATAAGGTTCAAACCAATCTTAACTCGCATAAGAATAATCCATTTAACACCCCCCCCCCCAAGATTTTGCCCACAACAACATCCACGAGTGCAATGTGTCCGCCCCCACTGATCGTCTGCTGCCTCAGGCCCGTCTAGACATTTGTGCTCCGTCACTGCAGTCTGCGCAGTCTTCCCCCCTCCCTCCTCAACGGGAGCTTTTTAGGGGGCCAAGATGGCGGCCTCTGTGTTGTTGTTGTTGTTGTTACCCCCCACTAACCCCTGTAAACCCATACGGCGCGCGCCCACGTGACGAGTAAAAACACGGCGCCTCAGTCACGTCACGTCAGTAGCCATTTTGTCTCATTCGCTACATTTCAACTTTGATTTCTGCTCGCGTCGCTTTATCGAGAGCGCCATTTTTGTGCCAAATGCGAGGTCAATATCTGGCAACATATTTCGACTCGTACCTTTTTCGGCATTGTCGTGAAGAATGTCAAGAAGATTCCACAAGTTTGCTAACCTTTTCAAAACAAAATGAGCTCCAACATTTGTTGCACTTGATGTGTGCCACAAGATGATTTAGAATTATCTTTTAAATTGAACTCACTCTGCTAATTAAAGGTAGGAGTTGGTCACCATAAGATCACACGCACAGTACTTTTTTTTTTTTTTTTTTTTTTTACAAACTTTGGAGTGGTAATTTTAAGTGGGAAGTAAAAATTAAGACAAGGATACAAATTTAATTACTATACTTTTTTTTTTTAGCACTCTTTGGGGGGATGTGACAAAGACCAAAAACTTTTAGGCAAATTAATTAGAAAAAATACAAAATGAAGCAATAATAAAAAATAATCATTTAAAATGAGCTATCACTTTTTGCCAAAGCAGGCTAAAAAAAGTTCTACAGCTATGACTTATTTTGTTGTTGTTATTAATGTTACTGTATTATTTATTTTCTTATATTTGATCTTCAATTGGTCCATGGCTTAAAATTATGTGGTACTAAAAAAAGTAGACATTTTTCTTAGTTTCAAGTAAACAAGATATATATATTTTTTTTTTTTTGTCCAATCGATGCAATGTATTGGTAACGCTGCCCGTGTGATAAGTGAATTGTTTCCTGCTTGTCGCGCGCTCTTCAGTTGTCAGAAATGCGCTTGGAGCATCCCTCCGACATGACAAGTTACTTCGACTCTGTGATGTTTATCTGTTTGCCGTATCGCTGACCGGCCCGGACAAGATCTCTTCATTATCACCTACTTAGCACGCATACTTGTCGTCGTATTCTTTTAATAGCTCTCGACTGCTCCACTATTAGTTTTGGAGGGGAGCGCTTGAAAAGTTGTCGGTCAAAAATGAGTGGAATTGTAATTATGGAAAGGTGAGGAAGGCGTGGCAGTTTCAGGTTCATTGATTTGTGTTGCAGTAGACTCACTTTTTTCAATTCGTCCTGTTTTGACTATTTAAGTCGAGTTTTCCCAACTTTCAACTCTGGAACTCAAACAGACAAAAACTATTAACGTATTACTGTGTATTGCTGTGAAATCCAATTGGCAGTCCGGTATTATAAGCATGCCATGCAGCATTCAGAAAAGTCATCAGTCATATATTTCCTCTGTGAAATGTAGTTTTCATTGAACATCACTTTATTTTTGCATGAAACCCTGATTTATTTAATTATTTTTTTACAAGGGGGCAAAGGGGGTGCACCAAGGGGGGGAAAAATACTGAACACTAATATTAAAGAAAAAAAAACATGTGAATAGATTGCCTGGGGAAAGGGCTTGAAAGTGTAATCATGGTGTTAAACTAGTAATTAAATAAATAAATGACAAAAGGCTAACAGTGCTGCACGTCATGTGACCTCTACAAAATGTATTTTATAACTCACCTTAATAACTTTTTCCTGATGTTTTGACTTTTTGTTGAGAGAGGGGGTGTGCCAACTCCATCAGTATGTTATGTAGAAAGGACTGATCGAACCCAATAACCCAATGATTTGACTTGGGGCAATATTGAAAAATTCTGCAAAGAGAGCAGACCTCCACCAAGGCCAAACAATCCTATTCTGGCTCAGCCCTGAATTGTACTTAATTTCCTACCTCCTGCATGTGCATGATATTCTTATTTTTGAAAATGTTTACATCCCTCATCCTACGAAAGCATAAAAAAAAATCGGACTTTGTGCCAGATATTAAGGATTTCCTTGGCCCCGCAGTCCTCCACAGAGCAACTATTCAGAAACAGTATGGATATAGTTGACCATTTTTATTCCCCCCCCCCCCCCCCCCCCACACACTTCATCCTCAGGAAAAGCCCGTGTGTTCGCGCGAAAAGGGCATCAGACCGCGTCTACCTGCCCCTCCAGCTGGTAAGAGCTCTGCTGACCCGTTCTTTCAAGAGCATTTTGGCCACGTTAAAAATGGAGCGAAGCAATTCCAAGAATGCTGTGAACAGCGTGATTGCCTGAGGGAGAAGTTGGTCCACTGCAGGGTTTCCCAAATTTTGGCCTCAGAAGCCCAAAAATATGGGTCGCTGTGTTACATATATTTTGGGGTGAGTAGATTGTGAGAGTAACATTAAGTAAGCACATTATTTTTTTGTGCTGTATTGATATGGCTGGCTGTGATGTTTCATGTAGCTATGCAAAACGATCTGGAAAAATGACATCGTTATATCACATGTATTATTAGGCTTTATTTGGAATTTTTTATTGGGGGGTGCGCCAGCTATTTTAGTTCATGTAGTTTAGCAAGTGTGTGTCTCAGGCTGGAAAAAGTCTAGGAAACATTACCTCCACCAAGGAGCTTATGTTGTTTATTTTTTTTTGGTGAGCTAGAGGAGTGGACATTGGCCACCATTTGATACTTGTGCAGACTCTGTTAATGTGTTTTTTGTTTAATTTCTTGTTCATTGACTAGGGTGTGGTTCTTTAACGTTTTGACCAAGTATTTTATCAAAAAAAATACTTATAAGTACCACTATCACTACCAACATTAAAATACATTAGTGTAGTATCCTTCAGTGTCAAAAACGAAAAGTTTTTATTGTAAGCCACTGTAACATTTTGTAACTTAAATAAGATCCATCATATGATTAAAAAAAAAAAAAAAAAATTGTCCTCCTTTATGCTAACCACGGGGATGTTTGAATGTCATTATTTTTTGCCGTAATGTGTTAATATGACACAAAAAAACTGCACAAAATATTCAGATTTTAGCAGATTTTAAGTGAGCTAATATGAGTAGATTAAATAATTACAAATGAATCAACTGTCTGCTTAATCGGTCGGGCTCCATTTTGAACATTAACATTGTGCTTGAATGTTGGAAAATAAAAAAACTACTTGATGAATCATTTAAACGTATTACACGTAAAAGATAACAATTGTACGTAAACTAATATTAAAGCAACTAACTAGCTTAGAAGTTAAATACAATTGAACTGAACGTGGGCAGTAATTCTTTCACGCACCTCTAGAGGGGGCCCACGTACACAGAGTAGTACTCGCATAACACAAATTGGCACCAGCAAGCAAAAATGTCACGAAGAGTCTGCCTAATGTTTCTGCCTTTTTAATCTGTTGCTGGCATACATATGCTTTATTTGTCGTGAATAATTTTCGGAAAAAAATAAGTAAAATAGGGTCATTTCCTGTGACGCACCTGATGATCTCTCATTGCACATTGGTTTGAAATCTTGAAGTTAATGTCAGTCATCTGTAGGAAGTGGGGAGTTTGTTTGGCCTTGGTGGAGGTCTGTCTTTCCCCCTCCAAGTGCTACAGTATCTATTGGTGATCTGTCCATGAGAAATTCGACTGCATTTTCGTCGTTTTTTCCCGATTGCATTTGAGGCCCGACTCTAAAATGCTGAGTCCTCCCCGCTGTCTTTTTAGTCTCCGCCCACGGTGCGGTCACGAGGTGTGACGCCATGATGGCATCTGGATGAAAGCTGCCGAGTTACAGCTTGTGTGTGCGCTCAAGAGCACATTTCAAAGCGTAACCACTGCCCCCCCCCCCCCCCCCCGACTGCAGCTGCTATTGTCTGTCCTAAACGGCGAGGCTCTTCGTCACCTCCTTTTTTTTTTTTTTTTTTTTTTAAGTCTATATATCACCGTTACTCATTTGAAATGAAGGCCTTGTCTGTATTTTAAGGTGTTTCCTGGCAGGCGGCCAATCTACGCGTCCATTTGTTGCCGCTGCTTTTTGTACTGTGCGACTCTGCCGTGTAGTTGACGGCGCCGAAAAAACAGGCAGCTTCCATTTTAGGCGGGGAAACAAAAGACCCCTTTTTAAAAACAAAACAATCTCGCAGTGCTTATTGCATTTGCTTTTATTTCATTTTATAATATAATATTTTTAACCTCCAACGTGTTCATCTTTTGTGAATTTTGCTTTGTGAAATTAATTTTGTGTGATATCGCGTTCAATATTTTACACGGCATTTAGTTTTTAGGGGTTATTTGGCAATGTTGTCATCGGGGGTTTGTTTATTATTTATACGTTGGACTGAATATTCACAATCAATTTTTCAGAGTAACAATTGAGGAGGTGCGTGTTTAAACAGTGAATAAATTCCTCTCGAATGAAAGCTTTATTTAAATTATTTCTACACAAAGAACCAATGTTTATTTGCTTAGAAATTGTAGTGCAAAGCCGTTTTATTTCTGTTTTGTAGAGACTTGATACTGTTTTCCAATGCGCAAATTTTTGTAGGATGCGTGTTTATTATTTAAATTTTTTTGTAGAAGAGATAAATGATTTTGCATTTGTTCAGGGAGTGTACGGTGTTGCTAAATAACGTTTCCTTTTTTACTTGTCAATTGTTTAGATTCTTCTTATTGCCGCATATTTTTTTTCATCCTGTCTATCAAACCAAATATTGTTCCATAAGTACGGATTTTCACTGCAGTATATATATAAAATAGTAAACTTTGAGTTGTTGTCTTATATTATTAATTGAAAAGGACATTTTGTGTGCACATCTGCTTTATATCCTAATGTTCACACGTGTGCATTAAGTTTTTGTTAAATTCTGTATAATTACAAAGGCAAAAAAATATATATCTTGTGGCGAAAAAAATAACATACGCCCTATATAATATGCCATAATCATGTTTTTCATGATATTACATGTCACCGTATAATTTGAGTCATTAGTGGTTTTGTCATCTAGAGGCTAATTGAATAGTGTTTTTGTTCATATTGAGGCTGAAGTTGACTGAACCGTTTCCTTTGCTCTTATTGACAGAATGTATCTGCAGATAACAAGCCGATAAAACATTTTTTTTTCCCTCTGTAGACTTAAAAGGAAGCGTTAAAAATTTGAAGAGTGAAAATAATAATAAAGCCATAATACATTAGCCAACAATCCGAGATTTGATTTTCAGCTGCAGCCCCTTGAGATTGTCAAAAATTGTCCGTCCTCTTGAAATAATGCCAAAACTCGCTCAAGTCGCTCTAATATTTGTTTGTTTGCATTGTTTGTGATCGGGCGGCGCCCGACAGCACGATACAGCAGACAGCCGCGGCATTACTTCCTGTTTTCATCTTCAAATAACCTCCAATCCCCCTGTAACCCCCCCCCCCCCCCCCAAACTCCTTGCAAATGGTGTGTGCTCATCGACAACACGGCGACAAAGACGGCTGTAGGCCCGAGCGAACACTGTTTATCTCCTCGCTCGCTCGGTTTTAACACTGCTTACTTTCCACGCCCAAACTTTTGGCCTCAGATGAACTTGGGCAACTTTCGGTGTTATCGTTCCTACACCTCTGGATGGGGAAAAAGTTAGAGCAGCAGCCCAACTTCTCAGCCTCCTTTTTCTTTTTTTTGTATTTTTCAAAGAAACGTAGTCTCGTACTGAAGCATTCATTGTGTTGAATTAGCGAGAGATTGTGAGACGCTTTAATTTCAAAAGCTTGGTAGTGTTTCTTAAAATGCGGTCTGTGGCCCGCTTTTAGTCCCCAAGAAACCTCAAGTGTTGCGTCATCGATCAAATTTTGCCTTAAATATGTAAACGCTTTAAAGCCGATGATTAAATGACATTTGTAGCAAATTGTTGTATGAGTGCGAATATAAGTTTGACTAGTAGCTGCCATCAAAATGTAAAACGTTGCCAACAATATCAATTAAAAAAAACAACAACAACTACTTGATTGCTTAAAAAAATTATTTATGTAGATTCTCTCTATCGAGGTCTGGACTGTTATTTTTTGTTTTCCGTAAACATTCAGCAGTAACATAGGCAGTTATTGTTGCCGGCTAATGACGTACAAAAAGTTAACTTTGACTACCACTGTTCTTATTTTTGGCTGCGAAAAGGTCTTTGTACTAGAGATGCGCATAATAAAATAGGATGCCTATTATTGTCATGACACAATGAGATTATAAGCAGCTTTTTTCTTCAGTGCAGACATGCAAGGACAGTAAGAGATAAAATATAAGTAAAAATGCAAGACGATAAAGAATAGAATTGTAGTCTGAATAATGGTTTTTGCACAGGAAACGTGGATATTGCACCGTTTTCCAAATACATTGGAAAGTGACGTCGGCTAATTGTAAGGAATTTGTTTGATCATGGAACTGATTTGGATGAATTTGATAGCAATTTCGTTAAAATGGAGTCCCACATTCTCAACTATTTTTTTCTAATAAAGGACATCATAATGTTACAACACTACCAGGCAGCATTATTGTGCGTAATAAGATCCTGCCACACCGCTATATTAATAATATTGAACTAGCTTCATAAATTCATATGAACCTATGTCTAAAAAATAGCTATAGCAATCGTTGCTAACAGCCTCCGAAAAATCCACAATATCTCTTCTTCTCGCCATTTTCCTCTTTGCATTATTATCATGTTGCTACAGTGGCAGGAAAATCTTACTCGACAATCCTGCCACATTGTTTGTGGTTCAATAAAATGATAATGAGGTGACTCAAAATGTTTTGCTCCGAATATATGTCAGAGGGTCAATCAGTCGCTGGGTGTGCGGAAGCGTGCTACTAAATGATCAATGAACTGTGTTGTGGACTTTGAACTGCCGCGATGTGATGTATTCAAGTGGAAGTCAACCATAAACATTTCTTGACAATAATATATTATATATGACTTCACTAGTTTAAACATGACATTCTGATTAATATTACATTTGTGGAATATGAGTTAAGCGGCAAACTCCAGCCGTATTTAATCCATCTCAGTGGGCGGCCATTTTGCCACTTGCGGTCGACTGAAGATGACATCACAGTTGGTCAGGGCTCAGGCAGCGACCGATCACTGCTCCTCTGTTTTCTGAAGCTGAGCTGTGATAGGTTGTTACCTGAGACCTGAGCAAAATTGATGTCATCTTCATTCGACAGCAAGTGGCAAAATGGCCGCCCCCTGATATGGATAAAACGGCTGGATTTGGCTGCTTAACTCATATTCCACTAACGCAATATTGATCTGAATACCATATTTAGACTAGTGGAGCTGCATAGAGCATATTATTGTCAAAATTTTTATTTTTTTGGGTTGACTTCACCTTTAACCTCCGTTCCGTAGGTCTAAATTAATTTTCAATTTAGAGATCCCACTTCATTTCCCACCCACTAAATGTCGCTAAATTCTAGGGCCCGACCGATTAATCGGCCGCCGATTATTAGCCTTCACAAATCGGCCAATTGGGCCAAATGGCCGATTATTTTCCTCTTAAAACGTTATCGAAGAAAACCAAAGTCTCCGGCGCTGAATGCACCATTTTGCTGTGTGTAGCGTATGTTATTCTGGTTAATCTGTTGTCCCGAAGCGTCCTTTAAGTTGTTTAATGACACCCCAGTTGGAGTTAACTGTAAAACTAAACACACAACGATAAGAATTACATCCACTGAATATTTAAATACAAAACATGCTTCGTTTTTAATATCATCACTAGCCTAGCGCTACTGCAAAAAGCGAATGGAGGATCGCATTCAAATGCTAACAGGAAGTTAGCATCGACTTCGGGAGTGTTTTTCCTTCAAATAACGAATATTCACACACAAATGCTGTGGGAACACATACCCACAGGTGAGATTGCGCAAAGGCACAAATTCTTCCCAATGTGTGAAAAATGAGTTATTTTAATTGAATTAAATCACAACTTTCTTCTGTACTCACTTTAAAGTGTGTACAGCATGGATGCACGACACCACACTGCCTCAAGAGGCCAAAAAGTATTTGTTCTTACTGATTTTTTTCAGTTGCTATTATTTTAGTTTAGTTTATTCTTTTATTTTGTCATTGTCCTTTCAAGTTATGTTTAAATAAGAATTGTATGCATTAAATCTACATATATTTAAATATTAAGCAGATTAATCGGTAATCTGTATTTTTTTTTTCTGCCAAAAATTGATATCAGTATCTGCCTCAAAAAATGCATATTCGGTCGGGCCCTACTAAGCTCACTAGCATTTTGCACTAGAGGGGCTTTTATTGCAACTTTCCATGCATTTCTCTTAATTGGTGCTAATTCAAAGGAACCTGGAGGGAGTACCTGTTTCCGCTTTGCCATTTGACCTTTCAGTGAATTAAGATGGCCGGACAGAATTGGAGCCGCTTGACCCCGCGTGGCACCACGACTAATTAGTAAATCATACATCTCTCTGAGGTGGAAAGAAGTGATTTCCTTTTTTGCACAGAAAGTGGGGGGTCGGCGGCTAATAACCACCTGGCCCAAGCGGAGGTTACTGATTGGCTCTCGCTGGACTGTGAAAGTGAATATTTCACATTTGCTTTTCTGCGTGGATCATATTTGACCCTCCGTAAGCTGTCCAGGCCGGTTGAGTCGGCGGCATCTCTTTGCTGTCACACAATGGCGTGGAAAGGTCAGCCCTAATGAAGTCGGGGGGGGGGGGTGTGACCCCTGGTATTTAGTGACTTGGCGTGGACCCCCGTCTCTCCGCCGCAACCATGCCGCTTAATCCCCGTTTGATCCTAATTGATAGGCATTAACATGATCCTTATCCAGGAGCTGTGTTTTGTCTTGCGCGGCCCATCCTCTGGCGGTGTCGCTGACACAAAAGTGTGAAAGCGTTTAGCCAAATGTGAAATTGATATTTTTCCTCGTTTGTGTGTGCTTAAATGCAACCCGCGCTTCTAAACACTGAAGAGCGCTTTGAGGCTCTTAATGGGACTTAGCACGTGACCCGCAGAAATCCAACACCAACCCTTCACCGCGCTGTTTTCCTTTGGGTCCTTTTCATCCTCATTGCGGGGCGATTACTGCCTCTTTAACGGGTAACTAATTAGCCTCTTTTAGAATGTTTGTGTTGACTTTCAACTCGCGAATGCGTGAACACGTTGCGGGCCTCTCAAGTTGCTGCAGGTGTCACAGCGAATGCCTTAACTTTTTTTTATTGAAACTTTAAGCAAAGCATTCCGTTCAGCACATATACAAGGCAAATTGAGTTTTTGGAATTTGGGGTTTTATGGCAAGTCATCAAACACTGCTGCCATCCTCTGCCCACATACTGTTGGAATCATAAAAAAAAAAAAATGCAATTGGAATTTGGTAGCAATTTGGAAAAATCTCTCGTGCAAAAAAGGATTAGGGCCAGTGAAGAGGAAAAAAAAGGTTGGCATGATTCTGACTTTATTCTCAGAATTCTGATTCCCCCCCCCCCCCCCCCACCATTGATAGATCTACGTCACAAAGTCAGTATTTTCACTTTAAAGTAAAAATGCTGAGATTAAAGTGAGAATTGTCACTTTCAAATCAGAATTTTTCGATTAAAGTCAGAATTTTTCGATTAAAGTCAGAATTTTTCGATTAAAGTCAGAATTCTGAGAATAAAGTGTCAGAATTCTGAGAATAAAGTGTCAGAATTTTGAGAATAAAGTGTCAGAATTTTGAGAATAAAGTGTCAGAATTTTGAGAATAAAGTGTCAGAATTTTGAGAATAAAGTGTCAGAATTCTCTTTTTTAAATCAAAATTCTGAGATTAAAGTGTAGTCAGAATTCTGAGATTAAAGTCAGAATTTTGAGAATAAAGTGTCAGAATTCTGAGAATAAACTGAGAATCCTGCCAACCTTTTTTTTCCTCTTCACTGGCCCTAATCCTCTTCTGTACTCGAGCAAGGTTATTTTGAAGGACTTTTGGAAGTGACCAGAATGACCCGAAAATGGCCAATTCAAACCAAAATGTTAGACTTTTCCTGTGTTTCTGAGACTTTCTTTGACTTTCCTCCAAATCGAGCTGTCAACCAAATTTCAGTAAAACTTGCTTTGGGGGGTGGACTTGTGAAACCGTTCCAAGCGGTGCACGCAAATGAGCCAAGTTTTGGGGATCACGCCTGCGTTTACTGCTAGAAGTGCTAAGTTTTTTAAGTAACTCAAAAGTCTGTACTGTAAAATGGCCTGATAATAAGTCACCCTATCATGTTTTTTGCATTGTATATGCGTTATGTTGGTGTACGTTATGTGCTTTGGGTAAATGTCACTAAAGAAGAAATACCAGCCTTTATATAGGTGGTGCAAAAGAGGCTAATATCGAATCCACCGTCATGTGGGAGGGAAACATTGTGTGCAACAGTCCACTTCATCACGCCAGGTGTTGCTTGGTTCTTGTTGGTTTCACACGGCGACTCCGTTCCTCCCCGGCATGCCACGCTCCCGTCTCCGTAGAATTGGATTTTTCTTTCCGTCTCGTTTGCGGCACTGAATAATGAGCTCTCTGTAAGGGCCTGATGACATAATCTGGAGACTGCTGTGAGGAAAAATAACTCATTACGGCGGAAAGCTACAGATTGGTACGGCAGTGGTGTTACTCCACTTGACTGGCCCCACCTGTCCCACTCCTATATGCGTCTCACCCCCAATTGTCAGGCTGGGTTGCTACACCCCAATTTTTATTTTTATTTTTAAACTTCTTTTCTTTCCATTTATGCCCTAAAAATATTTTTTTCATTGGATTATTATCTATTTGTTTAGCATACTGTAGGTTAGTGATGAACTACGCCTCATTTTGACTTGCGCATGCTTTTTGAGTGAAAATATCCGCCCAAGAAAATGTCTGAACTGTGCGGGCCATGTTTAAAAGAGAAAAAGAAAAACGGATGCCCTCTAAAATGTATTATTGTGAATTTGCTTTTTTAAAGTTTGAACTGTAAATATAGCACACACTATGACACAGTTGAATATAATGCTGTCGCTATTGAATATTTTTAGTATTTATTATTCAATCGATTAATCGACTAATCTGATTCATTTCAATGTTGCATTAAAATGTATCGCAATAAAATTAAAACATGTGTTTGCAAATGTCTTATTTTGATTAAACACAGACGATAATCAGTCCGAGTCTGACTACAGAAATCAGTGAACATTACTGTTGATATGCTAAAAAACAGAGGATTTGGACAATTCTAAATAAAAAATGGCTCCAAATGATTACTCGATTAATTTGATAATTGATTACTTGTCGATTTAATTTTGAAAGCTCTAGTTTGAACACTGTCTCAAACTCGTCACACTAATGATCTGCCAAGATGTCTTACTTCAACAATACTTCCTTGACACCAATTGCTACTTCCCATTATCCAGGGCTTAGGCGGCATCCGGTATAAAACACAAGAATACGTGAATTCCGAAATAAAGTGCGAATAGATGGTTATAAAGAAAAGTAAGCAATGTAACCAAAAGCACCTTTAAACACTTGTTTAACTTTTATTATGAATGAGGAATTTAACAAAAGGAAGAAGGCATTCATCGTTAGCCTAATAGCATAATTGGCTAGGTCATTTTAGATATACATTTTGTAGATGACTATGACCTGGATGATAACAATCTGTTTTTTGATTGATATTGACTGAAATGACTTAGCTGGCTATGCTACTAGGCTAACGCCATGTTCATTAACTCATTTGCTCCCCAAAACGTATAAAAACTTTCTACTGCCATGGTCCTAAAAATTTATTTATACGCGTTTTTTTTTTTTAATGCTAAAGCATATACAGAAGGCTTTAATGCAGCTTCTGACCTGAAGAGGTCGCTTAAAGCAATGGTAGTTATTACAAAAAACAGCCCGCAGGTGGCAGCAGAGTATAAGAGATCAGCCAGGGCTATGTTGCAACAAGCTCTTTTTGCCAGTGTTTTCAACAGATTTGTGAATAATGATAAAACTTAGCTATATTCTAATGCTAATAATAATAACAGCGAGACTCTGCATGACTCAGCAGTTCATTGGACACTACTAACCTTAAACACATTGACTCAACGCTGTCAAATTTTGTTGTCTCAGTGATAGAAAATACTTCCACCCCCCCCCCCCCCCACCCCACCACCCCCACCCCCCACCCCCCACCCACCCCCAACCCCCCCCACCCCCCCCACCCCCCGGAAGCTTCAATCAATAATTGCACTTCTCGGGGTACGTACAACAAACGTGCGTGTGCACGTGTGTGTGCGCGTTTTACTCCGAGGCTCCAACACGCTAAGCAGGCTCAGATGTGTACAATAAGGCACGCATGTTAAACCCTCATGTCAGCGCAAGTCAGCAGTTGCATCTCTATATTATCTGCTTTCGCAACATGAGCCTTATTGCCGGAACATCACAACGTTTTTCTTCTCGCTAACTGCCGGGATGACAGATGAAAAACGCCGCCGCGATGTTTGCGCATCGCTGCCGAGACGCGTGTTGTTTTTGTTGTGCTTGCACTCGTGGCGTGTGAAGTGAATCTTTTCAAGATCAAAAATCCACACTTATTTGCACCCCCCGTCGGGATAGAGTTGTCAAATCCCCACCAGTGGACCGTCATTTTCATTCATTTTCCACCATGCTGTCCTGTTTCCCATGCATGAACATGCATCATTTTTTTTTTTTTTTTTTGTGTGTGTGTGTGTGTGTAGCCGCCATGTTGACATGGATTTTCTTGCTCGCTGTCTGTTTTAAGTCAATCGGTTGTCTTTATGGCTTGTCGTTTGAAATGTGTGAAATGAGTTAGTTGACTGCTAAATTGACGTTTGCTGCCAGTGTTCGAAGAAGGTTGTTAACTCGTGAGTGGCAATTGCTAGACGGTCTTAATTTCTTTACATTTGTTGTTCAGTTGATTTTTAAAATATCGGACTGCACTTTGAGAAATTGTGTTCATTACGAATGTTCATAGTCTTCACTTGTGCCCTTCAGGAGCTCAAATAAAAGTCGTAATTACATTACAGTCCACATGGACCAATCCAACTTGACTTGTCAATGTGGCACCTTCTCACACACGCACACGCACACGCACACGCACACGCACGTCTCCTGACAATAGCACTCACTATCAAAGGCGCCGTCACCTTTGCCACTAATGAGTCTGTTTATTTACCAGATTTCTTCACAGGCTTTTGTTTTTGCGAGAGGGGAAGAAACAAGGCACGCATTGCAGAACAGTTCGTCGGCTTGTTCACACAACCGCAGCATGAAACGTACCTGAAGTGTCTTCACTGGGTTGTATTCTGGAACATTTTTTTTATCAAATGAAGAGGTTTTATTCACGAATCCTGTAGAATTATAGGAGACGGCTTTCAAATGATGGCAAATTATAATGCAAATTTTTCTTGCATGTTTGTGGGATGTTGTGCGATTGTTTGTGATTGTTGTTTGGTGCTCTTCAGCTTCACATTTGAGTGTTTTCTTGATTTCTGTGTGGGGGGGGGGGGGATCAGAGCTGTCAAAATGAATCGATCAATCGATTATCAAATTAATTGTAAACCATTTTATTAATAGAGTAATCTTTAGGAGCCATTTTTTAATTTAAAATTTTCTCTAGTCCTTCATGAAAGAAGACTGATTGTCTTCTGTGTTTAATCAAAATAAAACATTTGTAAACATCTGTTTTTACTTTGGAAAACAATGGCCGAACGGGTAAGATAGTTCAACATCAACCCTCCCCCCCCCCTTTTATTTTTTATTTTTAGCAGTATATGAATACAAAGTACAGAATAACCACCAATCACTGGTTAATAAACAGTAATCAGGGGGGAAAATGCTTTTGTAATACACTTAAATGCAAAATTAAAATTAATGCGATTAATCGATTCGAAAACTATTTGATAGCAACAGCACAAAAAAATCAAACAATATCATAGGGCTGGGTATTGATTCTAATTTCCTCAATCGATTTGATTTCAATTCACAAGGGTTTAGTCCGATTCAAAAAAAAAAATTCCCGATTCTGTTCGATCCACTTCAATTCAATCGGTCTTGATTAATTATGGCACATCAATTCTTCTTATCAAGATCAACTGCATGATTAAACACTAAAAAAGAACCAAAAAAAAGGATGATTTAAAAACTCCCAAACAAATTCCAAATTAAATTAGTAACTGGTTAAATAATTCAATAATTGTAAATAAAGATTCTGAAAGATCTTACATTTAGTGCAATAAGTCAGGTCATGTAAGAAAATACTTTTAAATTCATGTGAACAATAAATTTCAAGAAAACAGTAAGATTAAAAAAAAAAAAGCCTTTAAAACTTTTATTTTATTTTTATCATCTTATTTTCTAAAAAAAGATATTAAAAATAATTGATTCATGGTTTTATGAATCGCTATCAGGCTCAAAAAGGAAAATCGATTTGATATGGATTTTTATTTTTACCCAGCCAAACAACAATATTTAGACATTTAACTTGACTAATTGACTTAGTAATACTTCACACCTACTATGTCACTGACTTAAATCAAGTTTGCTTGGTTTGACATACGGTTGACTCGACCTAACCGTCGGCTTTATTTCTTCACATTTGGTGATCGTTGATGATGTTATGTTTCATCATGGCAGATGTGATAACGAGACCCGCTTGATTCACATCTGTCAACGCCGCATAGCAATGCTACATGGCTTTATTTGCACATGTCGATTGGCTCTCGCTCTTTGAGCCTTTACTGTATGTTTGCTTATCTGTCCGGCCGTTCCGTCTATTCAGACCGCGTTCCTTCTATTCAGCCTCTTCTCTCGCTGGCAGGATTTCTTTCTTTTTTTTCTTCTTTCTTATTTGGGAACCAGATGGTGAGGGCCACGGAAGCGCCTCTTTTGTCTGGCCGCCCTTGTGAAAGGAGTCTGTCCTCCCTAATGTAATCAGCGGCACCGGAAGGGTCCATTTCGGAGCGTGAAAGGAGACAATCGGGGCCTTGGACACGTCTCGATTACACAAACGTCGAGTTCATCTTCCGAGCCAGCCCCCAGGAAGATCCCCATCTTTGATCACTGGAGGGTGGAGGCGCTGATCCCACCTCGGCGGGGCCAAAGGCCGAGCCCACCCCCCGAACCCTGTTTACCCTGCACTTGGCTACCGCTGACCCCTCCTTCCGGAAGCGACCACGGGGAGCTGGTTTGATACCGTGACCTGTCTAGACACCCTTTGCCTGTTGCCCTGGCGTTGCCAAGAGGACGTCGTGAACCCTGACCTCAAATATAGTTGGAAAGGAGCCACGGTGCTCTTTTTGTGTTAGAATTTTCAGAGGCCGGGATGGGTGCTGACCCGTTTGGTCTGCGGAGAAATGCAACTTGGAGGATTGTTTGAAATTTAAATATCAGATTTTTCAAACAAATCGTAATACTTACTACCTTCTTTTTTTTTTTTTCCACTTTTGAATGTAATTGGATGACGAGTGATGAGGGGGACTGATTTAATTTATTTTTATTTTTTTATTTAGGCAGATGTGCGTAGGAGAGGAATCAAGAGTATGGGTGGCGACCCTCCTAATCTGCCTAGAAACACTGCCTGACCCATTTTTTTCCCCCTCTCTCAATAATAGTGTGACATTGTTAGACAGATAAAATTATTGCTGACTACCTGTTGTGAACTTCATTATACAACTTTTAAATGACCTTTTCAAAGACATTAAAAAAAAATTTTTTTAATGAGGTTTGGCAATAAATTTAATTAATTCAATTAATCGTCATCTTGTAAATCGAATCGTTGAAAATGAGCTACATCATCGAACTTTGTCTTCTGGATTATTGAGTTGTTACATCCAGATTTTGTTGTGAGTTGTATTTTTTCTAACTATGAATTAGGGTTGGGTATCGATTCAAATTTCCTCAATTTGATTTCGATTTGCAGGAGTTCAGTTCGATAAGATTTTGATTTTTCCCGATTCAATTCACTTGGTTCAATCCGATATTGATTAATTATTGAACATCAATTCTTCCTAAATAACAAGGACATGATAAAAAAAACTCTATTGTCATAAAGTGCAATAAGTCGGATCTTTCATAAATCTAAGAAAATACTTTTAAATTCACATAAACAGTAAATTTCAAGAAAATGGTAAAATACAAAATAAATTTGCCTTTAAAATTCTATTTTGTTATTTAATTTATGAGAAAAAAAAGATAATAAAACAATCGATTCATGGTTCTATAAATCCATATCACGCTCGAGAAGAAAAATCGATTCGATGTCGATTATTCGATTTTTAAAACCCAGCCCTACTATGAATGTTAAGTTTATGTTCAAGCTGATCTAGAATCAGTAAACATTATTGTTGTCTGAACATTTTGCACAATAATTATTTTTGAATACGGGTAAATGGAACCTTTAAATAAAGGTTTGTTGGGTTTATTCGAATAAAATTGATTTTAAATCGTAATCGCCCTGAATGACTGGGAAAAAAATCTAGATTTTGTTTTTTGCCAGTCCTCATTTGAAAACAAATGTGGCGGACCAATTTGCTGATTTCTGGCATATCTTTTCATTTATTTAATCAAATATTTTCACGAACATTACATTCTGTTTTCCTTATTTTAATAATATTTGTATGTTGCATGTTGTAAAATGCTACATGGAAATTTTATTTTAAGTTCCTTTAACCAATCTAACTTGTCCCAAACACTTTAATAATAAAGCTTTTTTTGTCAGTCATTTAAAAAAAATTCAGTAAAATAAATTTTTGCATGCCTCTATTTGCTTTTTAGACTTTGTAGTATTTAATCTCTACATGTGGATTTAAAAATTCGGAGAACCAGCAAAAAAAAAAAAGGAAAATAATAATTAACCAACTTTTGTGAACTCCTACACATTTACTCAACGTACGAGATAAAATTATATTTTTGATCCAAATATGAGAATGTCCCTCATGCGAACATCTTTCGTAGCGATGGAGGGCGTGCTCTGATGTCAGAGCTCCTCTCATAACTGGTGTTGTGATTGTGCCGCCATCATGGCCGCCGCCGACCCCGCCCTCTCTTGCCCGACACTCTGCAGCGGTTGAAATGGCAGCATGAGTGAGAGAGGGAAAGGGTGGGAGAGTTGGGGAGACGCCCGCCACGGTGAGTTTGGGCACGGTCCACTGAGCTGGGGCTCGCCTCGTATGCCCGCCTCAAAGACACACGAGGATTTTTGCCCGTGTACACATTACATTTGTAATTTAAACTGCACGTCCAATTGCCTCGTTATTTTAGTGCCTTTAAAAAAATAAAATAAAATAAAAAGTTTATTTCCATGTGATCTATTTTAAATATAATTGGGGTTTCGTTTATGGGCCAGAAGAAAAAGCTCACAAGTCGACACTGGGCATTTGCAATAGTTGGCAGGTTTTTTGTTCTTGTTTTCAATCTTGACATTGCTGTCATGCTTATACAAATTGTGCCACTTGGAGGCTAGAGCTAAAAAAAAAAAAAAGATTATTTATTTTTTTATTTATTTTAGCTCCTTGCTCAATACATAAGTATATAATTTATTTATTTTAGCTCCAGCCTCCAATAAATAAATACATAAATAATATTTACAAATAATATTTATTCATTATTTATTTTATCTCTTTGCTAAATACATATATACTTTATTTATTTTAGCTCCAGCCTCCAATAAATAAATAAACGTATGTATGCGTTTATTTATTTATTTCTTTATTTATGTTGGCTCCAGTCTCCAATAAATAAATAAATTACGTTAAATTATTTATTTTTTCATTTATTTTAGCTACTTGCTAAATACATACATATATAATTAATTAATTAATTAATTAATGTATTTATTTATTTTAGCTCCAGCCTCCAAGTGGCACAATTTGGGTAAGCATGAGAGCAATGTTAAGATTTTTTTTAAATGCAATGTTCAGATAAAAAAAATAAAACTCTTAAGATTTAAAAAACAAACTATATGAAAAAAAAATAAAGAAATATATATATATTTTTTTCTTTATTTAAAAAAATTATAATAAAAAAATATATATACTGGAAGACCACCAGTTGCACTGGGACACAATTTTGCTGTTGAAAAAGTGAATCATCCTCCAGCGCTGTGTGCGCAAAACCTCAGCTTGAAAGGCAGCCAAATAGAACATCGTTACATTTTTGTAACTCAATATGGCCTTTATTGCAATTTTATGGCGAGCATTAACCTCCTTTGAACCCCGTACCCACATCTTTGGCCAGCAGCCATTTTAAAGTCCGGGTTAGCGTGTTGCATGATGGGAACCGGCGCTTATCCCTGACTTTTCCCAGCACACTATCCACATGCTTTGTTTCTCAGCAACCATTGTTGTCCTCGTTTGCGCTGTCATTTATCTGCTTAAATGCTCAAAGTGTCGCCTGCGCGTTCGTTTTTTTTAATGGAGGCGGAACACACAGCGGGTTGTGATCAGCGTTGATTGAACCGCTTCTGTGCGCCAATCAGAATGGATCAAGCCAATGCAATTCCCAGTTTAGAATGGCTGACCAAATGAGCCGATTCAGTTGGAAATGACTCAAAAAGCGCAGGCCTGACTGACACGTCACAACAACTCAATTGCAATGTGCAGCGTGGTGGAGGTTTGGTGAGGAGGAAAATGTCCAAACAATCTATTTTTAGGTCTACCTACTCATGCTGAGTGACACTTTGCCATTGGCTCTTGCCATGAACATGTTTTTTTTTTCTCTCTTTCTCTCCCTTTCCACAGCGGCGGGCTTGGAGGAAGATGTCATGCACAGGATGGGCTTCTTTTTTTTTTTTTTTTTTGGGTGATGATGTTGCCACTGTTGCTGCAGCAGCACCGAGCGCCCACTTTGTGCCTCTCGCAGCCATGATGCAGAACCACCAGGTGAGTGACAGGCTGTTGGGAAACTGGAAGGGGGGGGGTTGATAGGTGAGTCAGATATATCCTTGACCCTGACTCCTCGTGTGTCAACTAAGTCGCCACAAGTGGCACGTTTTCATTTGTAAAGCAAAATGGAGGAGCTAGCAACAAGTGAGGCGGTTTAACCACAAATTCTATTGGTGCCTTTTCTGTCCTCATGAAACAAGAATCATGAAAAAGGAGATATGATTATAAAAATATTTTTCTCTCAATATATAAAATATTTTTTCCCCGGTAATAATTAACATGTTTTTTTTTGGGGGGGGGGGGCAGTTGTCCCTTTTAAATGATGTCCCCAAGGCAAATCTTCAGCTTCAAAGAGACATATTTGCAATTTCAATGCAAATCAATAGAAATGCATGTTTGTGATAGGTTAGATTTAATCAAAGTATCGCCAAGTATATTAATGGAAACAGGGGTTTTCTTTATTTTCCTTTTTTTTTTTTAAAATATAAAAAAAAAGGAAGCAGTGGTTTTTATTATTTCTTTATTTTTAATTTGATATATATTGTCTCCCCATTACCACATTCCACCCTCTTAGTCTGGAAATGTTGCCCTCTTAAAAAAATAAAAAAATTCCCATGAATCCACCTCCTGAATGAAACACCATGACTGTATTTTGGAGGGAACATAAAGGGCAGTGGTAGTTTATTTCTTTATTTTATTTTTTATTGTAAACTCCTCTTTACATGAGCAATGTGAGATGTGTACATTTTGTCAGTTGCCAACTTTGGCTGTCCGGCCAACAGTTTGGCTCTAGCCCCAGGTGCTAGCTAGCTCGCTCCCACGGTGCTGGTTTACCTTTGAGCTAGCTCCCTAGCTAGCTCCCATGGTGCTGGTTTACCTTCGAGCTAGCTCTCTAGCTAGCTCCCATGGTGCTGGTTTACCTTCGAGCTAGCTCCCTAGCTAGCTCCCACGGTGCTGGTTTACCTTTGAGCTAGCTCCCTAGCTAGCTCCCATGGTGCTGGTTTACCTTCGAGCTAGCTCTCTAGCTAGCTCCCATGGTGCTGGTTTACCTTCGAGCTAGCTCTCTAGCTAGCTCCCATGGTGCTGGTTTACCTTCGAGCTAGCTCCCTAGCTAGCTCCCACGGTGCTGGTTTACCTTCGAGCTAGCTCCCTAGCTAGCTCCCACGGTGCTGGTTTACCTTTTGAGCTAGCTCCCATGATGCTGGTTTATCTTTTAAGGAGCTAGCTAGCTAACATCAAGGGCTAAAGCCAAACTGTGGCAGGGTTTTTACTTTCTGGACCTGGATTTGCCACCTCTGTTAATTGGCAATCATTTGCACATAAGCATAGCGCTTAACCCATAAAATGCATTTTGTACTAATGGCGACTCTGTATTTGTTTTTTTTCCCCCCTCAATAAATCACAAACTTTAAACAAAAAGTCAGCGTGAAGTAACTTGAGACAAAGAAATTCTACACAGGCCTCGATGAGGATTGACCACTTTTGTTGAAAGTTAATTTTTAAAAGTTTGGCTAATTAAAATTAGAAACGGGAGTTTTAAGTGAATAAATACGAGCTCGGTTGCAATATGAATGGCAATATGTGATAAATAAAATCCATAACATCATTGTGCTCAAAGCTTACATCCGCGATTAGATGGAAAGCAAACTATGGATGATCTTTTTTCTTTTTTCTTTCCCCACTCTCTGAAAGACTTTGTGTGAAACGAGAGTTGCCTGGGGTGTGACTTTTGCCCAAAGCATCCGCTGCCTATTGTGCGGCCAGTCAAACCTCTGCAGGCACCAGCGCCCTGACTTCCATCCACCAGAGATCAAAGGTTACCAAGGTGCTTCGCCGAGCCCAGACCTCAATGCGAGCCACAAAATACTTGTTTCCTTTACATGCTCGTTTGCCCGAGCAGGGATTCAAACATGGTCGCCGACAGTTTTTACTTTTGTTTGTTTTTCTCCTTCCGTCTGCCAACGCGATCTTCTTTTTGAACCACCTTTTTGTTTATCCAACAGCAGACGGAGGCGGCCTCGCAAGTCGTCCCGTCCACTTCTCATTCCGGCCACTGCGGCACGGCATTAACTTGTATTCTAACAAGATTAAAATATATTCGTCCTGGGGATTAGCATAGTTAGGTGTCCTTTCACCTCGCCACAGTGGGCTTTGATCTGCGTTGCGAGGCGAGAGTCCTTCTGGCTCGGACCTCTCCGTTCGAGTGCCAAGTGTGAAATTGGCCTGATGTCATCCCCATTCTTCACCTTTTTTTTTTTAAAACGTCTTTCAGCACTTTAATGATGTTTCCGCCACGACCTCGGAGGAGATTCCACTCCGGCCCGGAGGAAGCATGTGTGTAAATGACACAGTAGGGGGGGGGGGGAGGTCATGGCTGGATGGGGCCTTTATTTATTTAATTTATTTTTATTTTTTGGCTTTGGAACATCCGAATTAGAACGTACCAAAAATGTGCAATTTAGAGTTCAACTAAATTATTCTGGAAAACGATCTGCCTCGAAAGTGTAAAAACTCAACCGCAACTCAACAAGTGCTTTTTCTTTGGATTTTTAGGCGTGAGAAAGATACCAGTATGATCATAACTATATTCTTTGACTGGAAATTGAATACACTGTGACATAAGTAGAGCTGTCAAAATTAATTGATTAATGGACGAGTAATCGATGATCAAATTAATTAGTTTAAAAATCAAGTCATCATTTGGTGCCATTTTTTAAAATTTAAAATTGTCCAAATCCTCAGATTTCAGCATATCAACAGTAATCGCTCACTGATTTCTGTAGTCCTTCATGAAAGAAGACTGATTTTCTTTTGTGTTTAATCAAAATAAGACATTTGCAAACATCTGTTTTTCCGGCCGAACTTGTAACATAGTACTACATCAACCCCCACCCCTCCTTTTTTTTTTTTAAATCACTATATGAATTCGAAATAAACACCAATCACTGGTTAATAAATAGTAATCAACAGAAAAAAATGCTTTTGTAATACACTTTAATGCAAAATTGAAATTAATCGATTGAATAATCGACAGATTAATCGATTCTAAAAACATTCAATAGTTGACAGCACTAGACATAAACTGTCTTCAAGTATCGGCTGCAAACTAGTCGTGGTTGAATCGATTAATCGACTAGTTGATATTACTACTCTGCATCGATCTTTAAAGTTTGAAGTTCAAATAAAAAATATTTAACTAGTTACTGCCTCCCCAAAATTTAATTTAGAATTTAATGTTTGTGGAGTTTTTATCTTGATATTTAAGAAGAATTTATGTTCCATAATTAATCAATTATCGGATTGAATTGATGTGAATCGAATCAAAATTAGAATCAATACCTGTGTACATAACTTTGAACTTTTCTTTACACTTATTATAACTTCGTAAAATGTTTTTTGTACTCTTAATGGTTTTATCTATAATGTAAGAATTGCCTTTACTTCCTGTGGGAAATTGTATTTTTGAAAAGGAACTTTAAATTTTCCATCTCCGATTGCTGGCACCACTCTTGGAAAATAAGCCATATTTCACGCACTTGCTGCCAGCCAGCTATTCCTGGACACTTGTTTACTTTCTTGCCACCTACGTAAACATTCAGGGTTGCGCTTGGGGAAAAAAGCATTTCCCAATCGACGATACTTTTGGTCCATCACCTGAACCAAAAATAAGTCGCTCATTTCTTTCTTTTATTTTTTTATTTTTTTAGGAAGCCCTCATTGTTCTCCTGGGATGGTAAACATGAATGCGTGGAGCGATCATTAACAAGATTGTTATGAAAGACACTTTTTTGAGTGCTGCAGTTTTGGTTAGCAACAGTCACTGTTTAGGATATTTGTAAGACGAAGTCGCCTCAGAGAGATTACTTGCATTTGTAGGTGCTGCTGTTTTGGTTAACAACTATTTGAGGGAGGCTTTTAGTTGTTTTTAGGGAGTGGCATGGTGTCTATTAGTGCCTTCCTGAATTGAACCAAGCATAATAACAATTTTAATCGATCAGTTTATTTCCTATGAGAGTCTTTGTTCTGTAATAGATGCTGCTGTTTTGGTTAGTTACAGAGTTCTATTGGTCTCAGCGTTTAACCATTAACTAAGTGTGAATACTAGCGAGTTTGCACTATATTTGAGACTTGGTGTCATTGATCTTCTACTGAGAAAACCGTTTGCCTGCCCCAGTAGGTGCTTCTGTTTTGGTTAGCAACGAAGTTTGACAGGTCTGCCGTTAACGATTTAATGACTGTGTACAAGCAGTAGCAATATTTCCTTTTTTTTTCCCCTTAATGATCATGAATGAACAATCATATTTGATGATAATGATAATAAAATAAATATATACTATTACTAAATATAATACAATATAAATACATATAAAATGAATTAAATATATCATAAATATAATACTAATACTATTATAATAGTAATAATAAATAAATAATTAAATGCAATAAAAAAGTACTGCTAATAATAATAGTATAATAGTATAATATTAAAAAAGTATTTAAAAAATAATATATAATATATAATAAATATAAAATGCAAATAAATTCAGTATATTAAATTATGTTAATTGTTTTATTATGTAGATTAACTTGTCTGAGCCGTGCGAGTTTTTCCTTTAGTTTTCTTTTCCCGGCTCATGATTCCATGTCCCGGCCTGAACTTTTTGGGAGCTTCCACAATAGCGGGTAAGTGCATGCACAAATGAATGAAGTGTGTGTGTGTGTGTGTGTGTGCGTGTGTGTCAGGCAAGGAGGAAAATAATAAAGGCGGGTGATAGTAAGATGTGTGTGAGCGTGAGAGAAGGGGAAGAGAGTTTGGGTGGGAAGGCTCTGTGTGGAGAATGGGTTAGCGAGGGGTGGGTGGAGGAAGAAAGGGGTATGGGGAGGGTACGAGGGGGGTGTATAAACCAGCCACCTGCAGCCATGACAGGCTTTGACCTTCATTTCTCTCCCTTTCTCTCGCTCTCTACCTCCCTCCTTCCTTCCACTCCTTTTTTCAGGATGCAAGTTTTTTTTTTTTTTCGTTTTCCAGCAGGGTGCGAGGAAGACCGACCGTGGCGAAGACAGGACAGCGGCCGCACAAACAAAGACTAGCGGCCCAAGTATGAAAATGCAGATAGGCCATTGTTGTTGCCGGGGCGGGTGGGGGACACGGCTGGTGATTGTTCAAGGCTTTCTCGCGCATAATGTTTTCATCCGAATTTCAATCCTGCCGAGTGGGTGTTTGCGTGGCAAAGGAGGATTATTGTGCCATTCAAAAATGTAAACCTTTTTTGTTCCGATGTTTTTTTTTGCTGCATTGAACATGAGGGTGAAACATTCCGGCTGATAAAAACATAACAGTATTCTTGTTGTTGATAATCTTCAAGGTTTATTTACTCTTTTGCAATTTCCAGGAGGCAGTTAATTACACAATTATTACATGATACAAATTATGTACACTTTTTGAGTTTGTTCTTTACCAAAGGATAGCATCCAACGTAAAATAAAAAATAGCGTTCTACCACTCTGTGCTGTCATTTCATTTAAACATTGTTCATATATATAGATAGATAGCTCTACGCTGATGAGTAAATTCATGATGTCGTATACCAGCAGTGTTTGTAAAAAGGCATTCATCTTGAATAGTCTGCATTTGTTTTTGTTTTTTGAAGTAATACTGCGTATCTGATTCGGCACAGTTATGTTTCAGGAAAAAGTCCACGCGGGGACTTTTTAAGGCAAAGTGTGTTTCAGTTTGGTGGATCATCATCATCATTTTTTTTGTGTTTGTTTTTAATTCACACACACTTTTTTTGCACAACAGAAAACACAATGAAAGGCAAACCAAAAAGAAATTTGGCGTATGGCAAGGGGTGGGGAACCTGCGGCCCGTGGGCTGTATGCGGACCCCGAGATTCTACAAACCGTGTTATAAAAATCCCCCCGAAATGCTCATAACATTTGTTGGATTTATTTTTCGTGGCCCCCCCCCCGCCCCGTGATACATGAATACAGCTAGCCTTAGCTCGGTCACACTTGTTTTGTCCATTTATAAACACAGCTGTTTGCCCCCAAGTACAACAAATTGCAGCGTTCATGCAAAAAGGCCTCGTAGACACATTTTCCATTCACAGAAAAAAAAAAAGAAGTTATTGCGAGATAAACAAGCAGTGTAAACACCTCGGATACCTACTCTAAAGCAACACTGGTCATTGGATAGATTTTTTTTTTCTCAATAGAATCTATATAAATACACATGTGAAGTCCTTTTTTTCTTTTCTTTTTTTTTTTTATACAGTCACAGACGGATGCCTTCTTTTGCCATAAGTCCTCAAACACTGTCGAAGATTTAACAAGAACACAAGCTGCATGAGTGCTTGTGGTTGAATGCTACACGGTCACTATAAAGGCAGCAGTCATTCATTTAACACAGCAGTGATTGATATTGCTATTTAAAATAAAAAAACACACACACACACATATATATAAGCAACATGTTAGAAAATAATGCCATAGACCTCTCTCTCTCTCTCTTCATATCTATACATGATTTAAAAACACAAACGATGTTAGTTAGCATTGATTTGAAATTCACAGTAGCCTTGATGCAGCAGGAACAACAACAACAACAAACAAACAAAAACATTCTTTGGACTTGCTTCTTCTCATATAGAAGTGCCAGATGTAAAAATGACAATCATTATATCATATATATATATATATATATATGTGGTCCTCGAGTTACGTCGTTCGCGACCTACGTCGTTTTGACTTTACTGGCACCCGTGTCTCGTCAGTAGCACCTTCTTTTTCGTTAATTTCACACAGTAAATACGCCATTTTTAAGTGATTTAAAGTTGTGTTGTTACCTCCAGCAACGGACGCCCATCTTAGCAGGTCGGCTCGCCGTCAGGCACGTCACATTTCTGTGTTTTAAGTTTGAATTAGCTGCGCTCCGGCGTCCTTTAGCAATGAATATCCGTGCGGAAACACGAAAAATTGGTTCCGGCGTCTTCCGTGTCGCGCAAATATGTTTTTAAAAATAATTACTGTACAAAGTATTGTGATGTAAATATCGACTTTAACGGTGAAATCCGACTTTAAGTTGGGTTACATCGCCAGCGTAAGAACGGAACTCCGCCGTAACTTGAGGACTTCCATTAATTAATTAATTAGAAGCTCCTGCTTTGAGAGGGAGGGGGGGGGGGGATGGGGGGCAGACAGTGACAACTTTATACAGCATCTTGTATAGACGTGATATTGCAGACTCTGGATTTATATGCTGGTATATTCTCTCTTAAACTGGCCCTTTTGTTGGATGATATTATTGCATCTTAATATTTCTATATCACGGGCTGGCTTCTATACTCTGTAGGCTTGCTTTATATTTCTGTGTGATTTGATAGACGAAAAAGAAAAAAAGCCATATAGAAGAGGGTTGGTGTTCAGTCGCTGTCGGATTTGTCGTCCTTGGAGATGGTGGCGTGGTTGTACAGGCCCTGCGCCATCAGGTGCAGGGCCAGCGCGTTCTTGCCCCCGTTGGCCTTCTTGATCTTGGCGCGCTTGTTCTGGAACCAGATCTTGATCTGGGACTCGTTCAAGCCCAGCTCCTGGGCCAGGTTCTGGCGCCGCTGCTCGGTCAGGTAGCGGTTGGTCTGGAACTCGGTCTTGAGTCTCTGCAGCTGCTCGGCGGTGAAGGCCGTGCGCGGTCGCTTGTCCTCCTTGCTGGTGCACTTCTTCTTTGGCTTGCGGGATCTCGGACCTGCAACCCAGGAAATGTGTGTGTGTTTTATCCACTTGTGCGCATTAAGATGAAGCCAGGCATATGCATATGAATTTTATTATTATTATTATTATTTTTTTAAATCCCTGCATGAAGTAGCCTAATGCGTTTTTTTTAAACAAACAAACAAAAATTAAAAAACACTATTATTCCAAATACAAATTTTAGGGTTATAGCAGTCAATTTGAATTTCGTTTTAAATTATGAAAACAGTTCTACTGGTGCAGCTAGTAATCTGATGCACTAGAGCATAAATTTGGGGCAATGCTTAATTTTTTATGCTAACACACACATACATATAGGCTACACACACACACACACACACACACACACACATCTCGATGAATGTGTGTCTCCTCACAAACACACACACACAAACTACAACTCGTAGTAGTCGCCTCCTCCAGCTACATAATGCATGAGAACAAGTTGTACTCCGCTCATTTTGATCCACGCACGACACTCGTACATTTTTTTTTTCTGTTGACGCCTGCAAACTTTGTTTTGAAAATAAATAAATAAATAATAATAATCGGACATGCAATCAAATGCATGCAAGTCATGAGAAACCGATCGAGTGTTATTTTGCACATGCAATGAGCAATAATTAGTTTTAAAAATTAAACTAATCCCCCCCGACAAACAATTAAGGCAACTCTCATGCATTTATTTATTTTCTTTATATATATTTTTTATTTTCTAAAATAAAGTCTGTCTTATTTGAAGTAGCCAAAAATGTAAACACGCATGTAGAAGACGAGGCCCTAACGCACAGCTCATTGACAGTCAAGTGTTTCGTGGCTTTTCGGGGTTCGTACCCACCCACCTGAAGAGGGCCTGTCCGAGTAGCGGGTGCAGTACACCCAGGCGGGCCACAGCATGGGCTGCTTTGCCGGGGCTGCGTTGGTGCTGGCTTGGGAACTGTCCGAGTCCGAGCTTAGGCACTGGTCTCCGCTCTCCCCGCGGGCTTTCGGGGGCTCCTCGGCGGCTATGGCTGCAGGCTTCTTGGCGTCCGAGTGCGGTGTGGAGGTGCCCTCCGTGCTGCCCACCGGCTCGGTCTGAGGCGCCGCCGGGCTGCCGAGGCTCTCCGGCGGCGGCGGCGGTGGAGGAGGAGGAGGTGGCGGCGGCGGCGGCGCGGGCGATAAAGTCTCCCCGCGTCGGTGCTGGTGCTGGTGGTTCGCCCCGTTGTCCTTTTTGCGTCCGAAATCCGGCCTCAGGATGTTGTCGATGAAGAAGTTGGTGACCCGGTGCGGGTTCTGCGCGTTGCCCTGCACCTGCAGCAGAGGCAGGATGGCTCTGTTGGATTCCGCCGACTCGTGCCGATCCGCCTCGTCTCTGCTGCCGCGCTCATTCTCTTCCATCTCGTTTTTTTTCTTTCTCTCTTTACGTTTAACCCCTTTGTCGCTCTTCTCCTCCGGCGCGCGCGGATGCACAACTTCGGGGGTGGGGGGGATTTAATCGCAAAAAAAATAAATAAAAACAAAAACAAATTAACAATGGCTATAGCTATAGAGCGGCATGCACGGCCTCACGGTAGCGTCCTCGGAGAAAAGCATACTTTTTGGACATAATAGCCCCGGCGTCGCTGCCGTTATAAGTGCGCCCGAGCCATTTGCGCACATTTACGGAGACGTCCGCGCGGCGGCGAACGGCGTCAAACTAAACTAAATAAAGAGGCTCGCGAAAAAAGTGATGCCCTTAATACTCTCACTCTGGAGTTTGCTTCTTATTTTCCATACGAGAAGCCCCCCTTGAGTGACGTTTCCCCACTGTCCTCCCAGACACGTGCCTCCGACCAATGGGAGGCCAGGAGCCAGGCCACGTGACGTGGGCTCTCAAGCTCTGCGCGCACGCCCCCTTTCTCGCCTTTTCAGACCCCCAAATTCACTGCGAGGCTCTCAAATAATTGATTACAACCAGACATCTATTTTTTTTTTTTTTTTTTTTTTTGCTAAACATATTTTCAATATTAGTGTAAGCCACTGTAACATTATGCAGTTTTACCAAAATATAGGGGGGAAACAACAGAAATGTCTTGAACATAGAAGTTAGACAACATGAGAGGATTAAAAAAAAAAAAGTGTCAGGAAGGGCATCCAGTGCAGAAACTGTAAAAAACAAAACAAAAAAACCCCTGCAAGTCCCTGAAGACAACAGTCACAAAAACTTTATTAAATGTTTAAAAACAACCTTTATCTTATCTTACCTTATCTTAAACATTATTTTATTCTATGTTTTAATGCATTTAAATATAAACTTTTTTTTATTTTTTTTTACAAATTCTTTAGTTTTAGTTTTAGAATTGCATGTTGGACCAATTGAAATGCTTTAGCCAAGTCTTATGGCCCACGAGATATCAATTTATTATCTGTATGAGCCAAAATAGGCAAAAAAAACATAGGTATCCCAAAATAATTTTAAATAAATTGGACTAAACAAATCCAAATTATGCACAATTTGGTATTTTTATTTTATTTTCGATGTCATTCATCTGGAATGTATTTATTAGATTTTAAAGGTATGCATATAGGGCATGCTACAAATATGGAAAACAAACAATAGAAGTCTTTTTTTTTAAATTACATATAAAGAGTATTTGTTGGTTAAATATTTGTTTTTAAAATTGCATTGCGGGCCAGATTAAATGCTCTACTAGGCCGTATATGGCCCACGAGCCGTAGGTTGACTATCCCTGATACAGACTAGTAAATAAATAGCGTATAGACAGTAAGACAAAATTATTTATTAAAAAAAAAAAGCAGAATACACCCAAATTATATGCAATTTTCTATATATTTATTTTTATTTTATGAAGTCATTCATCGGTAACCTTCCGTCCTCACATTTGTTAGAAATTATTCACATTTGTAAGTTAAAAAAAAAAATGGTGGATTTAAATTCTTTATAAAATTGCATTTCAGGCGTGCTGTACCTGGCGCCGTGTTATTGCTTTGATCCCAATTTAGTCCCAAAATAGATGAGTGAGCGGGAAAAAAAATATCATCTGACCTGTTGACCACAAGCACAAATGTTTTGTTTGTTAACTTCTTATATTATTATTTTTTTTTTAAGAGTCGTCACAAAGTTGTACATTTTGCAATATAGTATGTTTGTACTATGTGCCTTACTTATTTATTTTTCTCTCCCCCACCCCTATCCCAAGTGTTCCCACGCTGACCTGTGGTCCATATCGCCTTGAAAAAGGAAAGCAGTGATGCACACCGACACGCAGGGAGGGGGCCCCGGCCAAAGACAAAACTTTTGGGGCTAACTTTTGCTGACCAACTTTTTGTGCGTTAGTAGTCCTCCTCCTCTCGGGACGACGCATGCTTGCGGGGCGGTGCAGACTGGACCGTCCGAGCCGAGGAGAGAGCACACTTCGGGGGGGGAGGAGAGCTCGGGTGAGTGTGCCACTTTTTTGTACTTTTTCATCTTGTTTCTGTAGGATTTTATTTTTTATTTTTAGGACCAGCACATGTGTTTAGCAAACAAATTGTTGCATTTTTTGGAGGGAGGGGTGGGGGGGAGTGATGCCCGAATAATGTGGAAAAGTGCCATGTTACAACTCCTTAAAGCTCCATTTGAATTCTGATTGCACGCACACACACACACACACACACACGCTGTTGTCATGCTGGGAGTGGAAGGAAGGCGCTAAATGAGCAGCAAACAATGGAGGCACAAGACGGCGGGCTTGTTTCCACAGAATAGAGCATTGCATTATTTACACACGCAACCTGCATTTTTTTTTTCTTTTTAATCATTTCACCATTTATTTCCTCAAGAATCAAAACTACACTGATAAATTCCTCCAAATCCACATAAAAAAAAAGAAAAAAAAGAAGTCTTTTTTGGACACTTGAGGTAGAATTTTGAAAGTGACAACAGGTGAAGACAAAATGGCTTCAGATGAGGAATAGTTTTGTAATGTTGCTACAATGACAACATACATTTTAATGTCTTGCTAGGTGGGGTGGGGGGGGGAGCAGCATGATGATGATGATTTTAAATGTCATTTTCATCAATATCTTTTGTGTCATTTTCACAGGACTTCAAACTCGACTCAGAATGTACTTACAGAATGTGAAGACTCAAAATTGACTTAATGTTATTTTTTAATCACAATAGTAATGATATATACAATCAAAAGAAAGGGGGGAGAAAAATAAGCCCATTAGACTAAAAAAAAAAAAATTGTAGTTTTCCATTATGTGAACATCTTATTTTGGAGTTATTTTCTCAAGTAATTAATCTCAATGTGACTATAAATTAGACTGTAAAATGTTTTGATATCATTTTCTCACATAATAGTCGAAAAATAAAGACTAGGCTTTGAAAATTTATATTTTGTCATTATCGGAAAACGTGTTTGTAATTTGTGGAAAAACACACACATTTTTTTTTGTCACTCTTAGAACAAACACATCTATTTAGGTTAAAAAAAAAAAAGAAGAAGACGTCTCCTTTAAAATAGATTTTTGTCATGAAAGGAGCACATGTTGTGGCTTTTCCACTAACAATAGTCCAAATGAAGACTTTCATGATTATATTTCTCATTGGAGGAACCTGTGCTTGAATTGTCGTGCTCTTTTATGGAGGATGGTCAAAATGGAGCTTAAAAAAAACTGACTTGAAAATGTTGTCCATTTGACATTACAGCAACATGTGCGTCCATTTTAGTGCCACGTCCTACTACTCGTCCAAATCAGAACTCAAAGCTTGCACTTGAAAATGAAAACACATGCATGTATTTTAGTTAGATTTTCATAAGTCAACGTCAATGTATTTTCCGATGGCAACATGTGCTTTTATTTTAGTGACATTTTCGAATGCACGACACTTCAAAGACGTGTGTAACAATATGAAGATACATTTTGTGGTTTCGTTTTCAAAAACAATAGTCAAAATGTGCAGCTAACATTTTTGTGCAAAACGAACTCAAAGATAAACTACAATTATTCGCTTGAAGGTTAAATACAACTGAAGTGCAGCATAACCTAGCTAGTGTAATAATATGCACAGTTTGAACGTTTAAGTTGGGGATTCTTACACGTGACCTCTAGAGGGCGCGTGTGTTGCGTCATTTCGGCGAGGAAGGTCATCGACCTTCAGGTATTTAAACACATATTTCCAATTAAACTGAATCGTCTCAACATCAGGACACCAAAGTTGACTTTTACACCGTATATTTCTTATTCTTTTGAGTTTATGGTTCCATCTTAGCATTTTTAACTCATTCACTGCCATTGACGGCTATAAACGTCAAAAAATTATTTGAACTATTTCTATGACTTTAACATTTTTCTCCGCTTTTGTTAACAAGAGTATGAAAACCAAGAATTGTTTTTATTGTACATTTAGCACAGATATGAAATTTGTGATTAATCATGAATAAACTAGTGAAGTCATGCGACTAATTCCGATTAAAATTTTTAAAAAAGTTTTTAATCTTTTTTAATTTTTATTCATTCACTGCCATTGACGGCTATTAACGTCAAAAATGCATTTTATATTTCTATTAGTTTAACATTTTTGTATGAAAACCAAGATTTTTTTCAAATCACAAATTCTGGTGGTTCACGGGCTCGCTCTAGTGGTACTTGAAAGAATCACAGAATAAACTACAAATAATATTGACAACATTTTAAAACGTGGAATACAATCAAACATTGTTCGCCGATTAGCATAATTGCATAAGTTGTTTTAACGTGTTGACACAATACGATATGCTTACTAAAAATTATGTTTTTGTTTATGTCTATCTAGATTTTCAGCCATCAAGGCCATGGTAAATCCGGAAAGGTTCAATCGTGGTAACAGGACTCTTCATTTGTTGTTGTTTTTCTAAAATGTAACAATTATGCTACTAGGCTAACAATATTATAATAAAGCTTGTAGATATACGCATACTTTTTTTTTTTTAAAGTCCAGTACAGTACTTTTTGTTTTTTTACATTTAATTTACCGGTGACTTAAATTAAACATTTAAGGACAGTCCAATACATTTGAATTGAATCTTAAATTTTTTTTTTTTTTTTTTAAACGTTTTTAAGCCCATTTTTGTTTCAGTTAAGAGCGATGCTTTTTTTTTTTAATGATAATTTTTCTTTATTTCAGGACAGTGATTAGGCTTATATTAAATATACTATTTATGAATAAGACCTGCCTCATTTTAATGAACACTTCAACCTACTAGTTATTGTATTTGAATGTTGATCATTATGGTGCGACTTGGAGACCTAAGTGTGTGTGTGTGTGTGTTTTTTTTTTTAGATAATAAAGACATTTAGTCTTTAATGAAGCATTATGAGATGAGGACTGCTGCTTTCCACGCATGGTTGAATTATTATTATTATTATTATTATTATTATTAGCTTGAGTTAAATCTGCAGCATTTGTAATTGATTGTTGAAAATAATACGGAGTGACATGATTTCTGTTTTGTGTGTGTGGGCGCGCGCCTCCAAAAGTGCAGTCCAATTTTTTTGGTGTGTGTGTGTGTGTGTGTGTGTGTGTGTGTGCAGCCAATTGGCATGCAGCCCCACTCGCTGCTATACTATACTCACCTTGCGCGCATGTGCAGTGTCCTTGAGCTCCCATAACCCACTTTCAGAAGAGGCAGTGTGTAAGTGTGTAAGTGTGTGCGTGTGTAGTAGTAGTAGTA
The DNA here is from genome assembly GCF_054856555.1 of Leptonotus elevatus. NCBI lineage: Eukaryota > Metazoa > Chordata > Actinopteri > Syngnathiformes > Syngnathidae > Leptonotus > Leptonotus elevatus. Next base: position 11,575,918 of record NC_141259.1, read on the forward strand.
GTAGTAATACACTACAAAAGGTGCTGCACATGGATTTGTGAATGGACAGCGTCATGTGTGCCAGCTCACAGATTACAGGGTGATTCCCCCCAAGCTGAAAATGTAGAATGGAAGGGGGGGGGGGTGTAAAATATCCCCATTGCAGGGGTCGCCTCCAAATCCTGCTGCTTCCTGTGCCTTTCACACAATGTGAAAGAGCCCAAACCACCCCCTCCCCATGGATGACCCTTATGTATGATTTGTTTTTGTCTGCCTGTCCGAACCCGGAAGTGTTCTGACATCCCGGGTCAGACCTGCCGTCATTGTCCGATTATTAGCAAGGAGAAGAAAAAAGGCACTGCCGTCAAGAAGGGAAGAAAAGAAAAAGAGAGGCGTGCAAATTATCAATGATTTTTAATCACATTTGTGTTGCTTAAAAAGTGTTTTTTCCTCTTTCTTTCTTTTTCCTTCCTTCCTTACTACCTTTCTTTCCTTCTTTCTTTCTTGCATCCTTGCCTTCATTTTTCTTCCTTTCTTGCTTTTATTTTTATTTTTTTATTTCTTCCTTCCTTCCTTTCTTCTTTCTCTCTCTCTCTCTTTGTTCTTTCTCTCTATCTTTCTTTCTTAAAGGTCACCTTAGAAACCTCATTGAAAAGGTCAACAACAAATAATTACAGTATTTACTTATTTTACTCAAGTTGTAATTTAATGTGGTAATTTTTTTAATTTTTTTTTCTCTTCTCTCTTTTTTTGTATTCTATCGTGCTGTTGCTACTATGTATTTGTATTTGTATCACTGTAGTTCAAACAATGGAAATAAAAATTGCATTTTGACTTAAGCCCACTAGCCCAACTTCAGCCAGCTCCGCCACTGATGTTGGTGAGTTCCCTCTAAATTGAAGGCTTCTCTCTTAAGGTGAAAATGGAGGAAAGTAATAATTAAATTGCACTGCCCACCAGGCACCTGCCCTCTATACCAGTTGGCTAGTCCAGCCCTGTGTGTACTGTATTTGATACAAACAAAAATAGACATTGGGCAGTATGTATGTAGCCTACTAAAATCCTATTTTTACATCTACAATTGACCTTGTTAGCTTGTACTGTACAGTAGTTTCTAACAGGATACATTTTTTTTTATCCAAAACAAATTGCAAAAAAAGTCGCGCAATTTTGGCCAAACATTTTTAATAGATAGATTAGAATCTATAAAAACAAAATACAAATGTTGATGTTCGCTTTGTCTTGTCATTAGTGACGCTGTGGGCGAGCCATTCAATTAGAGGCTTCATCCAATGACGCCTCGGGCCTTAATTGCTCGCGCGGGGGGGGGGGGGGGGGGGGGGGGGCTGGCGTTTGTTGTTCGTGCTCATGCACTTAAGTGACTTAAGTGAGAACAATCCCGATTGAAAAGAGATTTCGCCACGGAACAGCGATCACGCGGATTAAAAAGTTATTAGAAGCTGCAAAGGGCCAAGAGGGATTTATTGTCTTTTTCTTTTTTTCTCTCCCTCTCGCTGTATTGTAAACACGCTCGCGTTTATTTAGACATCAGACAGATTCGTGACGTCACTGAGGTTTTGGGGGAAAAGAGAAACGTTTTTTTTTGTTTGTTTTTTGCCTTTGTAGTGCAAAGAAGGGAACATGGTCAAGATAAGGCAGTAGAACCACGTGAGGACTTCCAGCCAATCACCGAAGAGAACGAACAGACGGGAAATCGAGCAAAAGTGAATTCATGATTAGTGTTGGAAAAGGAAACTTTTAGATTTATCTATGTATATATTTTGGAAAAAAAAGTATTCTATGATCAACAGTAATTTGTGCTTAGTTAGAAAAAAAGTAGAAAAAAATGTACCACTTTAATGAATCTGTTGATAACATTTAGACTGCATTCATTTGAATGGTGTAATAAATTATAGTTTTACAAATAAATATTGTAAAAACATGTATTTAATAATATTTGAAAAAGTTTAATACACTGGAATAAAAATGGCTAAAATAAATGAATAAAATGCTCGTTAAAAACCTTCTGCAGTTCTCCAACATTTTGAAATTGTAATTATAATGTTAGAAAAACTTAAATATACTAAATGAAAGTTAAATATCTATGTATATATTATTAGAACATATTATATAATTAACATGTTTATAGGTAATGATTATTTTGCAACAATAATTTGTGGTGAATCCTAACATTAAATACACTATATTATTGGGAAAATATCTATACCTAAAAAGAAAAAGATAGTAACGAAGTATAAAACAATTCGTTTAGCATATTAAGTTGAAATAATTTATTACATTTTTATAAACTGTAATTCTTAAGCAAATGTGTTCTTTTTTTTACTATAAAGTAAGAAAATTACAATTGAAGGAAAACTATCAAATGTTTTTTGAGTCAGCTTTTTTTTTCAATGTTTTGCTTTTTAAGAGATCTATATGCTCAAATTTATTAATCGTATTGTGTGTGTGTGTGTGTGTGTGTGTGTAGGGGGGGGGGTTGCAAGATTTTGAATGTATTAATTATAACGTTGAAAAAATCATTTTATAGTAAAACATGCTACAAGTTATGTTGTATTGATCTTTATACTATTTAACTTAAATCGAGGGTTTTGGAGGAATTATTTAAAAAAAAAAAACTTTTTATTTTCTCATTAGTTTATTTTCGGGTCAAAGTCCACCTGCATGTACACTGTGTGGCCCTTAAGGGTCCTCGCGCGTGGGTGGTGGTTTGAGTCCCACTTGATGAGGGCATGCTTTTCGGGCTTGGGATGGTCCACATGCCTCGTGCACCTGTCCCCCACTTCCCGCGCCCCCTTTTCGGCGGAGGGACGGGCAGGTGGAAAAGCACTTGTTCCGAGGTGCACTTTAAATAACGACAACGTTCATTTAGTTTGGGTATTAATAAGGATTTTTAAAAGGGAAGTTTCCCTCTCCTGTACAATATTGAAGTTCATTAAAATAAATAAATACAAAGTTTCCGTATGGAGTGTGCATTATGGAAAGTATCAAATTATTCGGATGTATGTTATAACACACAAAAACAAGAACAAAAATTAAATAAAAATCAGCATATATGTTTATTTTTAGCTGTTGTTGCCACAAAACCAAATGAGCGCGTTGACAGTCCTGGGTGTAACTAATGACGTGACCTTACGCGTGTATGTTTTGCGGGTGGGATGACAACAATGCGTGTTATGTCATTTGCGTGCGCAAAGTCGGCGGGCCTCGCCCGGAGGTCGCGGCCAGTAAAGCGGTCACCCGAGCCGCCCTCTCCCTGTGTGGCATCGCTCGCTCCCGGCTAAAATAGAGCCGGCGGGGCCCCACCTTGGGCGCACCTGAGTTGGTTTTGACCCCACGCCCAGCTGCGCACATGGCGCCCGTGCGTGTTCACTTTTGCCGGGTTGGATTGAGCGCGCGTGCGTGCATCGTCACGAAATAACAAACGCACATTTATATTGATCACATTTCGGTAACTAAATAGGTAAGGAACTAAAGTGAATATAATGAAATAAAAAATAATTAATAATAATAATAATAAACAAGTGGCATTTTTTTAAGTATAGGTAAATGAAGTGAATTATAGAAGATTAAGTAAAATTCATAGGGAAGTACGTAAATCAAGTAGATAAGTGAGTAAATAAGTGGATTAGGGCAGATGAGTAAAAGTAAACAGCAAAGTGAATAAGTGATTCAGCACTTTAACCCCATCACACATAGTGACGTCACACACGAAAAGCGCGAATCTAAACACGAGTCAGCACTTTTACTTGTATTCCCAACGCTTGCCCAACATTTTAGATTCCGTCTGAAGCATGACTCATATATACAACAGGCGCCAAATCTTTACAATCATACCTCGCTGACGTCACACACACCGATTGTTTTTAATTTTTTAAAGCGTATTGGCGAGTATTTCCTGGTGTAAATTGAATGCGTTATGTGCCTTTCCTCGTTTCTCCACTAGGGGTCCACCATGACTGTCATAAGCGTCCAGGCTGAGCTGAAGATAAATGCTGACATCTAGTGGTAACACGACATACTACATGTGATTATTATTACCCACAATTGTATTATGTAGCACGTTCATGTTGTTTGATCTTAATATGTTGGATTTTCGACTTTCCCCCATCTTACATTCCATAATAAACACACCAGTCATCATTTCCACATGTATTTTATTTCAGGTAATATTACAAAAAAGGCTAATAAGACAAAAGCATGAACGAGGTGCTTCATCACCTCCAAACCAAAGTAAAGCTTCTTCCACCTCTTTCATTCCATAGGAGGAAAAAAAAAAATCCTGCCGAAATGTGGCTGAATCCACTTTGACACCGGATGAATTAAACTTGACTTGAGACATGTCAGAAACTGTAATAAATAAGAAGGAATTGGCCTGCGCGTGTGCTCCGATTGCACTTCACCTCTCACCCAGTTTAACATACTGACAGTAAGAACACCTGAATGTGTGTGTTTACAAGCCATAGTGTCCACACGATGCTTGATAACGACAAAAGCACAGTCTTCTATCTAGAATACTTCAATGCACGGGCAATCACAGATTGCAAAACTCATTTTCGGCCTCTTTCCAAAACACTGAACAGATTAACAGTGTCTGTCGCCAAGGAATCGGTTCTTTGGATACTGGCTAGTTCCTGAAGTCTTGCCCTCCAATACAGACTCGTTTTTGGATTCGATTAACGCTGGCTAATTAAAAAAAATTTTTTTGCTCAAATCTGGTGTTCTGATTCTTTTCTGGGTTACATTTCTAGGATATTTGCTAATGTGTGGTCTCCGAAACAGGCTACTTCCTGGTTTTCCGCACCAGCAAGTGTTTGACGACTTTCATTAGGTCACATTGGCTAAATATGAGGATTAGCCGATATGAACGTTGATGCTAATTTCTACATTAGCTAATATCTGACTTCCCTTTCAGGCACTCAATTGTGTGTTTTATTTCCCGACTCCTGTTTTGGTGGTACTGGATAAAGACTGGAGGCTATTTCTCTAATACTGGCTAATTGCTGGTGTCTACTGAGAATGGCATTAGCTCTCCCAACGTTTTGAGGCCGTTTATTTTTTTCTTTTTAATACACTTGAGACCATCTTGTCAGTTTGTCGACAATCCAAATGTGTTGCAGCGTCACACTTCAACAGCACTTGTCTCAAGTCATGACGCTTAATTAGCTTTAAGCGCGCATAGAGAGCAACAGACTTTGCAGACGCGATGCTAGTTATTAACTAGCCAAATTGGCACTCCTGCATACATATCCTGTCGCTCCTCATTCCTCCGCGTAGTGTGGTAAAGTCACTTAGAAGAATAAAAGGCAAGCAAAAAAAAGTTAGGAAACTCCCCCGAAAAAAGGTTTAAATTTGTTGCATGCCAGAATTTTTTTTTCCAGAACGTTTCCCTTTAAAAGACCGTTGTCAAGTCAAAATCAGAAGGAGAAAAAAAAAAACGACAAAAAGAATCAAAACACTGTCCTGTCGTTTTCAAAGCTGTGGTGGGCGGGGCCTCTACGAGGTCACATGGCACACTGGACCATTGGTCCCCCCCCCCCCCTCAAACCACAAAAGTTTTTTCTTTTGTCCTTTTCCCGACGTTGCCTTCAGTCGCTGTGCGGCTTCTCGACACCCGCCTGTGGGAGGAAATGCCAATGTGTAAGAAAACGCTTTGACTTTTAAACATACGCACAAATTGTCGATATATTATAACTTTAATCATCCTAACGATACAATTGAGATTTTTTTTGCGCGACAAACCTTTAAATATTTACCAATTGCCCTGGCGCACCTAGCTTTGGGCGATGACTTGGCAGTAATTAAAACGAGTTATTTACATAATGAATAGCAAAACACCAAACTCCATTAGTGAATTATTTGTTTGATCAAAAAAAACTGTCCAAAATATGTCCTCATACATAACACGTGAATATATTATCACTTTTCTCGCTAAGTCGCAGCCGTGCTCAAGTAAAATTATGTCTGAAAGCTGTGGTGGTTACCGTAGCAACCCCTAGTAGCACAGCCCCATACACACACAAAAAAGAAATAAACGACCCAATAAACTCGAGTTCTAAAACGGGCGGCACAATAGCTACCCGGACATACCATGGCCAGTTGGCGTCCGATGTTTCCCACGGTAACGCCGCCGGAGAAGAAAATACACGGCAGCCAGGAGCGCACGTACAGGAAGTCGGGAGACGTGTACCTGCGGCGCACAAATGACAAACATCGCTTAAACGGTGAATTCTCTCAAAATGGCCGCTGGCCATATGACGCGTTTACATACTGATAGACGCCGTTGTAGACCAGCAGCTGAGTAAAAACGGTGGCGAGGAAGGCCGTGGTGACGCCCAAGCCGAAGCCGCTGCGTGAGCGGTCGAAGGTCCACCACAAACCCAGCGACAGGGCGGCCAGGGTGAGAGACAGCTGCACGCTGTTGTCGATGTCCAGTTTCTGGTTTTGGTGCAAAGTTAGGGACAAAGTGACCATCCGATATTTGGAGCAACCTATTAAACGCTCCCTTGAGGTTACTCGAGGACATTCATGGTGAAGGATACGACACTGGCGTGGTTGATGCCCACAAAAACGGCGATGCATCTCATGACGCTCGCCCATTCCCGCTTGAACTTGTGCGGTTCGCCAAGATGGCTGTCCAGGCACGGATACAGCAGGCCGACCACCGCTGCGGATGGAAAAAAAGAAAAGAGGAACAACAGTTCATAAGATAAGCAAAGTAATTATGGAAGTGTTATTTGCCGAGTGTGCACATTCATGAAAAGAGGAAACTAGTTCATTGAAATTAACTTTAACTCATTCACTGCCATTGACAGCTATAAACGTCCAAAATTCATTTTAACTATCTCTTAGTTTCATTTTTTCCCCACTTTTGTTAACAAAAGTATAAAAACCTATAATTTTTTTATTCTATATTTAGAACAGATATGCAATTTGTGATTATTCGCGAGTTAACTAGTGAAGTCATGCGATTAATTACAATAAATAAATAAAAATCCCCTCTTGCCCCAAATTTCTAATAATCATTTTTTTTATATGAATTTATGGCAGTGAATGAGTTAAAGTGAAAGTCAACCCTAAACATTTCTCGACCTCATTAGTCGAAACATGACATTCTTATTGATACTACATTTGTGGAATATGAGTTATGCAGCAAAATCCAGCCCTTTTTAATCTATCTCAGGGGGCGGCCATTTTGCCACTTGCTGTCGACTGCAAATAACGTCACAGCCTTCTGATATTGATAAAAACTGCTGGATTTTGCTGCTTAACTCACATTCCACTATCGCAGTATTAACCAGAATACCATATTTATTTAGACAAGTAGGGCTGCATAGAACATTTTATTGTCAAGAAATTTTAGTAAGTAAGTTACAATTGGAAATCAGATTTGGATGAAAAAAAATTATATGTTCAGGCCATTCCACTCCACCCAGTCTTTAATTCTCCTTTTAACCCCCCTTCACATTGAGACAATAGGCTGCTTAAAATTGGGAATACTGGTGAGGACTATAACTCATTAGAAAACCATCTAAATTACATATTTTATAGCATGTTAACAAGTATGTGGACCTTGAAGAGTCATCTGGCAGTTCTACATCGTCTTTGAAAAGTAATAATTGATGAAACTAATTCACTGTTTTAAACGAAAACGCCTCATGTTATCCACTTCCTGTCTCTTCCCCTTCAAACAAAGCCTTTTCCTCCAAAGCCCCGCCCCTCCAGTCACCAGTTATGACTCCAACCAATGAGCGCGCGGCTCGCCTCGTGTCCTGCTCGCGCCAGCCAATGGGAGCGCGAGGATATCTAAAGAACCACGATTTTTTTTAAAACTCCTTTTAACCCTTACTTGTCCGCCCAACAAACATCATAAAAGCCCACCATAAAAAAAAGCCCGCGAGGCCGAGTTACATAATAGCCAACAAAAAAAAACATTGCCAAGTGATTAATCATAACTGCACGATTGCCCTCAAGTAACCCCCGCGCCCGACATGTTATCGCTTCGAAAGTGTCGTAAGCGTCAAGCACCGTTGACTAATAGCGGACTTACTTCCATTTTATCGTGAAAAACAAAAGCAGGTGTTTCAAAGGTAAGAGTTCATTTTCGGTCCGACTCACCTGCCCCGGTGCCGCAGCACGGTGGGATCCACCAGGCGGACGAGAACAAGGTACTCATCACCTCCTCGGGGAAGAGCGTGACGTTGCGTTGGATTTGCAGCAAGTTGAGCACCAGGGCGAGGATCACCCCCACGGCGAACAGCACAAGGCCGCGGCGGATCAAGTTAAACGTCCGGTGGCGGTGCAGCGAGCTGTAGGCGCTGCTCAGCACCGACGTGATGATGGACATCATTTCCACGCCTTTGGCCGCCAACCAGTTGGTCGCAGACGACGTGGACGGCGAGTGTTCGCGTTCCGACTGCGGCGCACGGGAGCAGCTCCAGTAGTGCTCCTCCAGGCTGGACATTTGGCACTAAAGACGAAAAGGGTTCAGAATCAAAACAAAAGTCAAACACACGGCAACAAAGTCGTGACGTCACGATCGAGGTTTACCTTGATCTCTCGCACCAAGCTCTCACCCGCCAGTCGGTTTCTCCACTCCCGGGATATTTTTTTCCACCACAGTTGAGTACTTTCTTCACATTATTGTCAGCACGCTAGCAAAGAAAAAAAAGAGGGAGCTCAAATCACGTCGTGGCGCTAAACAGAAAAAAACAGCTTCTCTCTCTCGGTCAGACAACATAGACAGCTGTGTCGGGTGAGCCTCGGCGGCCAATCAGGGCGGCGTGTAATGTGACGTCACTTCACCCCACCTTCCCACGCGTCACAACAACAGAAAGGGGCGGGGGAGAAGCGGAAGTCGACACGCCAGCGACAAACAAAACCTTCCTAAATAGTTTGATTTGATTGTAATTATAAAACTTGATAACATTCAGCACAATTAAACCCACAAATTATTTAATATAAAAATGTATCATTATTTTATTTTTTTTAAAGAAGAAAATACAGTAAAAACTAATTCCGTTCTTTTCCACACTGTAAATTTTGAATTGGAAAATAGATTTTGATTCAACGAAATGGTATAATTACATTTTAATTAAAATGTGAGCATGGGACAATTTACTTGGGCGAAATTGTACATGCAACAGTCTGAATTACTGTCTTCATACAGAAGTCCTTGCTTTTAAGCCACAAATTCTGATCCACATCATAATTATCTTTTACATGCAGCACCTATTACAGAAAACCGGTATTATCACTTGTGAAATAGCCATATATATATATTGTCCACAAATAATGCATTTGGCCAGTTTTAAAGTTGTACTACAAATAGACAAAATGTACACTTACCACTAGTGTAAAAAAATCGAAAGAAAAAAAATCCTCGCAGACCAACAAGCGCGTGTTTTACGCACACGCACACACACGCATACCTTTTATAGTCTAGCAACCTTTTGTAAACGAGGTCAGTGGCACGACATGGTGTCATGCTGCTGGAGTTCATGGGGAGGCGTGGTTTGCGTGTCAGGCTGCACATCAACATTATCATATCAACATGCGTAACTCACGAGTTCAACGCCCAGGCAGGGAAACATGTTTTTGCAAGAAGATGGCACTTCTGTATGATAACAACAAAAACAACCCTCCCCACAATCTGATAGCCTCAATTTACCTCAGTTTGAGGTAAGTTTTTTTTTTAAAGCATACCACCATCTCAACAAAATATTTATAATTGATTTTATTTTTTTAATTCAAACCTTGACTCTAGTAAATCGCCCCCAGGCGGATGGCCGAGACCACAAATACAAACACAACACTCTTGATTTCTTTATCCTTTTGTTGTATTATGCCTTTTGAGTCACAAATAAAGTTTACCATCCTGTTTGTTCATTCTAACATCAAGCAGGACGTAACCTGTTTTTCTTTGCGATATTTCTGACCAAAATGTGTTGTCTCAGAGACTTAACAAAGACTACGATTTCCTACAACTCCCATTCCAAAGTCGAAATGTTTCTCTAAGCTTTGGAAGTGTGACTATATTTAGCCTAGCGCCTATTAGCATTCGACGATAGCGCCACGTCTGCTCTCAAAGGACCGTGCCTTGCACAAGCCAGGGAACTTGTTTCATTCTCCCACTTTTGTAGTTGGAGTTGTAAACCGTGTCATCACTCCATTTTCGAGATAAATCCGCTCTTTTATTCCTTGTGGTACGCTCCCCCCGAATGGGATTCTGGATGTTTTTTTTTTTTTTTTGCGCTGCGTACCCAACCAGCCCCAGAGTTGTCATTTCATTCCAGCGCTTTAGATTTGTTCCAGGCCAAACAGAATGGCTTTTCTTAGAACGAGGTGAAATTTAAATGTCACAGTTTTGTGCTGCTTGAAAAGTAGTGTAGAGAAGGTCACAATGTTTGCCTTCTATTCTTAGAATTGTGTGGCTTGTATATACAGATCTTTTGACCAAGTAAACAGGTTTATTTTCAGCTCTTATTCCTTTTAATGAAAAAAAAATAATAATACTTGGCCTCACTCCCAGACACACTCTATCCACTTTTCTTGTCAGTCTTCCATATCAGTCATATTTCTTTCTTTTTTTTCTAATTTCAGCTGTCCGCGTGCTCGCTCCGATAAATATTCACTGGAGCCTGTGCACTTCACAAAAGGTGGAAAAAAGTGGTGAATGGCAAAAGAAAAGCTTCATATGACTGCTGCTACAACAACACCGTGGCAGAAATCCAACCGTAATATGTTTTTCCGCCTCAGGACTGAAAAGGGTAAGTGTTCCCCCAATGAATATGTTTCTCTTCCTCTCATTCTTGGCAATACTGAGAAATTGCTTCTCAGTGCTTGAGCACGTACGGCATGTGTGAAGTGTGTCAATGTACTTTAATGACCTCGCAACCAAGCATACTATTGTGCGGATTTCCTATTTTGCTCTGAACTGATGTCAATTACCTCAGGGTTTATGCGTGCAGCTCATTGCACCAAAATCTCATCTGAAAATGCCGCATTTAAAGAAAAACCCGCATCAAAATATATGCTACGCACAGGCCAGACCTTTGTGATGCTAACCGTTGTTTTTCTCCAAAGTGAGGCAAGGATTCATCTGACAAATATTTGCTCATGTTTCAAAGGTCAGACCTTAAGTCAGCAAAAGTTTATTCCTTATAAGAGAGAAAAATGGTTGGAACCCTGTCAACTAAGCCGTCTAATGCCGCGCGTTGTAATTAGCGTAAAAATGCTACACATTTTTGCATGTGGCTCCGAGGAAGGGTTGATCAAGAAGAAGAAAAGTCAGGAAGCCGCCACGCTTCAAATCAGCAGCGCGTCGTGCTTGGCGAAGATTAGCGGGGGATTGGAGACGTCGCTAACACAAGGAGGCCTGCCGGAGAAGCTTTGCTAAATTGAGCTATCAAAGTCATTTTTATTCCCTCTCAACCTCGACGCTGCGAGTAAACCGGGGGGGGAAAAAACAACATCCTAATCCGTATTGAAGCGTAGTGGATTACTCGAGTAAACATCTTAGTTAGCTCAGGTGTCAAGATGATCCGTCCTTTGGCTACATACAGTAAGCGCTAAGCTAGCTAGCTTGTTTCCAACCCAAATAAATTGACTAATGATATGAAAAAGAGTCATATTTGATCACATCGCCTTCACAATTGTACGTTTATGCGTGTTAGCTGTTATACTGCTAAATTCATTGTTTTATTCGACACGTAGAATGGCTAAAGCGTCCATAACATTAGCTTGCTAGTTTCGAAACGAAAATGTTGAGTAAATAGACAGATGAGATTACCATATATAATATTTAATTATATTTTGGCATAACGCAGGCGGTAGTGCTCATACTGTGTGAAGTTTAACTTAAGCAGCAGCTGCTTATCTTATCGTGCGCATTATAAACTCCTGAAAGTTCCCGTCAAGAGTTGCGACCAATGACAAACATCAAGCTGCTCATTTCTCAGAGTATCTGATGCATTAAGAAATGATTTTTTAAATTGTTTTTATTCTTTAGTAATTCAATTGTAACAATGCTACATTGTTGTTTACAGGCACCTTTTATGACTTCCAATGTCACCATGAAAATGGAGCAAAAACTGCACGTCAAAAGTTGAAAAGAGTTGTTGTTTGAGTGAACCGTTGCATAAGCTGCATTGAAAGAGAGCGCAGGTGATATGACAGCAATGTTTATGTAGCTTGTGTACACAAAGGCTCTATTCTATTCGAGTTTATAAAACACTGTAAAGGAACGCCTCCCAAACAGCCAATCGGCATCCTCGCTCATCAACAGCTGACTGTTCAGGTTACTGTCTCCACGAATCACAGTGAAGAAGACCAATATTTTGTCATTTATCATATTTTATATTTTTACCAGATTGTTACAACCTATTATGGGACATATAATGGATGGTGATTAAAAAAAAAGAAGAAAAATCACATAAAATCGGTGTTACCTGTTATTTGCTAAGTTAGCATGCTATAAGCTATAAATTAGCATGCTGCTAAATTAGCTTAGCGAGTGCTACAATTTATGACCACAAGTATGGCTTGTATCGTGTTATTGTGTCCATCTTTATAAAGTATTGGAATCTAATGTAGTTACTTTTAAAAATCTACTAAGCGGTCAAGTAGATAAATTACTTGTAATAATATTACTTTGTTTACACTAGTAATAATTAATCACATTATCGTGATCACCTAATTTCACCTCTATGTGGGCCTTGTCCGGTTTAATGTTTAACATCATGTTTCCAAAGACTGAAAAAAAAAAAGTGTATGGCCGTTTTACGGGAAACTGTCTTTTGTCTACCCCATTCCAGCTATCTATCAATCTATTTATAGTCTATCTATCTACCTGGCAAGCTATCCAGCCAGCTGTCTTACCTGTTCTACCTATCTATCAAGTTATCACCTACTTACGGGATCAAGCCAGTGACGCAAATAACAATAACAAGACATAAAAAAAAAAGAAGCTTAAGTGAAAGTAGGGCATTTTATGGCGACTTTGGTTATTATCAAGTAGCTTGTTTGGGTCGTTGCAGGTCATGTGACACCAGTGCAGCGTGCAGCAATGCTCCGAGTGAGCCGCTTCATACAAGCCACCAGCAGAGGGCGCACACATTATAGCAAATAAAATAACCACCAGTAAATGCAAATGAAAATATAAAGTAAATAAAAATAAGTAAACATGGGAGAAATATTTATGAAAAATATGACTGAAACAAACTAATTTGAAAATAAACACAAATAAATACTAATACATGCAAAAATATGGATTAATAATACAAAAACAATGATAGTATGTCCAACTAGCTTTCACAGCCTTTTAAGTGGTCCTCACATACAAGTTTGACATCCATTTAAGGATTAAAAAAAATCATTTACACTGATATTGATATTTTCTGTAAGTGTTTGTGTATGTGTGTTATAAGTAGATTGTTACCAGGAAATAATCCAGCATGTGGTTGTTGACAACAGCGTGCTAGAAAGGTCACAGAAGAGAGTGTGCGTGTGCAATCACTGACTACTGGAGTGTATATTACCCGCCGACGCTTATGCGATGTGTTCAGCACAGCGTGTACATTCACCGGACGCTTCATTAGGTACACCTGCTCATCTACGGGAGCTTTACACTGGTAGACATGACATGCCTGTCAGAAAAGTTTCAGGATTGGTGTCACAAAATATATTCCATTTCAAATTCAAACTACAAGTTTTCCCCTTCAAAGTACTCCCCCTGGTGGGTTTACCCTTTGTTTCCGTAGCTGCTTCCCAGAGTGTTCCTCCAGTGAGGTATTGTCAGTGTGTGGGGGCCGGGTTGCGGCATAATAAACAACACTAAAGTCTACCGCAGCATACTCGTTAGGCTCTTGCTTTCTGCTTTTACAAATATGTATTTTACTGAACAAAACCATTTGATGTAGTATTTACATTTGTTTTTATTGTGGACCACTCATGTTGCACATGTCAGAAACTACCACATTTTAATTGGGCTAAAACTTTATTTTTTTCTAATTTGAAACACGTATTTTTCAGTTGTTATCATTAGCTAATTTAGCATTTTTGTGTTAGCCAGGGCACAACTTGAGCAAATGTATGTTGATGTAGCAGTCAAGCTAACGCTAGCTAGCTTTTAAATGACATACAACATGTAACGATATTATTATTTTTTCAATATATTTTTTATTTTATTTATTTTGTGCTCAAGGTAATAATAACAGTATTGCTGTGTTGCCACCTGGTAGCACTGTGGTGACAAATTCTTTGTCTAATTTGAAACACGTATTTTTCAGTTCTTATCGTTAGCTTATTTAGCTTTTTTTGTTAGCCAGGGCGCCACATGAGCAGATATATGTTAATGTAGCAGTCAAGCTAATGCTAGCTAGCTTTTAAATGACATACGACACGTATCCCGGTAACATTATTAAAAAATATATATATTTAATTTTATTTATATTGTGCTCAAGGTAATAATAACAGTATTGCTGTGTTGCCACTTGGTGGCACTGTGGTGACAAATTATTTGTCTAATTTGAAACATGTTTTTTTCAGTTCTTATCATTAGCTTATTTAGCTTTTCTTTGTTAGCCAGGGCACAACATGAGCAAATATATATTAATGTAGCAGTCAAGCTAACGCTAGCTAGCTTTTAAATAACATACAATATGTAACATTATTTTTAAAATTTTATATTTTATTCAGTTTTACTAAAACAAATTAAAAACAGTATTGCTGTCGTGACGTCGTTTGAAGTGAGTTAAGTGCAGTGCTGCCATCTTGTGACATGTATTTGCAATTACAGAATATCACAGGCTTCTTTTGCCATTTAATTATCAAAAAAAAAAATCTTCTTTCTTACTTCGACAGACTGAGTTTTCTTACCCTCTCCAGCCATATGCTAGCCACGCTTGTTATGTTGTAACTTCAGCACAAATTATACCCACATTTACACCTACACACGCAGCGGCAGGACAAGCACTCGGTCATCAGCCGCATCCTTTTAAAGCCAATTGTCTCTCGTCGTCCTAATAGATTTTCCGCTTTGCAGGGGGACCACGAGCGAAAATGCAAATTCATCTATCCAGCGAGGCGGGCAATTATGACAAAAGTTCTCTTGTGGTCTAATTGCGGATAATGGGAGAGTGAAACCGGGATGATAATTGACAGTAATATACATATCAAAAAGCTTGCTGTCAGTGTGAAGTGTGGCTGCTGACGTCAGCAGTCTTGATTGGAAAAAGATCACCCAGTAACCTGAAAAGAAATCTCCGATTTTTATTTTTAATATGTACACTTAAATATGAGTAAATAAAAATACAATTAGCTCATGTTGGATAATATATTTTAACGCCTTTCAAAGGAGAGAAAAAAATCATGCCGTTGTTATAACTGGAGACATATCACTAAAAATATATTTTTTTGTGTTCCTTTTTGCCCGAAGGTGAAAGCCACAATGCGCTTCATTTATCATCGTCGGCAAACATTGAGTGAAGCGGGAGGTGGAAAAAAATGTGATGGTGAAAAAGGTGAAAAATGTCAGCAGCCCCGTAATTGCGTTCCAAGTCCTTGAGATGGACGAAAATGAACGGGCACACTTTTAAAATGCTTTCAAACAGCGAGAAGGCGGCGACGCCCTTTAAATGTTATTAACAGATCAAACAGATTCACTGTCACACTTTGG
Organism: Leptonotus elevatus; assembly: GCF_054856555.1. Lineage (NCBI taxonomy): Eukaryota > Metazoa > Chordata > Actinopteri > Syngnathiformes > Syngnathidae > Leptonotus > Leptonotus elevatus. The sequence continues at coordinate 11,591,591 of NC_141259.1, forward strand.
AAAATTGAAAATGAAGTTCTATGGGGGTGGTGGGCTTATTATAGATGGCAAGTTTGGTGCTAAATAACAGTTTGCTGCAGTGTATTTTATTCATGAAAGCCAACAAGGTCAATTGGAGAAATCCTTGGCAAAGCTGGTACACATTTGCTTGAATAAAATAAAAAAGATACAATACAATGTAATACAAGGACAAGGTCTAACGTTAACCTGCAGTCAAATTTTTTCTTCCCTCTAATAACTAAAATATTAAACAGGATGGATGATTTAGTCCACATGGGAAGCGGAAGTGTCTTGACAAATGGTGCAGGCGGAACTAATAACTATAATAAGAGCGCTAATCCATTTAGGTGTGGGGGATTGGGGGGGTACTAGTAGTGATTGACACCCTCCCCTATGAAAACGTTCATCCTGAGCCATCTTGTAGGGATCAAATCACAAAAGTCAGAAATGGTATGTCATATTTAGATTGGGTTACCCCTTTACTAGCCAGCTAGCTGCCTAGCTAGCTCCCATGGAGCTCGTTTACCTACTTGAGCCTCTGATGCTAGCTAGCTAGCTAGCTCCCTAGCAGGTAAACAAGCCCCATGGGAGCTAGCTAGCATCAGGGGCTAAAGCCAAACTGCAGCAGGATTTTTACTTCCTGGATCTGGATTTTTCACCTCTGCTGCCGCACACAGGAAAAGGATCGTCGAATCAATCTCAATATTTATTCATCCAAAACTAATGGGCGTTGTTGAAAGTGGAAAGTTCAAGTGGGAGCGCTGACATTTGTGTCCTCCAGATGATTGTCTGGCTAAGAAACATTTAGCTGCCCATTGAATGTATTTATTTTTTGTATATTTTTTTAAAACTTTCTTCCCATGTTAAACTTAAACTGACTTTAACTCATTCACTCGCAGCCATTTTCACTGAAGCAACCCCCTTCGCTCGGGGCTGTTTTACTGGATTTTGACTGATTTTGCAAGGTCCACAGAATATTCTGTTCCATTTCTATAAAAACATGGAACCTACCAAAAGAAAGATTGGAGTCTATTCTTTCATCAGGAAAAAAAAAAGTGTATTTCTATCTTTTTCCGTTTTGCCGCAATGAGCATTAGAATATAGCTAAGTTTCATCATTATTCACAAATCTGTGGGGGAAAGAGCTTTTTGCAACTTGGCCCCTGGCTGATCTCTTATATGCTCTAGCATAAAAAAACATATATATATATATATATTTTTTTTTACATTTTTGGAAGCAAATTTAATGTAATATTATTGTGACTTTATTTATAAACATATTTTTCTTGAAATTTACGATTTCACTTTGTTTAATTAGCGTCAGGGCTACGAGGGGCTCCTTGGCTTTTTACATTTCCCAGCATGCCCCACGTGAGGCAACAGGTGCACAAATGTTCTACTTTTGATCTCCACGCAGAGTGCCTTGCTGTGATGATCTCAAGCTCGCCCGCCTTTGATTCATTCGCCGACCTACCGTCTATTTTAGGGGGCCATCTATTCTCCCGGCTCGATTTTTTTCTTTGATTTTTTTTCTGCGCGTATTTAAAAGATCTCACGCACAACTACACAAACGCTCTTTGATTCAAAAAGAGGCATCGCAGGAATTCATCCAGCAGGGAAGGCGGAGATCTCTGCGGTGATTTCCGTCCGTCTTTCTCGAGACCACCTCCTGAATAAACGGATTAGTGGATAGCTGAAATGCTCTGCCATAAGAAAGATGTGAAATAAAATTTGCGGTTCGATCAATCATATTGCATTGAAGGGAGGAGGTGACAGTACTGCTCCACAAACTCCGTCGTCTTATCTGTCTATTAGTTGTCCTCAAAGCTTGAGTCGTTTGGATTCCTTTTGGTTTTATTTGACACTTGACAGGATTTCACATGAGAATGTTTTAAATTGTGTTGGACCTGAATGCACCTGCATGTGGCCGGCGGGTTTATATGCAAATGACCTGGCTCAAGATCAGTCCGTTTTGCATATTTGGCAGCGTCAGCATCAGTCTTGGTCGCCTCCTCACTTTCGGCAACATCTCTCGTAAAAAACGTGTCGGCACTGAGCCCGAAAGGTGTGAAGACCCTCAGGGCGATTGAATGGCTCATGCTAGGTTCATGTTAGCCTACATATGCTAACAGTGCTGCACTTTAACCATATTTGTATATTTTCTTTTTCTGCGTGAAATGAGATATTATTATCGCTGTATGATAATTTCTATATTATTTTTACATGGACCCGTTTTTAACTCATTCAAACCCAAAACGTATAAATACGTTTTTTTTAAATAGTTTGTCCTTCACTCCCAAAAACGCATGTATACGTTTTTTAAATGTTTTTTTTTTTTTTAAATGCTAGAACATACAGAAGAATTTGATGTAGCTTCTGACCTGAACAGGTTGCTTAAAGCACTGGCAGTTATGGCAAAATACTGCCAGCAAGTGGCAGCAGAAAACAAGAGATCAGCCAGGGCCATTTTGCAACAAGCTCTTTTCCCCAGTGTTTTAAACATGTTTGTGAATAATAATAAAACTTAGCTATATTCTAATGCTAATTGCTGCATAACGGAAACAGAAATAGCAATAGAATATAATATTCTGTGGGCCTTTCAAAATCAGTCAAAATCCAGTGAAACAGCCCCGAGCGAAGGGGGTTGCTTCTGTGAAAATGGCAGGGACTTCAACACTATTGTGACCATTTTTCTTTTAGTAAAAGCTAAACAAAGAAAAGTCTAATGGATTGTTAAAAAAAAAAATGTATGCCATTGTTAAGACATACAATAAGGTATGACAATAAGCAGTAATTGATTAAGTGGGGACACCGCGTCGCCCTTATTGTTTCTAGCTGAAAGCAAAACAAACCTCACGAGAAGCTAATGTGCATTAAAGAGCCTCATTAGCGGCATATTTGCACAAATTGCATCTTTTGTCACAGATGTTTGACAAATGTGAATATTTGGCACCCGTGTGTGTGTGTGTGTGTGTGCGCGAGCGAGCGCGAGAGTGAATGTCTACACATGCAAGCAATTGGGTACCTAGACGGTTTTCATCTCGTTTTTGGGCGGTGACTTGTGAAATTGACGGTGAATTTTTCAGCATCCAATCTGCTGTCACAAATATTCATTGTTTGCCTCTCCATTTTCTTTTTTCGTGTTCCCGCTTTAGAACGAAAAGCCTTTCCGACAGTCAGCAGATGAGGTAGAAATGGATCGCAAACGGCTTAATGAAGAGTAGCTCGGAATTCCTGCTTCCTAGGTCATGTGTTAAGTAGAAATTGGCAAAGCTGCGGCAGATTGTCATAAAAAAAAATATACGTAAAAAAGCGCACCCGTCAAACAGGGACACACTAAAAATATTTGATTATAATGGCCGATGTGTGTGCTTTTTTTTTCTTGTTCATTCGGTAATCTTACCGATTCAGCATGTCTTCATCATTGCGAACAGTTTAGGAAAAATATTCTCCCATGTTGGATTAAATGTTAAATTGGATCTGATTATTTTTCAATATTTTATCATCTTTCACACCTTTACATAATTTTACAGGTTTTGAATTTAAATTCCCCCCACCCCCCCATTGTTTGTCATAGAATTAGCCTTGTCTAAAGTGCTAACTCGTGTTGATATATGTGGAGGAATCGTCCACACGTGGGATTAAATGTTCAGTTTTTACTGAATATTGTTCGATAGAAGGAAAACAAAAGACATTTGTTGCTATTTTTGTTTTAATTCCATTATTTTTTACAACCTTTGTTGTACCTTCAGTCTGGTTTTCCAAAGTGCTAACTAGTCTGGCTTTAATTGGATCGGAACATATTTCCATATTTTTTATCTCTTTTCAGTTTTTATTAGATTTTTTTTAACCATTATACAGTTTTCTGTTGTTGTTTGTTTCTTCTTAGCCTATTTCTCTGAAGCACTAACTAGCTTGGATAAAAATAAAAAATAAAATAAAAATTGTTGAATATCTTGTCTATCTTATCTGATTGTAGCTAAAGCCTTGTTGGACTAAATAAGTGGAATAACTTTCAACATATGTTTTTATTTCCATATCTTTCCACCTTTTGTTTTTAGATTTGTTGTCCAAATTGCTATAACATTGCTAGCTGAGGCTACAAAGTAAAAACAATTTCCCTCTTTATACAACACACACAGAATGTGAAAAAGAAAGTTTCACATTCACCCCTCATTTTATTCACAGAAATTGGCAACAATTCTTCGTTGCTTTCAAATTAACAGCTCATTTTGCACTGTCCAACATCGTCCAAGGACACAGGCCAGCGCTTTTTACGCTACATGGTGAGATGATGTTGGAAAGTACATCAGATGGGATAGGGCACCCCGGATCTAAGTGGAATTTATTGGCCCGGACTTGGAGCGCCATGACATTACAACCGGAGCAATTACGTCGGAACATTAGCAGCCCTAAGTGAGATGGAACTGCTCATTAGGCAAATGGTGTCAGCGAGGGGCCGATTGTTTTCACCTTGTGAATTATTCTATCTATCTATCTATCTGTCTATCTATCTATCTATCTATCTATCTATTATCTATCTCTCTTGTTAGCTCTCTTGCTATCTGGCTAGCTATCTGGCTAGCTCTCTTGCTAGCTCTCTTGCTATCTAGCTATCTGGCTAGCTCTCTTGCTAGCTCTCTTGCTATCTAGCTATCTGGCTAGCTCTCTTGCTATCTAGCTATCTGGCTATCTATCTATCTAGCTATTTAGCCCACTATCTATCTATCTCTTCGTCTACCCTTCCTTCCTTCCTTCCTTCCTTCCTTCCTTCCTTCCTTCCTTCCTTCCTTCTGTACTTACTTACTTACTTCTCTGTCTGGGTGTATGTTTAGCTAGCTATATAGCTGTTTAGCTACAAAGCGATCAAGCTTTCTAGCTACATAGCTATCTAGCTACATAGTGATCTAGCTTTCTAGCTACACAGTGATCTAGCTCCCTAGCTACATAGCGATCTAGTTATCTAGCTACATAGATATCTAGCTATAATATTATGATTAATAATCAATAATAGTGGCAGAAATAGAGGGCCCCAAGCTCATATTTTGCTTCGGTCCTAATGGAGGCGTGGTAGCTTGCATTCATGCAAGTTTTCCCTGTAAGCAAACACTTGTCGACAAATTTTTTTGACAGGTTCATGTCAGCGACATGATCACGTTCGAAGACAGTTTCAGCGCTCCCACGATGATTAGAATTCGCCGCGTAGTGAAGACATCTCTGAGAATTCTTTCTCGACGTTCAAACAGGCTGTCGAGGCAAGATGCTTCACGCGACCCCCTGTCATTATTATGAAAGCTGACAGTGGGAAGTGACTCCCAGCAGTGAGCGTACACAGCGGGAGAATGCGCGAAAGGCTCGAACGCTGGCAAACGTAGCCCGAAAACATCCATATCAACTCGCACGTCTTTTCATTAATGACTTCATTTGGATTCAGATCAGAGCAGATGTTGGAACGGGATAAATTATACATCGGCTCGTAATCCCGAATGACTTGAACTCATTGCAGTGAATCTGTTTAGTAGGAATTCACACAAAATTTGCTCAGGTGGCGGCGATTTTGGTATTTGATGTTGACTGAAAATGACATTAGAGTTGCTCAGGGCTTAAGTAACAACCAATCATGGCTCGTCTGTTTTTCGAGTTTGGTCATGTGACATTTGCAAGCAGAGGTGGCAAATCCAGGTCCAGAAAGTAAAAACCCTGCCACAGTTTGGCTTTAGCCCCAGGTGCTAGCTAGCTAGCTCCCCGGGTGCTTGTTTACCTGCTATGGAGCTAGCTAGCTAGCATGAGGGGCTAAAGCTAAAAGGGTTTTTACTTTCTGGACCTGGATTTGCCATCTGTTAGCAAGCTGAGCCGTGATTGGTCGTTACCCGAGCCATGAGTGTGATGTAATTTTCAGTCGACAAAAAGTAGCAAAATGGCCGTGTTCAGTAATGCGTGGGCTCATACAACAAATTGTAAGACATTTTTTGGGTTGACTTCCCATACGTACCCAATGCAGGTGTACCTAATGTTATGTCCAACGCGGCTATGCATGCCAACAAAAGCTTCTTGGAGCGCCGCCAAAAACCGAGAAGCCATTAAAGTGAGGCCGACATGTTTTAACGTAATGAAAACGGAACATTTGATGACTTTCACCTTGCCGGCGAACGGCGTCACTCAACAAGCGCACTCGCATGCGCGGCACTTGATTTTATTTTTATGCCCGGCGATGACATTATGTACAAAGTTATCTCCGGCGAACGCCCGCACACGCCGTTCACTTGAGCTAATTGGCTCCCGTGTGTGTGTGTGTGTGTGTGTGTCCACTCAGCACTTTCCGTCGCTGCCTACCTGAATGATCAATATGTGAATTAGCCTGGCAGAGGACGCTAAGCGCAGCTCAGATGACAATATCAATAACGCTCATAGAAATGGATGGATGTTTATTGGTCCGTTTCATGAGGTTGAGTGTGCTGTTTGTTGTTTTAATTCGAGAGGAGAGAAGCTAATGGCCTAATGGTACACAAGTTGAGGCCATTAGAATTCTATTGTTAACCAAATATTCATAAGGAAATATAAATAAATAAGTAAAAAAATGTTTATATATTTTAAATGGCGATAACAAATAAATAAATAATTAATTAATTTAATTTCATGAACTTTTTTTTTCTTTTCTTTTTTAAATCTGCTTGTTTGAGTTGAGTTGAACTCTAAAATTGCTATTCATTTTGCTGTTATATTTTCATAGTTAAGCACAATATAAATAAATAAGTGAAAAAATATTTGAAATGTCAAAATGTTTTTTTTCATTAATTATATATTTTTTTACTTGTTTGAGTTGTGTTCTCAATGTTTTGCTCCCAGGTTTAAAGCAAAAAAAAAAAAAGAAGGAAAAAAGACTGTACTTGAATGTTGCCATTAATGTTCATGTATTATTCACTGAGAAATAAAAAATAAGTAAAAACCAAAACAAAACATACCTTTATGTGTATCTGGCTGCTCCCTTGGCCAACATTGTCAAGTTTTATGTAAATAGCGTTTTTCTATAAGGTCAATGAAAACAAAACCCGGAGGCAAAATAACAAAAGCTGCATGTAAAAACGCAAATACATAAAATCTCCTTTGTAATGGCTTACTTCCTGTCCCCTCGTCATGTTTTGCCCAAGTATCAGCATTAGTGGGTTTCATTAAAGCGGCGCCGCTATCGTTATGCTAATTCAACAATTGCAACATTGTGAGCTGTGAAAAGAAGTGGAAAGCAATCAGCTGACTTAATGCAAGTTCATCACTGCAGGTATTCCAAAAACGATGGCGCTGATAAAAACGACTGACGGAGATGCTCCTTGCCAAAGTAAATGGATATAAATATCTTCAATTGAAAAAGAAAGAAAAAATAGACATACAGTTAAGCCTCCCGTGCTGTGTTCCTTCCACAACATACCATAGCAACAAGCTGTTGCTATCCTCCACTTAGTAAAGTTGCAGCGTGCCAGTGAGAAAGGGAATCAAACCACATCGGTTAACCGCAAGCATCACAAAACATTCGGCAACGGCACTTTGTTGTCATTCATATCAAATAATAAAATTGAAAAAAAGAGCGTCATCAAACATCTCGCCGTCATTTCACACCACAAAAAAAAGGATGACGTGGTATTGTTTGGTTATTTGATGAATACTTAAGCGGCACGGTGGCCTAGTGGTTAGCATGTCTGCCTCATGATTTTTAATCAAAGGTGAATGTGTTTGTTGTAAATGACGTTTTATGTCAACAACTCCAAAATAAAACTAAATTTACCAGTAAGTAAAATAAAGCAAAATGGTCAAATTTATTTTGCCTTTTTTTTTTCCATTTACTTTGGCTTGACTACAACACAACTAAAGAATAAACTTTCATATGGCTTCCAGCTATATTGGAATTGTTCCAAAATGTGCAAATAACCTGCAGTTGTATAAATAACCCCCCCCAACTACTATTTGCAGAAACACACCATCTTCTGAGTTTTATTAGAACACCCACTGAAGTTCCAAACAGGATTTCTTTGCCCAGTAATAAACGACTTTCAGTGCCGCAACCCGTTGAGGGAGCTTTTTGGCGGGGCAGAGCGAACGGCACCACCTGTTTCGGAGGCCGGGCGCCCACCATTGCACAACAGGAGGAGCTTGACTAACGGTCTAAATCGGGCTGTGATTTATGACCGAGTCTGCGACCCGTCTAAGCGGCAGAGTTACAGTTATTTAATTTGAATTATGAAAATATTTTCGTTTTATCCTTACTGATGCAAATTGTCGCTGCTATGTGAAAAACACTTATGCCCATTTTTGTCATTTAAAAAAAAAAACATTTTTATAATTTGGGGATGAAACTAAATGCAGACATCCCCAAAAAGTAAAAAAATATATATATATATATTTTTTTCACATAGCAGCGATGACATGTTTGTGTAACACTTAAATGATTATAACACAAAATCACGTTTTTATCATGTCCTTGATATTTAAGAAGACTTGATGTTCCATAATTAATCAATATCGGATTGAAGTGAAGGGAATTGAATCGAACTGGGAAAAATCGAAATCGAATCGATTGAGGAAATTCAAATCGATACCCAGGCCTAATATAATATATATATATATATATATATATATATATATATATATATATATATATATATATATATGTGTACACACAGTATGTAGCTAAATACTATATATACGTTGCATTGATATATCTCTAACCTGTGTGACAAAGGTTCTCCCGCCGCCCCGCCGCCATGGCAACGGAGCACGAGGAAGCTCGTCTTCGATCACCTGCCTGTGCCGCCACTCTCCTCCAGTGAGTTGACTTCCATCTCTTATTACAATGCCGGCGACGTCGATGACAAACAAGCGGCGAGGCCCCCCCGACCGCCCGCTGTTGTCAAACCAATTAAAGGCCCCCCTTTAATTGAGCTCAGCTTGACCAAACTCGCTCTTGCAGTCGTTTATCTGTGTAAAATTAATTTTTTTTAATTTAAATTTTTAAAGTTTTTTTTAAGTTTTCAGACAACGGAACTAAAACACAACCTTGTGCTTAGAATTAAAGTAGTCAGATTATAATTTTCAATTTCAATTTAATCCCCTGCTCTATGAATTGCTGCGCAATCCTTTTTTTGTACACATTTTCTCACCTTATTAGTTATTAATAGGCTAATTAAATGCATCCTCATTGAACACGGTAGGTCAGCACAAGAACATCTGCCTCATCTGCTTGCCATGCTTCCCCGCTCGGAATCTTATCAAGTATTCATGACCTGCTGGAGTGCAGTAAAGAGGTCAGGGTGAGGAACAATAGGCATGCAAATAAACGTTCCACGTATACACACACACACGACTTTAAAAATAGAAAGTTACAAAAGAAGATTGATTTCTCTGAGAGGGCACTTTGGAGTTTTGATGATAGGGTTCTTCTCTCGTTTCGCGTTCTGATTTCAAAAGACGTGAGTAAAGTGTCCAAATGTCAAGAAGTGAGAAGAAGATAATTGTGTCACTTTTATAAAGCGTTAAGTTCCAGACAAATGAACAGGGGAAATGGTTTGCATACAAAACAGTGGTGACTCGCACCGATGTGAAAAGCCTCATTGGAAGAATTTAGTGGCATTTTTTTTTTAACAGAAATCTACAGCTTGAATTAAGCACTCGGTCTCTTATTTGAAAATGTATTCGCTATGTATGTAGCCCTCGCAAACTTCAGACAAAAAAAGCAAACGTGCGGCAAGCTTCGCCAGCTAAGCTAAACCAAGCTAGCTGAGGTTATTTGAGGCCCGTGTGTGATTACACTAGCGTATGAAATTCACCTGCGTAAGCTCGCATGGCCGCCAGCAACCCTCCGCCTAAACCTGTTTAGTCGAGCCACGTTTCCATCCGTGCAAAAAAAAAAAAAAAAAAAAAAAAACGGCAGCTGGCAAGGCTGCGGCGGCGAGATAGCACGTGCTAGTGGCGCTTTATTAAATCTCCCCGTAGCGATGGAGGAACGCTGAGCATTCAAATCAACTCTTATCTGAAGTAAAAGGCCTCTCGTCGGGAACGTCTCCATCAAAACGTGTGTCGTTCCAACTTGTGAAAGCCTCCATCTTGAGTTGAAATTCATGTTTAACAATGTATGCTAATTTCAGTTGAATTCCTCTGTAAAGCCTTTGTCTGATGTTCTCGTGAGAAGATAGTAGGATTTTGTACAAAAATGCCTTTGGCATTTTTTTTTTTATACAATTGTCAGAAATGTATAATAAGTTAAAGTACCACTGATCTAAATGCATTTTGTACATTATTGGCCCGTAATTAGTAGGTAAAACCATATTTTTTCTCTCAAAATGAAACCTTATGCTAAATGCTTTCACGTTGTAGCAAAGCAATACAATACATTTTATACAACAGTGAAAACTCCCTCGTTTGTGAAAAGTAGTCATTTAAAAAATCGGTTTATCGTTAAAGTTTCAATATTTAAGCACTGTATGATTACACCAAAGTAAATGAAAACTACTCATGTTTTGGAGACACCAAACAGGCCAACAATGAGTCTGAAAAATGAAAATGATAAATTTCTGTTGAAATTTCTGGAAACCTTCTGGAAAATCATTTGTCGAGTCTGTGTGGTTCAAATTGATGGAATTTGGATTATATTGCTAGGAAAAGTTGCCTGGAAATTGACCAAATTTCAAAATGTGGCAAATTTAATAAATAGTGCCATTCATCTGTCTCGTTCGTATACGCAGTACTTTTATATATTTTTTATGAACCCCTCCAACTGGCCTTAATGACCTTAATGACAGACTTGATGTGCATTTTCGGGCATGGGTTCTTAAGACTTTTTTTGTGGGTCCACTCATGATAAACCTGCCTGCCAAGTTTCATGTTGCAAAATGAAACTGACTTCCGGGGCTGAGTTTTTAAAGGTCATGAAGCAATTAGTAAATTGTTCCTGTAAATTGTTTTTGCCAATAGGGTTGTGCTTTGTTAATCCATAAATAACACATACCATCTTTACAAACCGAGCGTTCAATTTTTTTGTGCATCTTTTTGCACACCGCCTTTTTATTCCCACTTACTTCAAGCTATGCGGCATTGCACAAGAAAGACCAACTCTGAATATGAATACGTGCTTCTTTTGTTATGGCGGGCATGTAAGCAGGAGTAAAGCCGGCGAGCAGACAGGTGACAAATTACCTTCTGCGTCCTTTAGGGTCAGTGTGCCGTGAAACAATAACAAGAACAAAGAGGAGTCATTTGAAACACCATGCAAAAGTTTTTGTTTTTTTAATACGCGCCCACACCTAAGAAGTCATTTTTGCCGCATTCCGGCACGGAATGGAAATTCCCGTGACGCTGCCTGCAACGAGTGAAGTTGCAAATGAGTTGTGTGAGAGAAAGGGTCTCGGGAATACTGACGGGGAAACACAAAGTGAATTGGATAAACACAAAATGTGGGACGCCATTTATATACACCTTGGCTAATGGCAAAGACTTCTTTGATCTCCAATCCAATAATGTCCCCTTTTGGCAAATGTTCAGTCCCATTTCACAACATTAGGTACACCTGCACAGCATCATGACGTTTGCTTTTTACAAAGATAGGATTTCTTAGATTGAGCTCAATCATAAGGTGACAATTAGGGGTGTCATGAAAACTGATTTGAATCAGACAATTGTTGATTTTTAACCATCTGCCAAGAGCACGTGCTTCTAATTTGGTTTACTCTAAAAACAGTTGGGTCAAAAAGAACACAAATGGGTTAAAAAAGGACCGACCCAACTTTTTGGGGTATTCAATTTTCTCAAAATTTTGTGTCAAACTAATAACCCACAAAATAACCCATATAATTGTGTTGCTTTGTGGGTTATTCATTTATTTTGACACAATATTTTGGGTTAAATAACTCAAAAAATGAACCGACCCAACTTTTTGAGTTATTTAACCCAAAAATCTGTCAAGTTTCGAGTTATTTACCCCAAAAAGTTGGGTTGGTTTATTTGTTGAGTTATTTAACCCAAAAAGTAACCCAATGATATTGGTTGTTTTGTGGGTTATTAGTTTGACACAACATTTTGAGTAAATTGAATAACCCAAAATGTTGGGTTGGTCCCTTCTTGACCCATTTGTTATTTTTTAAAATGAAAAAAAAATGGAAGTGACCCAACTTTTTATTTAAAAAGTTGGGTTGGTCCATTCTTAACTCAATTTAGGTTATATTTGACCCAACTGCGTACCAATTGGATCAAGTTGTTTTGAAGCACCTTTGAAAATCTCCCAAATGGCCTGAAAATGATGTCTTGTTAGCCAAATGGCAAACTTCGTGTCTCTCTCCAGACTTTTTTGACATTCATCTGGTATGTGTGTAAAACTTGTAGCAATCAGACAAAACTTCTACAAGTTTGTTTTGAAGGACCCGTGGAAATGGACAAAATGAGCTTTTTTGTGAGGTCCGCTCATGATCGACATGCCTACCAAATGGCCACTAAGTGAAACTGATTTCAGAAAGGGAGTGGATTTGAATGGAAAAACATTGCTTATGATATCGTAGTCGTCGATACCAAATGCTATTAGATAGCGCAGGTGTACCTCCAGCTGTGCCTTCATTAAGTTCCGTGCGTCTGCTTTCCTTCATTTGTCAGCTCCCAGCCACGATGATTGCCTCGGAAGCACCAGTCAAACTGATTTTGTGCACCTAAATGAGCGCTTTTGTCGTTCACAGATGACTTTCTTAGCAGTCAAAGTTTGTGTTTGTATGTCTCCCGGCTCTCCTTTTGATCCAATTCCCGGCCGCGTTCAAGTGTTTTCCGGCCTACTTCCAAAGCACTTTTCCTCGTAAACAAAGACATTTTAAGTCATCTTTTTTTGAGGAGGTTGCACAAAAACAACACAGGGGGGAAAACAGGGTAGGAGTTCTCCGGGTCAACGTTGCCTGGAGAAGAGGTTCCTCAGGGCGTTGTTGTAGTTCTTGTTGAAGGCGGTGTAGATGAGCGGGTTAAAGAAGGAGTTGGAGTAGCCGAGCCAGAGGAAGATGCTCTTCCAGATGGGCGGGATGTCGCAGGAGCACAGCGGCTCGATCAGCTCGGCGATGAAGAACGGGATCCAGCACAGCACGAAGACTCCGATCAGGATGCCGACCATGAGCGCCGCCTTCTTCTCCTTTTGCTCGCGCCACGTGTCGCCGTCCGTCTGGAAGGTGACGGTGGCGTGGCGCGCCGTGAACACCATCTGGGGCTGCCGCGCCTCCTCTTTCACCTGCGGCGACATCGGCGCGTCAAATCCAATTTCAACTCGTGGTTTATGGTGGAGTAGAGAATTGTCAGGCGGCTCAACAAACAAACAAACAAACAAACAAACAAACAAAGAGAGCCCCGTTCCGGCAAACTCCAACCAAGAAGCTCAATAATGTCAATAATTATGACTTTCTCCTCTTTTGTCTGTTGGCGCTACAACTTTTTCTCGCTCTGGCTGAGGAAGAATACGTGAAGCCGAGCGAGTGGCATCAGAGGCAAATGCATACAGAATTTCCGCCTCTCCTGACGTTTGATCATTTGGTCGCAGAGTTACGAGAAATAACGGTTGAGAAGAAAATCCCGATCTTAGTTTGCGTTTTCCGAGAAATGGTTTGCCTACGAAACAGGCCTTGGGTAAAAAGCCTCCATTTTCAAACGTTTCATCTTTGCCGTGGCTTGATGATTACATTAGCGTCCGACCTTTTGAGCGTGCTGATGAGCAAGCGACGAGGCGCACAAAGGCCAAGACGCGGATATTTATATCCTACACCGCCTACGCACCTGAATAACACACATGATGATTCCGATTACGGGCCAAATACCTTCATTGGTGCAAAGAGAAATCGTTCATGGGGTTACATCAAAGTGGATAAACACGGCATATTAGAATAAAAATGGTATGACAATGAGAAAAATCGTAAAGTTTTTCAGAAAATAAAGTTATATTTCTTAAATTAGATTATTTATTTTTTTACTTAGTAGTCGTAATAATAAAATATTTGTAGGCGAAAATGGTCATAATGTTCCAAGAATAATGTTACCAAATTCATATAATAATAATAATAATAATGTCAATGAAATCATACTTTTATGATAATTTGTTTTGGAATATGTAAAATGGCACAAATAACATTTAAATATTACAAGAAAAGATTTGAGGTGACTAAAATCATAATTTGTTATAAAAGAATAAAGAGTAAAGTCATAATATTGCAAGATATTTTATTTTAACAAAATGTATTTCAGGTGAAGAATTTAATATTATATCAATTATAATTGCAAACAATATGCGGGATACATTTTTAGAATTATGCATAATATGAGAGTTTTTAGAACAGGTTTCCTACCCTTTTTAAATGCTTCATTTTAGTTGATCTTTTATTAGTTTTGGCATTAGTTTTTGTTTTTTATGTATGGTTGCAATTTGTTTGTTTTTATTTTTGCTTTTGAAAATGTTTAATTTTAGTAAATCTTTTATTCGTTTTCATTTTTTTATATGGTTATGTTATTTTTAATAAAAAATGCTTCATTGTAGTTCATTTTTTAGTTTTAGTATTAATTTGAGTTTTTTTTTAAATATATGGCGTATTTGTGAATATAAATAAAAAAGCAATATAAATAAAGTCACAATAAGTACAGAAAAAAATGCTTTTAAAATTAACCTCAAATGTAAAAATGTAATTGACAAAGACAAAAAAAAAATCTATTTTCGCTATATAGTTAGTTTTATTACGTATAATGTATTTTCAGTTCAGTTATATTAAAAACAAAAACAAACACTTTATTTCGTTCACAAAAAGTTTTTTTTCCTATTTTAATTCGTTAACTATAATAACCTTAATTCTTAGCGGTTCAAGTGCTTGCTCATCACCTCTGCCATGGGCGTGATGGTGTTGCTCTTGCGTGAGCCGATCCGGAACTTGGCCGCCTTGTAGATCTTCCAGTAGACGAAGAGAACCACGCAGAGTGGCAGGTAGAAGGCGCCGAACGTGGAGAAGATGGTGTAGGACAGCTCCTGGCTCACCTGGCACTTCATACCCTTGGCGTACGTCTCGCCCCAGCCGAAGAGCGGCGAGAGCGAGATGATGGCTGACAGCAGCCATGTCAGGGCGATCATCACGTTGGAGATCTTCTTGCGCGTCTTCAGCGTGTACTCCAGATGGCGCGTGATGGACCAATAGCGGTCTAGAGCGATGGCCGTCACGTTCCAGATGCTGGCCGTACAGCACAACACGTCGAAGGAGATCCATACCTGACGTGGTGCACGTTACATGAAAAAAAAAGAAGAAAAAAAAAGTAAATTTAGGTTTAAGACTATTCTAATTTGGGGATTTAAAAAAAAAAATGCCGTAACTAGAAATCGAAAATAAAGTTGTAATAGTATGCTTGCGCTATTTCATTTTAAATAATGCAAAATATTACAAGAATAAAGCCCTAAAAAATATATATATATATAAATTCTTTGCACTTTTACAAAAATAAGTCGTAATTTTACACAAAGTCATACCGCAACCAGAAAACAAAACAAAACGATACATTTTAGAAGAATGAAATGTATTTTCATATTTTATCAGAATCATATTTTTATTATTTTTATTTTATTTCGTTCAACATTTTAGGAAAACAATGTCGAAATGTTACCAAGTCATAATATTGCAAATATTTTTAGGTGAACGAAATGTTAATTTTGCAAAGGGGGGGGATTTTTTATTTTTATTTTTATAAATCCAAACATACTGATGTATTTTTAACAGAGGTTGGTGTGTCAATAAATTTTGATCATCTGTCATTCAGCAATCGTCAATAGTCGGGACACAATTCCGTCATTGTCAATCCGTCAATGTTTCAAGCTGAACCGTCAATCCGTCACCAAAATGAAACGTCTGTCATTGACAGATTGCAGAATTTATTGACGATTACATTGACGGACAAAAACCCACTTCCGCTAATGCTAAGTTCATACATTTTTATAAGTTTCCCGTCAATCAACAAAATGGGCGTCTGTCATTGACGGATTGACGGACCCTCCGTCAACAATGACGGAAAGCCCACCTCAGATTTTTTCAAATGATTAACGACAAAAACAATCTGCACCTGGCATAGCACCCGGCCCAGCTTCCACAGCCGTCCGTTGAGCTCGTGCACCAGACTCAGCGGCATGACCAGCGCCGCCACCATCACGTCGGAGATGGCCATGGACGCCACCAGGTTGTGCGGCACCCGGTGGAAGGTGCGCACCCGCAGGATGGTCACCAGCACCAGCAGGTTCCACACGAAGGTGGCCACGGCCAACATGGCCAGCAGCGTCAGCGTCAGCACGCTGAACAGGGAGAACGGCTGGTACGCGTCGCCCTCCGAACCGGGCCCGCTGGCGTTAGCCACGCTGCCGTTGAGATACGTCATGCTAGGTAATTCCAAAATGGACGTCGAGTCATTCTGCATCTGGAAGAAGATAAAAAGTAGACATCATATATACTTTACAACGTTGCTTAAAGTGATGAAGAACCAAAACATATGTGCTAATTAGCATTAGCTTTAAGCTAGCGGGTTTTTGTTTGGCTGTTTTCAATACACGAGGTGTAATTCTCTTAGTTTTAAAGTTAGATTGACGGTAAACGTCAACAGATTTAAAGTGTTAAAGCACCGCAACATAGATGCTAGTTAGCATTAGCATGAAGCTAGCGGGGCTTTTCTTTGGGCAGTTGTTTGGCTGTTTTTAATACACGAGGTGTAATTCTTAGTTTTAAATTTAGATTGACAGTAAACGTCAACAGATTTAAAGTGTTAAAGCACCGCAACATAGATGCTAGTTAGCATTAGCATGAAGCTAGCGGGGCTTTTCTTTGGGCAGTTGTTTGTCTGATTTCAATACACGAGGTGTAATTCTCTTAGTTTTAAAGTTAGATTGACAGTAAACGTCGACAGATTTAAAGTCTGAAAGCACCGCAACATAGATGTTAGTTAGCATTAGCATGAAGCTAGCGGGGCTTTTCTTTGAGCAGTTGTTTGGCTGTTTTCAATTCTAATCCTTTTAGTTTTAAATTTAGATTGACAGTAAACATCAACTGGGAGTGGCATTAAAGAACTCAAAGCCTCTTTTTTGATCAATTACCGTACTGGAATTGACAACTTACAGTAAGTCTGACAACTGTCATGTCCCCCCCCCCCCCCCCCCCTTCAGTAGTACACGCATTTGCTCAAGAGGCCGTTTAGCGATTTTCTCGCAACGCCGGAAAAAGCCACTTGAGCGGTTGTCAGGCAGGCTGCCGACAACCTTTCAAGTGCAATTTCAGATGCTGCTAAAAGGCCTTGCAGTGCCACTCTGGGACTCTTTCTACCATGGGAACAAAAAGAAACATATTTATTATCCCTCCCCGTTTTGCTGCCCGTATCTGATTTGCATCAACGTCGGTAGCGGCGTATTAAGGTCACACTGAACTGATAAATAGAAAATTTTGAGTGAAAAGTGAAGTGCAACTACTGTATTATGAGGAAAAATAGACAAAGTGCTCCAAAAGTATTGGAACATCGAGGCGGTACTTGGCGTCAAAAGTTTGAAAAGCGCCGCATTAGCCTATTAAACCAGTGAATGAGCAAGCCTCCCTGTCCTGATGCTAATGCGCAGCGATTTCCATACATCATGCCAAGTGCTCCGACACGCCTCATTGAACATTCCCTTTCACCACAGGTCGTATCTTCACGCCTATAAATTTGCGTCACATGGCTCCCTCTCCGCTTATGCATTCCGGCCGACAGCTCCCATCCATCCATCCAGCCAACCATCGAGCCATCTATAAGCGGCATGTCCTTAAAAAATCCTCCTGCAACCTTGACCTGGCCTATTAAGTGGAGTTGCCTGTAATATGGATGCAGTCATTCATTTTACATGGCAGCGCTTGTGAAACAGCCAAAGGGCGTGTTAGCAGATGAGTTTTTCTCCGTTTTTCCCCCCCCTCAACATTGTATCAGTATTGTTTGCCTTCATCCAAGTACTTTAACAAAACAGTAGATGGAATTTAAAAAAAAAAAGGCACTGCCCGACCTTTTGTAACATCATCGGACATGAACCAGGAACTAGCCTGCTAAGTTGCAATATTGTGAGATAAAAAAAAAAGGTTTGGAGTAAATAAAGTCAAAATATTACAAAAAAAATTAACTTTGTTGCTTGATAATATATTAAAATAATAATTTGGGAAGAAAATCTGTATAAGAAACCTACAACGGCGTATTAGGTCCACGTATAAATATATATTTTTTTAGAGAGCGGGGCAATATTCCGAGAAAAAAACTTGCAACTTTATAAAGTGGCAAATTTGCATCCTTATTTGCAACTTTATTAGGTCGTAAATTTGCCACTTTATAAAGTGGCAAATTTGCACGTTTTTTCCCCCCCGCTCTAAAAAAAAAAATTCCACATTTTACGAAAATAAAGTTGTACTATTAAAGGCAAAAAAATTATGAACATGAATTTGTTATATTACACCAAAAAAAATAAATAATAATTTGTAGAAAAACACATTACAAGCGCATACAGTAGTTGTGATATTACAAGAAAAAAAGTTATGATTAAGAGTTAAGAAAAATGTCACTTAAATTGTAATATAATGAAAAAAGTTTAAAGTCATAATTTTACCAGAATAAAGCCTTAATGTTACGAGGAAAGCATCCTTTTGTGAGAATGAAGTCAAAATACTACAAGAATAAACATGTAACTTTGGAACAGGAAGTGGGCGGAGCATGGCGACGTTTGATCATTTTATGTTAAATTTGAAAAAATGATCTGCCCAGACAGCAGTTTCACCAATCGACATGAAATTATGAGAACATGTCTAACGTCACAGGAGAAAAAGTCTGAAGGAATTGAACAGGAAGTCGGCCATTTTGGTGAGGGCAGAACATGCTCATTTTGTTAACTCTTGTTGGGAAATTCAATTACTAGAACATAATATCCTCAGCATGCAAAAAAAAACCTGGAGCAACAAACACTTTTGTTTACAATCGTCTCCACCGGGTGTTATTCTCGTCAGCTTTCGATCTAATTGCGAGCTGTGAATCAATAAGGCCTCATCGCTTTGCTTGTTAGAATATAATTGTTGGCGCCGTTGCTCGATATCAAATCAGCGGAATATTTCTTGGCAGCTTGTGGGAAAGCAACACAAAAAAAAATACCCAAGAAGAAAAATCAAAAGTCTGCCTCCAACAACCTGCTCCCTGAGGTGAAGCTTCATGTATCTTTCACAGACGCCGGCTGCCGTATTGATCTGTTGGCCATCGCTCACCGGGCCTCATCCATAAAGTCCACCGGGTAATAACAATAGCAAGCCCGCTGTGACATATGACACCGTCTCTTGGCATCGCACTCCAATCAAAGGCCCTCTGCCCTCTGTTGTTCCGGCTCCTATTAGCACACCTAACAGCCATGAAATTGGAAAGTTGGCGCGAGGTGGAGAAGCCTAGCGAAAAGCAATCCCCCGCCTCGTAATCGGGCCGGCTTGACGTCAGCGCGTTTGCATACGGACTGAGGAGACCCCTTTTCGCCTCTGACGTCACCAGACCGTGGGGAGAAAAGTGTCGGATCAGCTCGCCGTTTTTGCGAAATTTGAGTCGGTGGAAGCCCAATTTTCAGTGATCCTCGGCGATGATCCCGTTGCGCGAGGTGTGTTCAGATTTACGAGTTTAATAGTCACCTCGCTGGTCTGCCCGCAGAACAGGCAGGGTCAATAATCGTAAATGTTAAAACTGCTCAATACGATACGGATTTACGATCGCAAATCGGACCAACTGGATGCCATTATTGTGTCGTGAAACGGAACGATAGCCAATTAGAGAAGTCAGTGTGGATGTAGGTCAATTTTTGTGGTAAATTTTTTTTTTCTTCCTGATCTGCTCGGAAAAAAAAACGTTCTGAGCCGACAATCGTAAATGTTAAACTTATTCAATTGTGATTCTTAAGTGAAAAGTAACGATAGTTAATTAGAAAATGGTCACCATAGATCAGTGTGGATGGAGCCCAACATAATATAATATAATTCGATCCTACCATTAATCGGGCGGAAAAATTATCATTTTTTCCCCCCCACTTCCAATCAAAGTCAGCAAAGGCACGATCATTTAAATAAATAAATAAATACAATTTAGGATAATCATTTAGGACCTAATTGATGATCCTGTGGTGTGGAATGCGTTAAGAGCTTTGACCCGGTCAGAAAAGGTTATCGTGAATGTTAAACCTGTTCAATATTTACAATCGGTCACGGACGTTACTGTGACATAAAACAGAATAGCCCGTCATCACATTCTGTCGTTTGCTTTATCATAAGAGTGATCGCTGTTTTTAAGACAAGTGGTGCCTTGACTTGAGTTGAATTTGTTCCGTGACCGCACTCATGACTCAGGGCACTTTTATAAAGAAATGCATTGCGGTCCTTCACCACTGTAAAGTGCTCGTCCATCCATTTTTTTGCAGCGCTTGTCCTCATTAGGGTCACTGGCGCGCAGGGGTACAACCTGTTCTGGTCGGCAGCCAATCACTGGGCTCATATAGACAGACAACACTGGCAATCGCATCTAAGAACAATTTTGAGTTTTTAATCAACCCAAAATGGAGAAAACATCTTAAAAAATATATTTTTCTTTCACTTCTGAACCAATGCAAAAAAAAAATATTTGAGTTTATTTTATTTTTTTTTCTTGTATTTGAGATTGTCACATTGTGCAGGTGTCCCTTAAGTTGCCTCGACGGGATGCCTTTCATGTCTATTTACGTTTATTAATTTTTTCAAAGCAAAGAAATCCATCCAAAACTTGCCATGCAACAACTTTGTAAATAAGCCCGGCTCCACGTCCCGCGAGGATTCCTGAACACTCTGACATCACAAGACACTTGTTACAGGACATGTTTAACTAGATATCAGTCTGAGAGGAGGAAGAGGCTGGGGGGGAAAGGGGGGGGGGGGGATTGAAAGAAAAAAAGGTAGCACTCACCCCGTTTAGCGATCCAGCTTCAAGTAATAGTGCGGCAGAAGGTGCTCCGTGCGCCGTTCGCAAGCATCCATCGCCGCCTGGGGAGACGGCGGAGAGGGGGGGGGGTGAGGGGGGGGGGGTACTGATGGCTCAGTGTGGCTTGATTACACACACACGGTGAACATGAGGAATGAACCACGGCAATTGGCATGAGGGGCAGGCTCTGAGTCGGGAGGAGGATTCTGGGTCCATTTCACAAGATAAACGTTGCGTTCTCCTCAGCGAAGTGGAGAAGAGAGGAGGAGGAGGGGGGGGGGGGTGGGGGTGGGGGGTGCTGCCTTATCGGCGGCAAGGATGCAACAGCGGATGCAGATGACGTCTTTATCTTGTTTCTCAGACAACGTTGCCGCCTCCTTTTAACCAGTCCGCTCCAATGTGGTTGGGGGGGTTCTCTTGCACCGTGTATGTGTGTGTGTGTGTGTGGGGGGGGGGGGGGGGCTCTAGGACCATGTAGCCTGTTGGGTAACACACGTGGCCACTTGTTGTCACCCAAACAGGGGGGTGCAGTAAAATGTATGCTGTTTGAAAAACTCGTAAGTTTTGCAGATTGTGTTGCATTTACCCAACGTTGGGCTCATTATTAATTCTCCCCCCCCCCCCAAATTTTTTTTTAGAGCTCAGTATTATTCATTCAGCAGCCTTCCCGAGTCAACATGTCATCATCATCAGCGCTCTTTGTGTGTGTGTGTGTGTGTGTGTGTGTGTGTGTGTGTGTGTGTGTGTGTGTGTGTGTGTGTGTGTGTGTGTGTGTGTGTGTGTGTGTGTGTGTGTGAGTCTTTACCTCACCTGGAAACTGTTAAAAATCCCACACCCTTCACCTTAACCGGAGACTTCAGAGTCCCGCCAGAGTCGTGAAGTTGGAGACCAGAGGAAGGATCAAAGGAAAGAACGATTAAACAAAGTGAACTCAAACACCAATTTGGGTTACTTTTGATATCAATAAAATCTCTAGTAACTCCAGAAAGTTATTTAATTTTTTTTTTTAGATTCGTAATGGCAACACTATCGCAAGGCTTCTCAAACTGGGATGTGAGAGTCCACAAAATACACTCTACAAACAACTATGTAAAAAAAACAAAAAAAAACAATCTGCGTCAAAGATGGACTGATCCACAAATTGTATTACATTGTACTTTGTGGTTACTTTGACCCAACTTACAATGCAAACCCAGAAATCTGGGTGAAAATTGACCCAAGTAGTGAGTCAATCCCGTTTTAGGTTATTTTTTTACCCAAAAGAGTGTAATTTGCATATCTTACACTCTATAAACAGTTGGGTCAAAAGTAACCCAATTATGGATCAAACATGGACCGATCCACTTTATGGGTCAATTTGACCCATCTTTCTGGGTTGCTTTATACAAAAGGACCCAATTTTTGACCCGAGTAAAAGATCCGTCCAATATTTATGAGTTGTTTTACAATAAAAGACCCATTTCTTGACTCAAAGTCAAGACCCAAGTAGAGGATCGGTCCATTTTTGACCCATAGTTGGGTTATTTTTGACCCAACTGTTTTTAGAGTGTATTTGAAAACATTGGCTGGCACAGTGAAAAAAAGTTGCAAAATATAGCAAGTAAATTGCCAAGAGTTGCTTGTTGCTTTTTTGTTGCCACCACTTTTTTTGCAATGGTTCTCAAACTGGGTCCCGTGGATCCACAAAATAATTTGCAATATTTTGCTGAAAACATGCTAAATACAGTGGTTAGAAAAGTTGGTAAATAAAGCGACTTAATGCTGCCTCATTAACATGGAAGCGAACACCAAGCGTAAGGTTAAACCCCCTTCCGCGCAAACGCTCCTTCACTTAAGCAATCTTGGTTTCTCTAATGGCCGCGTATGCTAATAAAGGCTTCCCCCTCTAACCCGAGAGATTTGTTTCAACCACCTGTCCAAAAGAGTCGCGCCCCTGGGAAGGACTCGAGAAGCGGTCGCCGCTCTCTTCCCATCGGTCCCACCGGTATATACGCGCTTTCTCCCTCTCCTTTCCCCGCTGGCGGTGCCCACAATGTGTGCGTTTTCATTCAACATGATGCAAGCGGCAGAAACAAATCCTTCAAGTAAATCTTTCACTATAATTTCACCAGGGTCATAAAACAATGAAATTGTTTCATTTTCAACGCAGCATTTTATATGCAGATGTGTTGCATTGATCAATTTGACGCTGGCAGTCTTTCGAAGGGCTTTGAAAAAATACGAGGCAACTATCAAATAAATGTGTATTGTGATATATTACAAGCAATTTTGGGTTACGGTGTTACGCCGCCATATCGTCATTCACCTACTGCGGCCTCGCTACATGATAAAAAAAAAAATTATGTGGACAAAGGCTACTTGGCTATTGTCTGGGGTTTATAGCAATTTCTTTTTTTTTCACTACTATCTATCCATCCATTTATCCATCCATCCATCATTTATCCATCCGGCTAGCTGGCTATCATCGCTAGCTCGCTAGCTATCGTCGCTAGCTCGCTAGCTATTTTCAATTATCCATCCATCATCCATCCATCCATCTATCCATCTATCTATCTATCCATCCATCCATCCATCCAGCTAGCTGGCTAGCTCGCTAGCTATCTTCAATAGCGCTCTATCTATCTATCTCCAGTGGGGTCCCCATTTATCTTGGGGGGACATTTTTCCAGATTTACCTGCCATAGGAGAAAATCCACAGAGAAAGTCGGATGAGCATTTTCCTTCGGTTTGAAGATCTCACCCCCAACACGAGATTCACCCATCAGCACGTTTTGTTTACTAGTCTACCCAATTAGGATGAATATATATATATATTTTTTGTCAAGGACCACGTCTGAAATTGATCAGGAAGTCTGCCATTTTAGGGGTCGTTAAAGGCAAACTTGTACGAGAGATCTTTTGGGATTTGATGACTCATCTAAAAGGCAAAAAAAAAAAAAAACGAGTCAGCCTGGTTAAGTTACAGCTTGATGGTATAGAACTGCACTGCTTTGACAAAGGGTGTACCACAGGGCTCCTTTTGAAGTCCTCTATTGTTGTGGTCATATTTGTTTCTATCCATTTTCTATAGGGTTTATTCTGACCCCGGTCCAGCTGATGAGAAGCATGGTATGCTCCTTGGTCTGCTCGCCAGGGAACATACAAATAATCATTCAGTCTTCAGTGCATGTTTTTGCAATGTCGGAGAGATTTGAACCCAAGACCTCACAACTGCGAGACAAGCAAACCACTACCGCACTATGCTGCTGAAAATGAAGTTTGTTTTCTCACAAATGTAAACAAGTTCGGTTGGACTACATGAGCAAGATATTATGTGACTTGCTATAACTATGCAAGAGTTACGCAACCCATTTGACTGTCAGGTATTGAGATTGCTAATCATTTATTCAGCGTCTGAGGAAACAACAAAAAAACAGAAACAATGGCGTGTCGTCTTTTTGGCGTGAAGCGCCTCTCTCTCAACATCAAAACCTGAATGAGTTTGGACTCGCCTGGCGCGTTACTTAAGAAAAAAGTGAAATACGAGCGCCGCGCCCCCGCCGCCGTCCGGCCCGAGGCGTCGTGGTCATTTCATCGATTTCATGGCGGTAATTTATAACCGCGACCTTGTCCCGCTCTCTCTCGACGTCTGGATCGTAAATAGCCCAGGAATCACATACTCCTACCTACGATTTACCGCAACAGTCCGACAACTTGGCCCCCGTGGGTCCTGGGTCCAATGGCCGGAGAAAGAAAAATGGGAATCCAAACGCCGTTTGTCTTCAATTGGAGCAACAGCAAGTGTCTTCTTTTCTTTTTCCATGGTTCATTCATAGTCGTGCGGTTTTGTGCTCGGACAGACGCAGCTTCGTGATTTAGTGACTTCATCTTTTAAAAGACTCGGGTAGAAAACAAAAAACGATGTTTTGACTTTTCCTTGATTTATCCCCTTGTTCAATGGGTTAAATGAATAACCCAAAAGGATGGTCATCCTGTTTTGACCCAACTCTTTTATAGAGTGCACATCACTAAAATGAGTTGGGTCAAAAATACTTTTAGAGTTGCACCCAAAAAGTTGGGTCTAATGAATCAACCATTTTTTTTAACAAAACAACTCTAAAATAAAATGTGTAATTATGTAAAAAGGTTATTCATTTTTGACACAATTTCTGGGGTTCAATGACTAGCCCAAAAGGTTGGGTCCCTTTTTTTCCCTCATTATTTTTGACCAGGTCCAAAACAACCCAATTTGGGTAAAAAAAAATAATAAATCAGATATCAGCTAACTTGTGTCAATTTGATCCAACTTACCCAACGTTGGGTCAAATTGACCCAAGTTAGTGGGTTGGTCCAATTTTTGACCCAGCAGTTTTAAGGTTGAGGTGAATTTCACCCAGTTCTGTAGAGTTCGTCTACAAAGTTACACACACGCACGCATCAACCCGATGCTGTGTGTTGTCACACATCCCCCGTCGTCTAATTGCCGCCCTTAACGAGGCGTCGCGGGTTCAGCCGGGAAACGCGCCGAGCTCAGCACATTTCCGGCGTGAGAACCAGCAGGCAAGCGGAATAAACGTTTAATCCTCGAAGGCGCGTTCGTAAAACGCGAGGAAGCAAATCTATGTATGCGTTGACTCGCTGTGACAGTAACCTCAGGTGAGCGCCGTCGTCACGGCGACGACCAGACCAGTTTTGAGTTGTTTGAACGAGAAGAGATGAAGGCTCCAATGAATAAACCAACACCACCGTGATTGATATTCCCCAAAGGCACCGCCGTTGAAAAAAGTATATTTAAATAAAATATATTTCTATATAACAAGGATTGATGGTAGAAATGGGGTGCGTGGTGCTATGACATCAAATTTTGATTGATGTGGCCTGCATTGAACTTGAAAAAGGATTTTTAAATCAATAAAATTGGACCAAGAGCGATCAAATATACAAAATGACGTTTGCAGTGGACCAACGTGTCAAATATTGTCCTCATTTTGCCATATTCGTCTTTCATTTAAAAAAAAAAAAAAATAATTCTACGATTCACAAATAGTACCCCATAATATTGTACAAAAAACAAGCAGTAATGACATAATTAAATAACTGTTCATTAAGATGTCGCCACTCCTCTAAAATCATCAGTACGGCAGTAATTGTAGTCGCTCTTCAGAGAGGATAAATAATATATGTCTGTCGTTTTGTGCCACAAACATAGATGCTGTTTAGCGGTAGCATCAAGCTAGCTGACTGAATTTGAGTCACTCTTATCTCAAGCCACAATTATAGTTTTGTCAAATGTCCCATATAAGTCTGAAAATATACTTTTTAATAATTTTCACGATTGATCATTTATGTCTAAAATGCTAATATGCTAGTATGCTAATGGTTCATTTTTGTTTTGTGTTAAAGTAATGAATTTTAATTCATTCTTTACCTCATTTTTAAATCTTGCGTACCCCATTTTAGGGAACGCCCTTGATGTATTTGGCATAACCCCTTTACCTGCGCACCACCTAAAATAAAATACGAGAGACTCGTCGAAAGGCACGCGCCCCCTCAACATCCCAACGGGTTTAATATGATAATCTAGTTCTGACACGTCAGCCAGACTAAATCCATTAAATAATAATGACAATCAAGAATTGGAATAATTGAAATAACTAGTTAGCACGTTAAACAGAAAGAAAAAAAAAATCTAATTCTATCATTATAATTTAATTATTCTTCAATGGCAATTAATTGTATTTTTGATGAATTTTAATAGAAAACCTTAATGAACTGGTGGGAGCGTTTCTTTAAGTGGGAATTGCGGTAATTTCAAACGGCGCGCCTCCAGTGATCCCTCGCCTCATCTCGGAGGTGAATAGCCTGGAGGTTCCGTCCCGAAAAGTGTGCGAATTAATGAAGCGCTCAAGGACAAACGGCGAGAAAGTTTGGCTGAAGGAGTCGCTCCATCAAGCGCTCCCGGGTAATAACCCACACAAGCGCCATCTTTCTTTAATACGGCGTGGCCAGCATAATAACCTGATTTCAAATCTTAGGCGAAGGTTATCTACACTTAAGGTAAATTTACACTCACGGTGCGTAGAAGTGGTGCGCTAATAATAATAATAAAAAAAAAAAATCAATCATATCGATACCAGTGTTGATATTGATGGATATATTTTAGCTGAACTTTCTCTCATGCATGTATGCAATGGAGGTGAAGTCAGGTGAGTTGGTCATTTTTTTCAAGAAGGTGCACCAAAGCAGAAAACGTATTTAGTTGAAGTTATGTGACGTATATTTAACCGATAACAGAGCCAGTGCAGTCAATTCAAAAAAAAAAAGTCCTAACTTTCTTTTTAATACGACTCCGTTGACTTGCTATACCCGATCGATAGCAAAACAGGCAGCGTCACATATCACTCACTCCCAGTTAAAAATGTAGTGGTCAAACTTGGAGGTATACCCCCCGTATTTATTTCACCCAGCGGTTTGCCCGCCGCCCCCCCCACCCGCACCAGAATGGCGCGCCACAGATCATCGGAAGCTCCTCAATGTGTAATTTGCCACAATCAGAGACCCGCAGCCTTCGGTCGGCGATGAATCATCATGACTTGAAATTGCTGCCCGACGCGGCACAATGGGGGGGTGCGCCTTTCTATTTTCGGGCCTCACTTTGTCCTCTCGCCGGGATTATTTACAGAGTTGTGGCACATCGAATTCAAGAATGGGCTCGTGTGACCTCGTCGTGGCGCTTTTTGAAAAAGTTTGTACCGTCGGATAGGTATCCCCCTCGCCCCCCCCCTTTCATAGTGAGCCTTAAAGCTGCAATCATGCAGCCCTTTCAACAACCAAACTCAGAAGTTGCATCCTATTGAAGAAAAAAAAGAAAAAACACAAAAAGCCTTTTGTCAATTTTTTTTTTCTTTCTTATTAGTTATTTTCAAGGCACAGACAAAAAAAAAGAAGAAGAACTGATTGAAGCTTTTGTTGCTAGTGGAGCTCCTAACCTCCATCATATTGAGAATCCTTATAGTGTACTTTAAAATATTGTATTTTTCTCAATTTTTGTTTTTCTTTTTTTGCGGTGAATTTGTTGGGAAGCTTTGTTTTTTTAGTATATTTTTCCCTTTTTTTGTAATGTTTTTTTTTCCTGTTTTTGAGAATATTTTTGTCCTGTTTTTCTGAATATTTCCTTGACAAAAAATTCCAGAAAATGGAAACTGATCTATATTTGATAATCCTTTTTTTCGTTTTAAAAAAATATATATTTTCCTGGTTTTGAGAAAAATATTTCCTCAGTTTTCCCTATTTTTGGAACATTTTTTATTTTTTTTATGTTTAGTAAATATTTTTGAATATATAATTTTTTTTGTGACAGAAAAAACCCCCAGAGCAAAAATATTTCATAAAATGGGGGAAAAAACTCTAAAAAACAGAAACTAAAAATTACTCGGAAAAACCGGAGATTCTTTTTTATTTTTAAGTGAATGCAACACGTTTCCATAATCCGGAACACTGTATTGTACTGTATTACTCTTGATGTGAATTAAACAGGTTAAAAAAAAATCTATTGTGCTAAAATGTTAAATGCAACTTAACTGCACCAGGCAGTGAGTCCATGCCACGCTGTGAGAATCATATCCTAAATTATTAACACTGGCAATCATCAACATTTTTCATATTCCAAAAATGCGTTTCTCAGGACATTCCAGGCCGCTATTTGCTGGAGCTACATTGAGGATGCAGCGCACACGTGTCACAAGCTGCTTAATTCCACAGTCGCGCTGAGAAAATGTTAATGCTGTTGTCTTCCCTGGGACTGCTCTCGAGCCAACGTTACCTCGTATAACACAGGTTCCAAAAAACCCAGCAGGTGGCAACAAGAAAGAGAAAATAACCCAAGGGGGGGGAAATATGTCTCCAGATGATTCGTACTTCCCCACGGATACAACACGACACATGTTGCGGTTGAGGAAGTAGCAGCCAATTAAAGGTCGAGTGAGGACGCGCAGAAAAATCCACTTGGACGCTTGATGAATGACCACAGAAAGGGAGAGAGCTGGAAGCCGGCCGAGACGTCTGCTCACCTTAAGTGATGTTAGCGGCAAAAGCCAATACGCCGTCTACCTTGTAACGCACACCTCAGCTGCAGCAGTACACAACTTGAAGTGCATCTATACACCGGGGAGGGGAGCTTTATTGATTTCGAGCGCCGCAAAAATGCACTTGGAAGTGCAAAGCGCTGTTTGTCGGGAGTTTACTTTTAGCCTCCATCTTATTAAAAGGGCAATGTCCACTCAAAATGTCCACAAGTGATTGTTTAATCCGTGTTTCGTAATGTGCCGATGTATAAGTATACGTGTGTCCTTATCTATACCCTCTCAATCAATTGGGTCAAAAGGTACTCAATTATGGATGAAAAATGGACCGATCTACTTTATGGTTAAATAGGACTCACTTTCTTTTTTTTTTTTTTTTTTTTATACATGATGACCCAAATTAAGTTGAATTATTATTATTTTTTTTAATTGCAGATAAACTTCTAATATGAATTTCATATGAAAAACAGGGCTTGGCTTCTCTATTTTTTATTTTAAATTTAAAAACAAAAAAATAGAAAAAAAAATTGTGATGGTCCATTGTAGGAGAGGAAATATATTCCTAATTCCCCCCCCCAAAATAAAAAATAAAAAATATTTTTTCTTCTTTCTTCTTTCTTTTTTCTTCCATTTAAAAAAAATTGTTAAACAAGGACCACACAGTGTGGGTGCATCCCACATGTGGCTCATCCCTACAAGCTAAAAAATCTACAATCTAAATCTACAAGCTAAAAAAATCAAAGTTAATCAAAAATAATTTTTACACCAGGAAGCACCGCCCTCTTGGGCTGCACCAGTTGGGTCAAAAACCGCCCAATTATGGGTCAAAAATTGACCGATCCTCTACTTGGGTCAATTTGACCCAAATTTGAGTCAAGAATTTTTTTAGTGTAAAACAACCCAGAAAGTTGGGTTAAATTGACCCTTAAAGTGGATTGGTCCATTTTTAAAATGTTCACTTTTATGTCAAGGAGCCCCAGGAATTCTTCTTAATCAGTTTGTTTTAGCCCATCTATGCCCGTTTTGCAAGCTAAACAGACTTTTCTCAGGCAAAGCAACTTTAGTTTTGTGGGTTTTTTTTCATTGCTCGCGTCACAATGGAACATTTCCCGCCAACCCGCAATAACAAAATGGCTGTATGCCGCCGTCCTGAAGCTGAGTTTCTCGCGGTTATGATTCCTAAAAGTGCATTGGGGTCGTAATCTGACCCATAAAAAAAAGGTGGACTTTTCCTTTTTGCTCATCTCAGCACGAGTAAAGGGATTTATGGCCGTCTTAAAACGATGACAGAGTTGCGCTGGCTGCTTCCAAATGCTGCGCAAAGTCATAAATAATTTACGGGCCGCCGCAGAAAAAAAAAACATACCACTTAATTATTCAGTAATTAAGAGTGCAAGTCATCTTTTTTGATAACTTGCTCCTTGTTGGTTTTTGTGTTTCCTTGAAGAAGGCCTGTCTGCGTTTGTGCTGCTTTGAGTGACGCCGCTAATTAGAGTCGTCTTCAGTTCAAAGTCGTAATTAATCTTGAGACATTTCACTTCTCTTCTTTTTTTTTGTGTGTGGTTTGTGCTGTGCCCATATGTGGACCAAGAGAGTTTTGTTTTAAATACGGTGGAACAGGAGTTGGGGATTAGCAGATAATTAGCGCGCTTGGATTAATTAATTCGCCACATTTACATGTATCCTAATTGTGGTGGCAAGCTCATTTGCATCATCTTGCCTCGCTTGTTTTTCATTTTGTTTGCTTTCCAGCGCAAACTCACATGTTGCATTCGTGCGCCTGTTGAGCTCTGAAACCCCAAAATAATATTACACCTGTGTATTTACGATTTATTCGTATCCAGCCCAGTCCAATTCAACTTTATTTCTTAATCACTTTAAAAGCAACCACAATGCACAAAAGAGATGGACAGACGATGCAATTTGGGATGTTAAAACATGTACAAAAAAAGTATTATTTTTTTAAAGATTTGAAATTTATTTACATCATCATTTGATTGACACACTATCAGAGTGAATCTTAACGTAATCGAGTGAATCGTATCCAATCCAAATTGGAATGAGCAGTTTGGTAATTTGAGTGACTATTTTCCTGATTGGATTAAATCATATTACGTCGTAATTGGAGTGAATCTTATCGCATTGTAATGATAGCGAAGCGTATCGTATTTACAGTGACCCGTATCGTAATTGCACCTTACACCAGGTAATTGGAGCGAATTGAATCTTAACATAATTGGAGTCAATCGTTTTACCTAATAATTCAGATGAATTGTATAGCAATGAATGAGTCTAAGTCAAGTCATGTGACCAAGTCCTCCCTCCTCCTCCACCCTCTCCGGTGAATCGCAGTGGGAATGATCGGTTTCCTAATAAAAGTGAATCAAACCATAATTGGAATGAACCATATAGTAATTAGAGTGGCTCGTGTTGCAATTGGAGTTAATCATGCGACATCGTCATTTGTGTGAAAGGTACCTCATGGGACAACTTTGAAGTCAACCACAGTCACAGAACCAATTTTGTCCCACTTTAGAAAATTCCATCATTGCTGGACGACAGTGTTCACGCGTACTTTTCAGATTTATCAATTGTCATGTACAAATGACAAGAGCCTTATGAATAAATAGCACACGCAAAGAAATGGCCGAACTAGAGCTGCTCGCAGTTTTGTGTACTAAATCAATTTAATTTAGCATTCGTAGAAAACATTGTTTTTTAACCACACCTGAACTGCTAACCTGGTAACCCATTTCTTGGTTGCTTTCACTTATCGCTATTGGTAGTTTTTACAACTTTTCAGATCGAAATCTAACCTAATGTGCTATATCAAATCCTCAACCCAATGTGATACACTCTAAAAAGTAGTTGGGTCCAAAATAACCCAAATTGGGTCAAAAAGGGACTGACCCAACATTTTGGGTTATTGAAAACTCAAAGAAAGAATAACTGACAAAACAACCCCCAAACGGGGTTTTGTGCAAAAATAACCCCAAAACTTGAATTGTTTTGATCCAACTTTTTGGATTAAATAAGTAACCCATAAAAATGGGTCAGTCCTTCTTTGACCAAATTTGGGTTATAATTGCTTTTTAGTGTGCACTATAAAAAACGTTGGGTCAAAAAAAACTCAATAATGGGTCAAAAACTCAACTTTCTGGGTTATTCACTCTAAGAACACTTGGGTAGAAAATAACCCAATTTGTAAAAAATTGACCAATCCACTATTTGGGTCAGTTTGACCCAATTTTCTGGGTTGTTTTTTTTACAAAATCACCCGTTTTTGGGGGGTTGTTTTATACAAAATGACCCAATTTCAAATTGACCCAAGAAGTGGATTGGTCCATTTTTGAGCCAATTTTTTTTTTTTTTTTTTTTACCCAACTGTTTTTAGAGTGTTCATTTAATCTTCATTTAAAAAAATGCATTGCTTTGTGTCATTTGACCCAACTGTTTGGGTAAATGAACAGGGTCGGTCCCCTTTTGACCCATACTGGGTTATTTTTGACCCAACGTTTTTTTTAGTGTGTATGTATATAAGAGACTCTTAAGATAAATGATACTTGGCAGCGAATTCAGGCCCTGAAAGTGGGAGGACAAGTTGACACAAGGTAAGATGACTTTTCCAACCCAATCTTTTCTCTGCATAATTATATGAATTAAATTAATTGAGGCTTTGCACATTTGCATATCTGGGTTATTCCTCTTTTAGTGGGAAGCAAGTCTATAGGGAGGGAAAAAATGATTACAAGGCGCCAGACAGTCCGACTCCTCCACGTCTGCCTTTTTTCCCCTCACCTTCTCAGGGGAGGGATCGGTCCCAACACCTTGGGAGGAAAAAAAAAAAAAAGGATGGGAATTTATCAGGGCGCAATATAGGAGTCACATCAATGAGGTGTTTTAATGGACTTTGCCACCCTTGTTAAAACACACCATCGGTGATGTCCTTAAATAGCACACGTTTTTTTCCTACTATATATAAAATGGTGGAGTCATTTGTTTTGCCAGGGCAGGAATGAGAATCACTTGTGAAGGCAATTTCATTGGACTCACAATCTGATTGTGACCAGTAAACGCTACATGGGGAATATGCCTCCATGCTCCAGCACGCCTTATTGCTTCAGCGTACGAATATTGGCCTCCCCCACCCCACCCTCTTGTTATTGGGTGAAAAGACTCCGTAGCTAATATTAGCCTCCCACTTCAAATTAAAGGCAACAAACTTTCATTTCCCCAAAGCCACACTCTTGACATTTAAAAATATTTTCCCATTTTGTGAAGGTTTTTTGGAGGTGGTCCCCAAATTAGGTTCATTTACCAAAAATAAAGTAAAAAGCCTTTTCCCCTCCCGTTTACTATATCCACTGTGGATATTAAATGTCTACACACCCCAAATGCCAGAGTTTCTGATATAAAGGTAGTTTTCAATTCAACTGAATTAAACATAAATAATTGCAAAAGTGTCCACACCCTCTTATAACAGGGCTGTGGCTGTGCTCAGAATTAACCAATCAGATTCTACACTTGAGAAACCGTTGAGTGGAAAAATAACCCAATGTGCACTCTAAAAACAGTTGGGTCAAAAGTAACCCAATTATGGATCAAAAATGGACCGATCCACTCTATAGGTCAATTTGACCCAACTTTTTTATGAGTTGTTTTACACTAAAAGACCAATTTTTGACTCAAAGTTGGTAGTGTAAAACAACTCATAAAAAAGTTGGGGCAAATTGACCCAAGTAGAGGATCGGTCCATTTTTGAACCATAGTTGGGTTATTTTTTTACCCAACTGTTTTAAGAGTGTGTGTAAAACAAAATGGACCAATTCACTATTTGGGTTAATTTGACCTAATTTATTTACCCATTTTGGGGGGCAGTTGGGGTATCAAATTAGCCCAAGCAATGAATTGTACCTTTAAATTAAAAAAAATGCGTCTGTTTTTTTTTGGTTTCTTTTGTTTTTTGTTTTTTGTGTAAAAAAAAAATGGACCAATTCACTATTTGGGTTAATTGGACCCAACCTTTTTGACCCATTTTGGGGGGCAGTTGGGGTATCAAATTAGCCCAAGCAGTGAATTGTTCAAATTTAGTTTTTGCAACTTTTTTTTTTTTGTCCAAAAATTGACCAATTCACTATTTGGGTTAATTTGACCCAACTTTTTGATCCATCAATTTTTTTGAGGGGGGGGGGGGGGATTTTATACAAAACATTCCAGAAAGTTAGCTCAAAATGACCTAAGTAGTAGATAAACACAAACACAAACACGCACACGCACACACCTGTCACCAACCCCAAATATATTTCACATGCTCTAAAAATATATTTCACATGCTCTAATAGGCTTTTCTTGATGTTTGATTCTCTTTCTAGAAGACACAGAAGGTTTTGTCAGACGGCAGGTGCAGGTGAGGAAAATCCGCGCCAACGCATGACGCCGCCGCCGCCGCCATGCCTCACTATAGGTATGTTATTGTTATCATCCAAAAAGTTCGACCTTGATTTCATTGAAATGTAACAAAATCCCCCATGTGGGGAAAATGTGTTAAGGCCCTGAAGATTGTACTGAAATGGAGTCCGATCAGTATTCCACAAGTCGCCTCGTGTGCTTTGGCAGCATATCGACTAATTCCATAATCTGCTCACATCAAATAGCAACACTAAATGATTCTGATTAGGTTTGTAATGAATGGTTTTCCACTCCCGTTTGCCCTCACTGTCTCTTTTGCGTAACGAGCCTGGAAAACTAATCCTTTTTTCGCAGCGCATTATGAAAACAGTGATAATGACTTCTCTGCAGCAGCCACGTCGATTGCCAATATGAATTTATGATCAGGGTTTCAGACATAGCCCCTCCCCCCTCCTCCTCCTCCTGAATATAATGTCTGTCTGTCTGGAAAGAGCAGAATAACGATTGACCCGATGCAGGGAAGAAAACGGTCTTCGTGCGGCTTGCTGCATTTATGTCAATGAACCTCCAGCTGAATACGGCAAACAGTTGCGAAGGAGCTCTAAGCAATTCTGCCTTCAATTGCTTCAGTCATCCCGGCGGAAACAAACCAGTGCGGACGCATTCAATGGTTCATTCACAGCCCCTCATAAGGCACTTTTTCAATCAATTTACATATTCTGTGATTTCAGCAGATGTCATCACCGTGGGTCCAATTTGCAATCTTACCTTATATTCAAATTGCAGTGCCTTCAGACAAGGATTCAGTAGACCAGTGGTTATGACTTCTTTTTTTTTCTTTTTCTTTTTTTTTTACATCAAGTAATATCACATTGAGTCCATTAAAATGTAGGTGAAATAAAAATAAACTCAACGAGCAGACGATGAAATAATTATCTACAACACGGTATGCCATTTATATAAATATGAAGCAAAACACATTTGAATATATTTATGCTTTTTTTTTTTTCCCCCTTCAATGGAACAACACAATGTGGACTTTGAAGCTGCTTGGGTTACAGTGACACTTAGTGTTCAATCACCAGCGTTTTACCTCGTTGGCTTATGGTGAAATGATACTGCCCCCTTTTGGCGATTAACATGTGGTGCACACTTGCAATAAGGGAGATGGAAAATGAGGGGATTTGTAATTTACCAAGTCGGTTTTACCTTTACAGTATTTCAAATATCCATCCATCCTTTTTCCAAACCTCTGATGATATGTCATGTTAGAAAATATATACTGCCTTTATGTTATTTCCATGTAAAAAAAAATATTTATGTTAAGTAAAGTCTAGAAAAATTAGTTTTTTTTTTAAACAAGCAGACATTTTTATTTATTTTTTCATAAAAAACTTTATTCTTAAACATTACTGTTAAAAATGTGCTTTCAATGAAATGCCATTTTCATGCTTAGCAGGGTTAGTGTCTGCTGAAAGTAACTAGTAACGTAACTTGTAATCGAACTTTGTTACTTTTAAAAATCAAGTGATCAGCCGTTAGTTTTTGAAGGTAGCTGGTAATGTCTAATCTACTTTGGCATTTCCACTATATAGAGTACTGCTCTTTAGCGGGTTAGCACTTAGCAATGATAGTCAATGATATTATTAGCAGAGAGGTCGATCATAACCTAACAGAGTGTTATTAACAATTTTGCCTAAGTGTGTAAACACCGGCATTTGCTGTTGACTTTTTGTTTTATAAACTACAACTTCCATCTTGATTCATGAACATGAAAAAAATCCATGAGTTAACTTTTTAGGGTGGCGGACAATTAAGGAAGGTATTAAAGCCGCTCGAGAAAAATGTTCCCGTGGGTGGAAATTTACTACAATTTACTACAACAACAAAAAACGACTTAACGGGAAACTAAATTGCTTCTGGCTGAGGGGATTTGCCACAAATATATAGTACCAGAAAATGACGCACTTTTTAAGTTAAGTGTTATCTTAATGAGAAAGCGTCCCTCACGGCATTGCAAGGTAAAAGCTTGTATGTGAATGTGACTGCTGACAAAAAGCACCAGGATGAATTCTCATGCTCATATTCAGCCCAAATATTTCAGAACACGCTGATTTTTGACGTACCGTAATTTTTTTATAACATGCCATAAAGCGCATCGTGGCGTCATCTCCCTTTACGGCCTCTTTCCTCTCTTAATCAAGCAGCTTATTAATTACACGCCGTGACGCTGGACACCGCACAAAACACGGCATTTATGAAGGTTTTATTTGGGCTTCACTTTTATTGTATCTCGGGGGCCATTACAAATGCTTAAAAAAAAAAAAAAAGGTCGTTAAAGAGGCCCAGAATTGACATGAAATTAAAATAACAAAGGATGCCATTTTGTTCCGTTTTTTTTTTTGTCACGTTCTGATGGGGTCAACGTGATGCAGTTTCAGTCATTCCACACGGTGTCGCTATTGCACCCAGTTGTGATGTGAGCTGTCTGGCTGTTTACCACTACGATGTAAATGGACCTTTA
Organism: Leptonotus elevatus; assembly: GCF_054856555.1. Classification (NCBI taxonomy): domain Eukaryota; kingdom Metazoa; phylum Chordata; class Actinopteri; order Syngnathiformes; family Syngnathidae; genus Leptonotus; species Leptonotus elevatus. The sequence continues at coordinate 11,628,580 of NC_141259.1, forward strand.
AACGTGTCACGCTGCCAAACTCGATAACGAGCACAGCATCTATTTGAAAGTGTTACGCAATCGGGCGCGTCACACCGCATGAGGCTGCAAATAAAGCAGACCAAGTCATAAGGAAGTACGCCGCGTCCGTGAGCGTCGTCCTCATGATGTCGTTATATATCGCCGGCGCTCATTGTCCCGCATTTGACCCGTACGCCCGATAGAGGACAAGACCCAATTTGTTGGCTGCTCTGTTGTCTTAATGAATAAAATTACAGTCAATTACACGCCCCGCTGTCTGTCATCGTCCCGTGTGGCGTGACGGGTATGTTGCAAAGGAACAATGTGCCCGCCATTGCGGCAGGAGTTTGGGTACGTTTAGCGTTGCGTTGGTTCAAAAACAAATAACCTTGAACTGAAAGAAGAGCAAAAGAAAGTGGGTAAAGTGATACAGTAGAAACTTCCAACGGCCCAACATGGCAAAAGTTGAACAATTTGTAGGAAAAAAAAAGCAAAACCCGTATTGAAAGTGTTAACTCCATGAGTGTCTACCAACAAAGCGCTTCCTGGTCGCTCTACGTTCTCAAAATGGACCCTGCTATTATTATTTTTTTGCATTTTTATATTGCAGAATTGCTTTGTTTTATTGCGCTATTGTAATATAGTTGATACTTTTATTTTGAAGGATACAGGAAAATGTCTCATAAACCGGCAGGTAAGGACGTAGGTAACCGACGTACTGCCATTGGTAGCCATTTTCCAAGTGCACGCAAGCAGAGAGGATGTGTGCGGCGCACCACAGAAAAACAGAAAACTGAAGTTTATAAGGAATTCCGGGAACGATTGTTTAGCACCTGGTTGAGAAGGGAACGAGGTGTGTATTAGAGTCATGTTTATTGTTGAACTAATGTCGTTATATTTCACATTGTGTGATTTACTGCTACTGATTTACTGCCATTACCGTTCTAATCCACTAGAGTGTGCTGACGCACCTTGGTAAATAATTAGCAACGCTATAGCTGAAGAGTCTGTATTGTTTACTATTTCTGGATGGCTTATTTTTGTTTTAAGGTATTTACAAGGGCGTATGGCAAGGTTTAAAATGTTAAATACACACTGTAGTTTGGAATTTTGAAAAAATTCACAGGTTATGAACCCATAAGCAACTGTATTCAGTAGTATTAATTCAACACAAACAAATCACCTCCATATGAGGCTCATCAATAGCATTAGCTAGCATGCTAGCCTAAATAACACAAACTGATGTTATATTACACTTGGGCGAACAAATATGGGCACTAGCCTTATATACATTTGGTATTAGGTAGTTCAACTCAACTTTTGGCATTTTCACACAAGTTTTTGGGAGTACAGGCAAATTGTAACATCAAAGTAGACTACAAGGGCTATTTATTAGTAGCTACATCGGGCGACAAGCTGAAACATACTTTCAGTCACACTTTTGACTTGTGCTAAAACCAAAAACACTCTCAATTAATCCGAACACAAATTTGATCAGATTGCGCCAAATACTTTTATTGCATTGGTCTGAGCACAAAAGCAGCCAATTGACAATATATATTTTTTTAGCAAACTACAGAGGATGATTTTGCCTGCTAGCCATTGCGAGTAAATCACAATATGATGAGGGAGTCGGCAAGAAAATTCACTTAACATGATTTCCTATGGGAACATTCTTGGAAGTCGACCAACATCGTGTTGGCGCTTCCACTGTACGTTGGGAAAAAGGCTCGCCGCTTCCCTGGCACGCTTTCCTCATCGGGGCTTTCCTTCACGAACTTAATTAGGGAGCATGACTAACACGCTCTGCGTACTCTCTCTGTATTTGCCGCCCGGCTGCCAAGGCGATGTGACTTTCACGCTGTATTTGTGGTCCGCCGTTGCAGGCGCCCCTTCGGACGTCAGGCGACCGACGGCTGCTTCCGGGTAGATTACAAATGAGCATGAGGAAGGACGCAGGGGTTACGTTTTTTTTGTTTAGTTGTGCTACTTTGGGCTTCATTTTGGGACCTGTGCGTATGTGTTTGGATTTTTGTTGTTCAGATTCTCAAGGCCTCTTCTCTCCTGTCACTCAAGCCTCAGATGCAGCTCGTGAGTGAAGGACGGAGGCGATGGAGCATCGGACCGTGGAATGGCGTCTTTGAGAGCCAAGGCCGTCGGTAATCGCAATCGATCCCTTTTTGAATTGCTCCCGTTGAGGACCGAAACCCCTTAAGGTTGGTTACCATTTGGGATTGACATCAGGGGGTTGTTAAGAATGATGTCGATTGATATGAGATGAGTTTGACGATTATTTGTGTCTTGAGGAAAAATGGATCGCTTCGCTGTTGAGTCATTCCCAAGGTTGTAGTAGCAACTTTTTCGTAAACGAGACCAAATGACAATGGGGGTGCTATTAAAAAAGTGATAATTAACTGAAACTACATTTTACGTTTATACAACTAACTTATTATAGCGAAAATGACTTTTATCTTTGTCAATAAATTTCTCAATTTTTGTCAATTAACTCATTCACTGGCATTAACGGCTATAGATGTCAAAAATTTATTGGAGCTATTTCTATTAGTTTAGCATTTTTTCCCCACTTTTGTTAACAAGAGTATGAAAACCTAGATTTGTTTTGTACATTTAGAACAGATATAACATTTGTGATTAATTGTGATTTAACTAGTGAAGTCATGCGATTAATTACAAAAAAAAAAAATTCTTAACAAAAAAAGAAAGAAAAGATTATTAAAAATTAGGGGCGTCAGGCGATTACATTTTTAATCATAATTAATCGCATGATTAATCACAAATTTTATATCTGTTCTAAATGTACAATAAAAAAAAATCTAGGTTTTCATACTCTTGTTAATAAAAGTGGGAAAAAATGTTAAACTAATAGAAATAGTTTACATTTTTTACATCTATAGCCGTCAATGGCAGTTTCTTGTCTGCTTCTGTCATGTCATAGTACCGAGACTGACCTGTTGGAGGCAGTATAGTGCTACAGGTCATCCAGACTGCTGGAAAAGTTAAAGAAGAAGAATGCAGTGGTAGGCTAGCTGTTAGCTCATCTGATAACTATGTTGTGGCTCTGAACTGATAATTTTTTAGTGTGTTGGATGACTTGTAAGGCACATTTTAAAAACACTCACCACAGCTCGTTGCTCCTTGATTAGTTTCTAGGAGCTTCTCGTAAGACACAGACGTTTGCCGACTGTGATTCAGAGAGGGAAAAAATGCTAACTTTATCTGCCGTCTTGTCAATATGTGTTTACCCTGCTTAATGAAAACCAATGTGACCAAGACAAAGTCCATCTCATTTATCATTCAAGTCAGACATGAAACTCAAGCGGAACGAACAATGGCGACGCTTCTGTTATTATTCATGTGGCGACAGTTCAATGACACGCTTATAGAAAGTTGCAGACAGACTAAATTAGCATGCTTGCGTCCAGGGCGTAGGGTTTCACTAAATGGTGGGATTAGCATGATAATGAAGTGACTAATGCGCCGACGTCCCACTCGTTAAGTTTGGACGGGTTAAATACACTGTGAGGAACCCATGGCCGTGTTAGCTAGCTTCTCTGCTAATTTCCGTGAAAGTCATTAGCCATTGCGCTACTTATGTGCTCTTGACTTTAATTGTTAATAGCACGTGGTAATTAATTAATTTGAGTGATTAATTCAAATGTTTCATTTCAAGGTGCGTCAGTTTTAGACTCCGACTGCTAGCTTACAAAAGAAACATCAATGTTTCCACCTTAACGATTTTGTCACTATAATTCAGCGACTTTTCCGTCTTTTCCTTTTTTGACTTACTACTTAAATTCCCACTCTGAAACGTGACAACATGGAAAAAAACGAGCTGCCATCACACATACATACTTCTGATAATAACTCAACCAGTTCCCAAAAAAATTAATCAGCGGTTTCATTGTAGGAGGATTCTGAGCCAGAAAAGAGAAGCCAAATCACACAATTTGTGTATTTTTCCGTTACGTTTTCGCTACCCGTTTACGAGTCTGTGTGCAAGTCTATGCTGATAGTGTATGATTTATGCCACTAATGGGATTTTAAAATGCCATTTTCCCGACACTCACTCTGGATTAAAAAGGCAGAGCGCAGCATGTTTACTATAGATTTAGTCATAAGTCAAAAATAATGACAAATACTAAAAAAAGGTAGGTGTAAATGAAAAGTTCTATTTGACTCATTACTGACACTAATAACTCGGTGGTTCGTGGCAGTTTGGCCTCCGGTTCTGTGCCGCCGTCCGTCTTCAAACGGCTGTAACAGGAACTGGAAATCGAGCAATGACACGTCCCCTGACATCCTCAAAGCAGCGCTGAACTGCACATCTGTCATTGTTGTTTCCTTCCGTCTGTGTGATTTGGTTTTCGGAATCCTGTCGGCGAGCGAGTGGCTTAGCGGCATTGTTCAGGTGTCACCATAGTGGAATGGCTTGATTCCGTGAAAGGGGATTGCCTGCCATTTATTCCTGACAAAGGCGGATTTTTCTCCCTTTTACTCATCACCGAGACTCTGCTCACTTGCTGGTCGTGCGCTTATTTGTTAATTTGTTTAACTTTTTTTCTGTGACAATTTTTTGGGGGGGTGGTTTTCCATGAGTGTTTTTCCAACGTAAAATACACCTTGCCTTAATGAAGGTTTGATCCAGTTTGATATATCCAACACTGTAGGCAGTAGGTTGCGCATATACTGTACATCAAAGGCAGAGCATAACCTCCTTGGCAGAGGTAATGACCCCCCTTTCTGCTGTTTGGAGCTGTCACGATGAATGTAACGCGAGCTGACTCGTTTTCCGGGGTCAGCTTCTTTAGCCAGTATCAGCGGAGCCCTTATGACACCTGTCACTTCGGCTGGGACTCAGCGAGGTAAACATGTGGCCGGCCAGGAAGCGCCAGACCAGAGGAAAATGGAAAAGATGGTGTGGCGGCGGGCTGAGGAGGAGTAGAAATGTGTGGCGAGAAGCTGCGCGGTCAAGCAAAAAAAATCATGTGCATCGTCGCTCTCCCAGCACCTTCTACCTGTCAGCCTTCCTGTCTACACCAATTTTCCTCTCATAATTTTACATTATTGTAGATGAATTCCATATTTCATATGCCGTCCAGTTTATTTACTCAGCGGCAGACCTTCATTTGTATGCAATTTTGGAATATATTTAAAACATGCTGGATCAGCGACAGTGGAGTTGAAAGCCAAAATAATAAGCAGGACTATAAAAAATAGGGACAAATTATGGAGAAATTGGTGACAAACTGCAAATAATTCAATGTTTAGAATTGCCCATGTTAATAGTCTAATGTGTAAATAAAACTCTTTCAAACGAAATTTTGAGTTAATTTAAAGTTAATAAATTATTTTTTAATAATAATAATAATAAAAAAATTAAAGTTCCTATATATATATATATATATATATATATATATATATATATATATATATATATATATTAGAGGTCCTACAAAAAGTCAATTCGGCAATATATCGTGATATTGCAGCGCGCAATTCTCAAATCGATTAAATATGCGGCCGAATCGATTTTTAAACATACATTTTTTATGGGAATATTCAACAAAACGTCTTACTGAGGGTTAGGATTTACACATTAAGCATGGAAGAACGTTATATTAATGGAACATTAAGCCTTAATATTTTTATTCAAACATGCAACCTGAATTTTCAGATAAATCAACTTTCATACAAATCTTACAGTGTACATGTACAAGTTTACTGATGAGTATTTTCTAAATTTGAGTTGAAAAAATCGCAACAATCAATTTATAGAGTTGTATCGGGATTAATCGGTATCGCATCGAATCGTGACCTATGAATCCTGATACGAATCGCCAGGTACTAAGCAATTCACACCCCTAATATATATATATATATATATATATATATATATATATATATATATATATATATATATATATATAAACAGTTCCTGTTTACACCTGACTAGAAAGAAATATGACAGGTTGTGGATATCATCAAATCTGCCTTCACAACCGGCCGCCTGTGTTGCTTTAATTCACACGTGTCCCTCCGTCTCGCTCCTCCGCTTAGGTGACCGCCCAGCGCGAGTGTGCTTCTGTTCAATATTTCACGTCTCCTCATGACTTTCTTTGTTTTGTCAAGTTTAGGAAGGTGAGAAGAGCACTTGAGGAAACGTAGACGGGACCTGTCACACTTCAAAACAAGCTTTGGAATCGTCAAAAATGGAGCAGTCATAATGTTGCACCTTCTAATCGGGCAACAGTTGAAAGGTGGGGGTTATTATTAATTATTCAAAGTTATATGTGGTTTTATTATAGTTTTGAAGCCTCAAAAGAGGAGGCTAATTTTCCGGCTGGATTCAACATGCTTGCAGGCAAAGAGTTGTTCTAAATCGAGTCCAAAGGAGACGAATTCTTCAAGGGAACCTCAAACGTTTGAAGAAGTCCCCACGGAAATGCGAGGTGGGAACATACTTAAGGCCCGATTTGAAACCTGGATCATCTCCCTCAAGTCTTCAAGTGTTCTAATGGAGGCAGCAGAGGAAGACGAACCTCTTGGACTTTTAAACAAATTAAATATACAGTGGCATCTCCGTCTTTCGGATTTAGCATTGGAGCTAGCTTATGTTTTACCGGTAAATATTGTCTGGCAAAATTCGAATGACGTAACATATTCCTATTTAATGTTTTTGTCCATTGGACGATCATGTGCTCTATGTTACTCACCACTACTTGAGTACTTCTTTTCACTGATCTCTTTACTCTTGCTAGTTACAGCACTTGAGTCCAGTTTTTTTTTTGGCTGCTCTCTCCACCTCGGAACCCGCAATTAATTTAGTCAGTATTGATGTCTGTGTGTGGCAGCTTGGAATCTCTATTAAGGTAAAACCATTCATTATTCATGCGTCTCCCGCAGAAGCTTCACTATAAACAGCCAAGTAATTATAAAGTGAGCAAGTCGGTGCGCTGCATGTGTGCTCACTTGCAAAACGATGCAGCCAAACACTCGGCGCTCAAGGCTAATTGGATGGAAAGTGCGACAGCCGCGTACGGCAACAGTTTTATGTCGTCTTTCATATGTTTGCAACTACCTTCCCGCATGTGAATTATTGATCACTAGCTGGCTGTTGCATGCTGAGCCAGAGCCAGATGGAAAACGCGGAGCGGATTTGCATCGAAAGTGTCTGTAGTGTAGATGTTATGCACAGTACTTGGATACATCCAGTTAGCTTCATGCTAACGGTGCAAAACATTGTAGACAGGCTAACGAATAGCATCAGTGTAGCGATGATATAACTGTTGAAACAATGGATATTTCAGCAGCCCGGAAACAAATCATATAACAATACTCACATGTTTTCTTTATCCTCTGCAAGGAACAACTACTATTACTGCAGCCGACTGGCAGCGTGTCCATTGAAAGCTGAACGATTGATATTGTTTTTCCGCAGGATGTACAACACAAGCGAGGTTCGGGGGGAACTCAGAAGCAGCTCCCCCCCAGGCGAGACGCAAAAGCATCTCAGGCTTGAATGAATTGTAAGTAAGCCCCACAGTGTGTTGTTGTTGAATTGTGGCGCTGTAAACATTTACCGCAGGGGAACACGACGCTTCCCTCGGGGACCGGCGGGATTCGTTACGGTGAAAGTCAACGCGCGACAACCGCAAATAATTCGGCTTGATGCGTTTTACTGTCTGTTTATAATCACCGTTGAGTCCGGAGGGATTATTGACTGCGCTGACACATACACACAACACCTTGATTGACTGCCAGCAATAAAATTGTTGAATGCTGGATATGAGGGTAATAAATACCCCCTCCCCAAATAAACAACACAGCTCGTCCCAGATGTGCCGCCGTGTTGCGTCCTACATGAATGCAACCGCCGTGTCACTGTGCCCTGCTGCCACTTCAGCGGTGATGTTATGGATTTTTCACCATCCACACGTAAACCGTCAAAAAGATAAAAAAATAAATTAAAAAAACTATAATTGGTCATTAAAAAAAACTTAAAACTAAGAAAAAAAGATTTGACTTAGTGTGACTTAGGTTAGTGTGTCTGCCTCGCAATCAAGAGGTTCTGGGTTTGAATCGCGTCTTGTTTCTGGTACTTCGGAAATCCTCCAAAATCATCTTTTGAGATAATCACGACAATGTAAAAACCAAAAATACAAATTCCACATCGAGTCGCTATTATATTTTCACTGGTGGAGGCAGCACTTCATTACCAAGCAGTGGGTAGCATATCCAAAGAGCAAACCCAAATACCCCACGTTCACACGCCAAACATTTGCGTATGCACTGTTTATGAGCTAACTCTGTGCTAAAAATGCAGCTCTGCTTACCCTTTGGCTTTGGCGCGATAGTTCTTCAGCCGCTAACAAAGCAGTTCTTGACACTTTAGTCATTACTCAGTTTTATTGACATGTGGCCTATTATACAGCACCTGTATTTGATTTGTGGATGGTTGTTTTAAAAAGTATTAGTAAACCACTGTAATAATTTTGACTACACAATCTTTAGCACTTTGTTTTTTTTAAATTTTGCACACAAAAAAAAAATGTATTTTTTTTTTCCTCTTCTGCTTTTCATTTAACAGTACTGTAGTTAGTTTTTATTTGTTTTTGAGTTTTGTTTTTAAATTTAGTTTTAATTAGTTTTCAGAGGCCATTTATTAGTTTTAATGTTTTTCATATTCATTTTGAGAGCTCATTGTTTATTGTCTTACCGCGTCAACATGTCATCATCATTGCGCTCTTTTTTTTTTTTTTTTAACTAATACTAAAATAAAAATAAAAAACTCAAACAAAGCCTTTTTTTCGAAATAAAAACTAACAAATTTGCTCAAAATTAAAACTAACAAAATTGAAAAATCGAAATTCATAATGAAATAAAAACTAACAAACTATTTTAACTCTGGCGGGCCACTCGACGCACACGTCATAAACTGCAACAACAGACATTTGACTTAATTACACTTCATTAAACCAGTTTATCGCTTTATGTTCTCTTTTATTATTATAATACAATGTTATTTGCATTTTTTTATAAAAATATAATTTTTTAAGTTGATTGTCCATACTCAGTGCCCTAAAGCAGCCTGGCATTGTTGCTTAGCTCTAAGCCGTGAAATCCAGGCCATGTTTTGCCTCAAACCCTTCCTGTGCAGCTTGTGTTCTCTCTCTCTCTCTCTCTCTCTCTCTCTCTCTCTCTCTCTCTCTCTCTCTCTCTCTCTCTCTCTCTCTCCCTTTACGCACACACATACACACATGCTCCGTGATGCCTTTGCAGCCGAACACACGGAGCAATGCAGGGGGACACCACGACGGCGTGTCGGAGCCGGCCACACAACAAGTGACGTCCTCCTACCGCATCCACGCCGCAGTCACCTCACGGCCAAGGAATACCGCGCCGGGCGTCCTCCTCGCGAGACGGACGCCGAGCTGCGTCGCTAAGGTAAGAGAATGCGCAAAAATGTTCGACATCCTGCTCACATCACTTGGGATTGTTGCGCAAAACCGTTTTCAGTGCGAATGTGCGTGTGTGTGTGAACGTAACGCATTACAGTCCATTGGCATGAAAGTTTTTTTTTTCACAAAGTGTTGAGTGATAATGAGGTAACGACTGGTTTGTTGCTTCTTTATTTTCTACTCAACGTGGAAAGAGTGACAAGTATGTTTGGGTTGATAAGGTGTGAAAGTGCTTTAATTGGCAGGGTTGAAGGGGACTGCCTTCGAGGCTTAATTACACGGTGCGCGAGAATTCATCAGAGGGTTAGTGCAATTCAGTTGGGGGGGGGGCAAGCCTTGTTGATAAGGTCAGATGCAGAGTGAAAGTGCTTTCACACAAGAACTGATTTGTAAGTGGTTCATGCCACCATTGCAGTGACCAAAATGATCGACGTGATCTGCAATACTGCTTTGTTGTGTATTTGTTCTAATCTTTATTATTATTGTGGGAAGCATCGGTTATTGGGATTCTTTATTCTTACTTATTACGTATAACATTTTATTCTCCTCACTTTTTTTGCCGTGCAAGAACTCCCACATAATACATCCAATTTACACCGTTCAAATTTCCACTTGCAAAAATTCACGCCATCTTGGGAATATACCGTCTGATTCTGATTACTTACAGTATTGACACAATTGAATGTAAATATCTTTTCGCCGTTCATTTTCAATGGGGACTGACTTTGAACTTTTTCAAAGTCCCACTTTCCACGCACACTCCCATGCATACAACTTCTCATTATTACCAGCGCTCTGACAAAATGCATTGTCCAGTAACCAGGAGGTTGCCGGTTTGAATCCCACCCCCTCAATTTTCAGCATTCCCACAAAAAAAAATTGTCTATTTTTGTCTGGTGATCACAGGTAGCAACGATAATCCAAATTTCAAACATTATTAGGAAGAGTCCGAAATGTAAGCGTTTTATCCACAATTTTGCTCTATAACAAATTCAGACTCACTATATTGGACACATTTTTGCTTTTTTCCCCTCCCTCGTGATCACGATAGCAAATTGTCACTTGCATGTAAAAGATGATCCTGTGATGTGTGTTAACTCTTTCCTTCCCATGGACGTTTATACTCGTCAATTGGAATCCAACCGTTTATTGCTTGCTACCAGCGAATTTTTCGTCAAATACATTCAGTCATTTCTCTCATCAGGATTTTTTTTTTTTGTATCTGTTTCAGTTTTGCAGCAATTAGCATTAGAATATAGCTAAGTTTCATCATTATTCACGAACCTGTTGAAAACACTGGGGAAAAGAGCTTGTTGCAACACGGCCCTGGTTGATCTCTTATACTCTGCTGCCACCTGCTGGCCGTTTTTTGTAATAACTACCATTGTTTAAAGCGACCTCTTCAGGTCAGAGGCTGCATCAACGTCTTTTGTATGCTTTAGCGTTAAAAATCATTAAAAACATATAAATACGTTATTTATACAATATTTAATATAGAATGAAGCTTTTAGGAGCAAATGATTTAAAGAATGGAAAAAGATAGGAACAAACTTTTTTCTAGTGGAAGCTGAGTTAGCTCTTTCCTTCCATAAGCTTAGTGTTTTTATTGTCACAAAAGACAGTATTCTTGTTGATTGTAATGTTCAGAGCGAACAAAAAATCTCAATCGTCCCAAAACTTCCTTTCGTCGTTCTTGCAAACCAGTGGATTTCTGTCATGTCTTTTTTTTTCGCTTATATTTTTGTGACTGATTGCACAAATGTTGACATTTATGCAAGGTCAGCTTTTTTTGACCAATCACAACAGTCTTGGTTTTTCGTCTGATTCTCCATCTTGACACCAGTGTGTATGAGCTGTCTTGATTCCCATTATTTAAAAACAAAACAAAAAAACTCGTAGCCTGTTAAAAGACTCTCTCGACAATCTCCAGCTGTGATGGAAATGGATCTTTTGTGTAATTCAATTGGTCTACCTTTTATACCCGTTGCCAATGAACAAAGAAGATACATAATTTGTTATAACTAAATCCTTTTCAGTCCAATTATGTGAAATTGGCTAATTTCCCGCAACACACCTGAGGTTGGGAATGGTTGTATTAGTGCGTATGTGTGTGTGTGTGTGTGTGTGTGTGTGTGTGTGTGTGTGTAGGAATTGTTATTCTGACTACAGCAAGATTCAAGGATGCAAGGAAGGACGGAGGCGAAGAGGTCAGCCGTGTATGGAGAAACCATTAGTAGATTAGCAAAAGCGAGCGTGTGTTTGGAGTAATACATAACAGGAACGCTGAGCCGCATACAACATTTGAACTAATGAGGTGTGGAGCAAGAAGCGTACTTAATGATTTTCGCTCCCTCTTTAACTTTATCTTCTTGCCTGCTTCCGCTGAAAAGCACTGCAAGGCAGACATTTTTTTTTTTTTTAATGTAATCTCAAAGAAGCAGCCCGCAATCGGCTGATCTTCCTTCTTCGATTGTTCCGCCCATCCTAAACGCGCTTTGCCAGTTCGACGCAGCGGCCCCGTCCCATCCCCCGTTAAGGATCTCGCCCGCCACATTTAGGCCACGGCGGTGGTGGCGCGTAGCCGTCATTAACTGCCTTGGCGTCTTTGCCTGTCAGATAATGATGGGCTCTTTGCTGAACTTTCCACCTTTTGCCTTTGCTTTATAAGACGCCTCACCGCTTCCCCCCCCCCCCCCCCCCCCTGCATACTTGTCGTGTGTCCTACCCTTGTTTTTTTTCTGTGGAACCTTCCCCAGCTATATACTGGAAAATTGTGGACCAAAACCTTGTCTAAATAGCAAAGTAATACAGTGGTGCCTTCAGGTGCAAGTTCAATTTGATCCGTGATCACCTTTGTATTTCAAATCGTCTTTCCCCATTGAAATTAATGGAATTGCCATTAATCGGTTCTAGCCGCCCCCAAAAAAGCAACCCACCATTTTTGTATTTATTTATTTATTTTTTAGATTAGAATGTTGTACGTGGATGTCTTCGCCGGAGAGACATGAAATAACGTGTTGCAATGAAATTAATATATTCAAGATGGCCGCCAGTGTCTTCTCTTCTTGATATGGCAAGTAAGCGGTATTGTTAGTAAGTCTATAGTTTCCCATTATGAGTTAGTATTAGCATTAAGCTAGCAGGCTAAAGGCTAAGCTATGTATTTGTTTAGTGCAACACATTTTACATCGTTGATCAGGGTTTATGTACATTGTGTTTGAAAACTTTTTGTGTCCTTATTTTCCTGTTTTTATTGTTGAAACAGCCGCAAATCACAAATAAATAAATACAATTTGAATATGAAATGAAGATAAGCAAAAACATGCTAAGGCTAGCAGTGGCACCAATATTGTAATATGACCTCCCTAATGAGCGACATGTTTCTTTTTTTTTCTTTTTTCTTTGCTTTGCGCAGCGATACTACGGTCCTTGCTCACAACTCGTCCCGCCTCAGATTTGATTATCTCAAGGCCAAGAGTCACAGTGGTGTTGTAATGACAGCATTGATGAGTCAGCAAGTGCGTGTTCCCTCGCTTCCGGGGTCTGTTCTCGTCTCTTTGGCGGCATTTTAATTGCCGAGTGGTCGTAGTTCCAAGACTTTCCTCTTCTCGATGGCGGAGAACAGGAAATCTTCTGTTTATACCAATTTGGCTCGAAGGGACTCCATCCTGCACCATTCCTGCACACTTAGCCGCTTAGATGGCTGGTACGGGAGCTGTCAGCAGGCTGCTTTAATTTGTTCCCCCCCCTACAAACAAGCAAGTGAACAAGCTGCGTGTTACCCCCAGGAAACCTGTGGAAGATTTTTGCTTTCTGCCCTGGTACAATTTGTAACGTCTCAAGAGTGGAGAGAACTTCCCTGTGGAAACACTTTGGCTTACTCACTCTCCATAACCGAGAATCAGTTTTCAGCTAAATGTGCTAATCCCTTCCCTTTTGAGATCATCTGCTTTTTGGAGGAGTTTAAGGCTTATAAAATACTCTTTCAACATCTTCCTAAATAGCTTGCGTGGGTATTCGAAGTGTTTTACAGGAAGGCACGAGCTCTGCTCGTTAAGTAGTTAACAGCCGCTCCGAAAAAATATTTAACTCATTCACTGCTGTGGACATTTATAGTCATCAACTGGAATCCAGCCGTTTAATGCCACAGACGAATATATTCGTCAAATCCATTTTTCAACGGGTAGGCGTGGAAGAGGGTCTCGTCCATCTTTTCCGTGAAATTCAAGTTTCTGCATATCTGTAATGACGAAGACATTTCATGAGATAGCAGCGTTGTATCCTGATTTGAAATCAGCAAATCTTTTGAGAGCCCTTTCTCAATGTTATTTTTGTGTTTTATAATTAGAGGGGTCACATGAGCAAAAACTATTTGCGTCAAATCACTGTTCTGCTTGTCATGTTTCTTTTTCAAAACACTTATTTTGGTTTCCTTTTTTGCAAATGGCAAACCACGACCAGGCCAAGGGGATTATCATATTGTACAGTAAATCCTCTTCAATGCCAGCAGTTTTCTGTATTCTGTACCCAAATTTGAGTTTTGGAGGCCATCCAAAAACCTGATATCAGGCTGCAGCTGAAGAGTCGCTGAGGTCAGTGCGCTGCTTCTATGCTAATCTGCCGACGGGGGTTTTCTGTGTGTGCTGCAGCTTTTAAGTCTCATGCTATTGCGTCACCGATGTCGAGCGTTGTTTACCTTTGCGGCTTCCCCTCGTACGCGCTCATGCCTGCCAGGCTTAACTTGGGACTCTACACCTGTTTTCTCTGCGCCCATCGCACAAAAAGCAACAGCCCGGTGCTGGTTTTTTGTTGACGCTCGGCTCTTGTTTACAAATCAGTAGCACACAGACAGCATTTATCTTGAGAAACGAAAACTTTTTACTGTTGGAAGAAGAAAAACAAAGCTTAATTGTTAGCTCTCACCTCTTTTACTTCCCTTTCACTGGGATGGAGTCAACCCTTCTGTAGATATAAAGACATACCGCCGGAACTGTCAAGGGATACGTCGTCATTCCCAACGGGAGAGCAAGGGAAAGCCAGGCATCTTTAGTCAGCCTTCCAGCTACTGGAGCATGCTCTGACTGTGAAAGGCCACTAGCATTGTTGGCTAACACAATCCACCAGGGGAGGCCTTTGGCCACAACCCCACGGAGACGCATGCGTCGTCCTTTCTGTGCCAGAATCAGCTGCTGCATGCTAAGTGATGTTTTGCTACAGCACTCAGGCAGCCGTGAAGCTTGTTAGTCCAAACGCAAACTGACTGCTCGCTGACTCGCTTGATGGGTCGGCCTTATTGACATCGGAGTTGTCGGCGAATGTCCACTCAAGGGAAAAAAAAAAGTCGTTGCAGAAGTTCCGGCAGCATTGACTCGAGTAAATATGCTGGGCTTTACTTATTTTTCTTTTTCTTTTCTTTTTTTGGTGGAATAGCCACACGTCTGCTCTGTGCTTTGTTAAGATGGCTTCTTTGTAGCAAACACCGTTTGTGCGCTAAAGCCGCAGGCTCACATCTACATGCAGACCGAAGCTCTAGGAAGCTTTTAGATGGCCTGTCTCCTCTCCTGACAGTGATCGGTGGAGATGGCTGACATCTCTCCTGAAAGGACGTTGACAGGATGTAACAGTTTTGACAGGAGCTCACAACACATTCTGGAGTACATGGAAAGTTCTATCGAATAGTAGAGAATATAAGGCAACAAAAGCTGTACTGTATATGATGAGCAACAGACTCCTTTCCCAGGTTCCATGTCCGTCGAACCCCAGATGAACTGGCGTTGACCAGTCGGCGGCTACTGAGGCATCTCGCTTCAGGCAAATACCCGGGCGGCTGTTGCTGTAGGAGGGAGGCCTTCGATGAATCAGGGTTATGACGAAGATCTCCCTGAAGCCGAGGGCTGACGTACGCTGTCGAGTGGTGGGCGGTTGTGTGATCACAGTTACATTCGGCCAAAGTGTCGTTTCGCAAAGTTGGTGCGCGTCACTGATCCACAGGGCTTTCTTTTTCCGCCGTAAAGACTAACCTGGAATCCTGAAATCCGAATATCCTTATTCACTGCTATCATTTTTATTTATTTTTTTTTACAAAAAAAATGTATCAGTATCATGATCGTCCGTCTGCCAAGTGGCATTCACGTTGTCAGTGTTGCCAGACTGTCATGTGACCAAGCATCCTAGAAAGTCACCGTGAGCATGGCTCGGGTTTATTTAAAGCGGGGAGCTTTATTTAAGAAGCCGTTGGCTGAGATAAGCCGCCAAAAGGTCCAGCTCGAAATGGAATCGAGAAGACTACTTGAAGAAGAGTCCTGCTTTAAGCGCTTGGCTGTGGTGGTGGGGGGGGGGGGGGGGGGGCGGAGGCGATAAGGGTCGACGCAACAATGGTGATTATAAAAGGGAAATAGTTTGCCGTGGCAGGCATTTAATTGATCCCGTCACTTTTTGAATGGGAAGTAACACCGATGCTGGCGGCACACTGTCAAGTCAGCGCACATAATCGCACTTCTGGCATCCTTTTATCAAAGCTTCCATGCGCTCTCTCAATGATGTCCTGCACATCCAAAGTAGCGTCAGCAAAAAACTGTAAGCTGCCTTCTTGACTCTGTACTGTATTAACTGTATCTGCGGCAGCCAAAGGCAACCCTATTGGGAAGTGTCACACTCCTGAAGCGCTCAGACTGGCCTCTCACAGCAAAACCCAAAATCATTTGGGGGGGACTCAAGTCTCATGACTTGAGAGTTGGACTTTAGAGTCCATTTTAGAACTAAAAACTTTCAGTACCTTTGACGTGGTTTTCATCAGAAGCGATTTGACTTTGACTCAAGTATGGCCTGATACGTCACGCCTGGTTTGGAAATCTGCATTTTCAAGGTCGTTTTCAGGGAAAAAGATAATGATAACATGCAAATTTTGCTACTCTAAAATAAGGCACACAATTACAACATTTATCTTAATCTGTCGGGACAAAATCCACAAAGCCACGTTAGCTACGTTAACTTCACAATTTAGCTAAACAACGCCGGTCACACGAGTCAACTTCTTGTCGGTTACACGTTTACTTGAGAAGGCAAAGTATTGGATGATACAAACACTGATTTGTGATCATTAAAAAAAAAACTGAATGTGTTCAGCTAACTAGCGCAAGTACTGTACAGCTATTTCATGCTAGCTAGAAGTGCTGCACACAAGTAAAGATTGTAGATTTAGGTGGTAAATCGCACTCATAACTAACATATCATCATATCAAAACAAACTGAATCTTTCTATTAACCCCCGCCCCCCCCCCCCCCCCCCGCACACCCCCCCCCCCTCCCCAATGACACACGTTAGCTACGTTAGCTTCACAATTTCGCTAAATGGCAGCTGGTCACACATGAAGTTGAATTTATCTTCTTGTTGTGTGTTTGCTTGAGAAGACAAAAGTAAAAACACAGTAATAGACCATACAAGCAGCTTTAGGACCATTGTAAAAGTTTTACTACAGCTAACTAGCGCAAGTACTGTACAGCTATTTGTTGCTAGCTAGGAGTGCTGCGCACAAGTAAGGATAATGGATTTAGGTGGTAGGTAGGTCACAATCATAGCGAATCTTTTAATTGGCTCAAAGCTATGGAAGAGTAATTGTTTTAGTGATACAACATGAAATTATATAACAAGTAATGTTGTGGATCTAGAGACCCCAGTTTAAGAACCATTGTTTACATGTACATTTTTCCAGTACACATGTAGTACATACAATAATCCTGATTTGACTGCATGAGCCAGAGGATTAGTCTAGATTATCAAAAATAGCAGATTTCACGACTGCAATAATGATAATCGATTTCTGTCTGATGCCAAAGCCCAGCTTTGGGCGCCATAATTATTCCAGCAAGGAGATAGGCGGGGAATTCTTTAACCTTTCCCATCAATAATAGAAAAGGGGTCCACATTGTGCGTCGGGTGTTTATATAGGCGAACTGCGAGAGAAGGCGAGGCCCCAAAACTCTGCCAGATTTCATTTCACGCTCCGCGGAGCTCCGCCTCAGAGACAGTGACATTTACATGGCCCTCTGTAGCACAGCCTCTTGCTGCAGGGCCAAGGCGCGCTGGCTAAATCAGGCACGGGGGCCCATGAATGAGGGACCGCGTCGAGCGATAGAAAGATTATTCATTCCATGACGATATCATCATCAACATCGATGCTACCGTGGCGATCTAATACCTTTTTAATGATAACTGCGGCGCAACATCCGCCTACAATTTACGAAAACATTTCTTCCTCATTACGAACGCAAATATGTCAACACCGTCGAGGTGGGGTTACAGACTGCTCGGCCAGCTGTTTGCCGGGATTACTGGGTCTGGTCGTCTCTTTAACGTAAAGCCCGTGAGGCTAGTTAACCCCTTCTGCTTGACTTTGCCGCGCCGGCGGCTAATCTGATTAGCTCTCCACCACTAGTATCTTACGTCCGAGACGGCACGAGCAGTTCAGTTCACATTGAGATCTCAAGTGGCTTTCATTCATGATAATGGTTAACACGTGGAAGCTGTCGTCACCTGGTCGTGGCTCTTGGTGTATCTCTACATATGATGACATCATCAATAAGCATTAGTGCGATCAGTTGTTAGATTCCGAATGTATGCGGTGCCGTTGTCCAAATTTATACATCCCAAAAACTGTTGGGTTAAAAATAGCCCAATATGGATTAAAAATAACAACAGTTTTAAGGGTATACCGTATATACCACATTTACCATTTACTGCTGGAGATAAGTTCAGCTTGAGTTGTTAGTGGAACTTGATATTTTTGTTTGATTTTTTTTTTCTCTCTCCTCGGAACATATTTTGCCTCAAAATTCCAAATTCTACAACTATTGGGGACCTTTGATTTCAAGTTCCACTGATTGATTACTGCATTGTGATCAATGTTTGTTTTCAATACGATACAGTATTTATACAGTCTAAAAACAGTTGGGTCAAAAGTAACCCAATTATGGTTTAAAAATTTGGACCCAACTTTCTGGGTTGTTTTATACAAAATGACCCAATTTTTTGACCCAAGTAAAGGATCTGACCAACATGAGTTATTTTACACTAAAAGATCCATTTCTTGACTCAAAGTTGGGTCAAATTGACCCAAGTAGAAGATCGGTCCATTTTTGACCCAACTGTTTTTCGAGTGTACGAACATGAAAAATGTCAAACCCCGTAAAATACGATCACTATTGTCGGGGAGGACTCTATTAGACAGTTGATACCAGCCCTCGTCTCCATGCATGCGCTTGAAAGGTTTCTCACATCTGTTATTGGTGCAATGCTTCACTTTGCACCTGCAAGGGCTGTCTTTTCCCACATTTATCCTTTGAGAGTACTTCGATCAGACGGTGCCTGTTCTTCGTTTTGTTTCCAGACGAACCCGTTTAATATCTTTCACCAGCCGGTGTGAAATTGTCCAGTTTTGCCTTCACATTCATCATTCACAACGCTGCGGAGCTTTGTAAGTGACGGACTGTTATTGTCCGCATTGGGAACATTTGGCGCCGTGACCGCAGTCCAGTCACGGGCAGATGGGACGCCATGCCGGAGCGGGCAGGGGTCACGAACCACGCCGTCTCGACCCGTGCACCGCCGCCCACCGATACATTCGCCCGAGCAGACGAGTCCGCGCCTTTAGTCCATTAGAAAGCGGTCGATCTAGCTATGGCGCCCATACTAACTGCCGTAATGAGGTGGTAACAAAGTTATGGATTCATTAGCGAGCATGTGTCCCGGCAGGACTGTGAAGGAAAGCGAGCTCGGCGAGGTTACAGCGTGACAGATGGCGACTGCGTGTGTGTGCATGTGTGTGTGTGTGTGTGTGTGTGTGAATGAGTGAATGCTTGCTTGGTGGTGCTCAGGGTTGTTTATCCACACAAACTGGTGCACAGGGGACAAAATGTGATATTTAACGCCGATGGTGTTTGGTTTGATGGCAGTGGAGATTGTTGAAGGTTTATGTTTGACGTCTCTCTTGTGTGCAATGAGGATTTGGCATTAGCATACTTGTAGCAGTATTGCTATACGTCATAGGGCTGTGACAGTCAAATTGCAAAAGAATGTAAAGATGGGCATAATAAATCGAATTATTTTCCAGCCCTGGCACGTTGTTGTAAAAATAGCACTCTTTTGTATATATTATCCGTTTTATTTGTGCTATTTATTGTGGTGCATGCACCTTGGCCACCTGGGGGCAGTATAAGAAAGACGTACAGATGGACAGTACTGCACTGGAGCCTCAGCTCCTCCACGGTTTCTCAGTATGGCAGTAATATTTGTTCTTTGCAGATGATAAAGAATATATACCTGTGAGTGTTGCTATTATCCGTCCACCGAGATGCTTATTGTTAGCCATGGGAATAGAAACAGACAGTACAGTTTAGTGCAGAAATTATTTAAACAAACAAAAAAAAAACATTAGAACAATTGCATAACCTTATATACTTATACAAGTACAAAGTAAATCAAAGTAATGTGTAAAGTTGAACATTTTGCATTTTTTTTTAAATTATATTTATTTATGATTATTGGTGTATTACAATTTGTCACGTGAAATTAGAGTTTCATACAGCTTTTCCTCGTTCAATTACTTTGTTTTCATCTTTTTTCCCTCTTTAAACTACTAAGATCATATTGTATAATTGCAATTTCATTCTTAAAAAAAATAACACTGGAAAAAAAATTCTTAAAAGCACAAGATAAAAATTGCTACTTTTTTGTACAACGTTTTAATTTTACATATATATATATATATATATATATATATATATTTTGTATTTTTTTTAATAACATTTGTAATGCTTAACTTGTGCCTAAATGGCTTGCCATAGAAAACGCAGAACTGCATCAAGCTACCAAAGTAAAAAAGTGACATACGAGTGTGGTTCCCCATGCTGGCAAAGTTAGCATGATGCTTTTGTTGTATGTTGATGTGATATTTGAAAACATGAGTTTTCTTTCAATACAGATGGCTCGTCCATTTGAATGGGACGAGATTTAGCTCTGAGCCTCGGTCTTCGGATTTTCAATCTTTCTCCTTTATTTCTTATTAGTCATTTGGGCTTCCTAATATTGGAATTTAAAAATAATTGATTGTTAATTTTCCAGATCAGCGATTCGGGAAAATCTATTTGAAAACTCGTACACATTAAATAGATACAGGCGACATTGGGATTATAAATCTCTCATTACCAGATTTAGCACTACTTTGCACTTTTAATGATGCTGACACGTCACAAATGCTGTTTTGTAATGAAATGAAGCGGCAAAAGCACAACAGATGCCAAAGAGGCAGGCAGGAAAAGAGAAGAGAAGAGAAGAAGCTGAGAAAACCCGAATGAAAGGACGCTGATGGAAAGGCGGCTATTTATGACCAATCTTGTTGATGATCGCCTTTTCAGGCTTGTTCCTTTGGTACAGATGGTACCATCAAACGCATTAAGGTCCCCTTTTCTACTTTTCACCAAGATGTAATTTTCTGACTCTTCGATCTCACATTCATGGGTTGTCTGTTGGTTCAATCTGAAATAATTAATGCATTTCTGCAAATAGTGGCCGCGGACATTTATTTATTCAACTGCAGGTGTCTTTTAAGGACAAGGCCAGTGTACTATAATGCCAGGAAAGAAAATGTAGTCAAATCACTTCTATAATATTCTACTTCAAATATTGGATGTTATAAAAACATAGAGTAATAACAATTTAAAAGACTGTAATGCATTAGCCAGTTTGTGCATCATGATTTAATGCTGCAATTCAATTCATTGTGCTGGTCCTTCTGGTTGGCCACCGGGGGGCAGTATAATACAGTCTTGCAGAAACACACAAAGAAGAGTACGTCTTCTTCTACTGCAAGGTTATTATAGTCGTCGGACACAAAAATGAATCAACTAAAACTGAAAAAAATATTTTCCTAAACACAAAACAGTCCTTTGTTTTGGTCTTTGTCAATTAATTTCATACATGAACTTTAAGGGGTTATTTGAAATACAGAAGATGGATGATCGAACTGTTGTTTGGAATTATAATTACTTTACTTTATTACACAATATTTAGTGACCTTTCTTTTGCTGCATTCCACAACTTCCGAAACTTACTATTACTGAAACCAATTAAAAAAACTAAACTAAAATGATGCATTTTCAAAAACTACAAAACTACAAACCTGCTCTAAAATTTTAATAAAACTGAATAAAAAAAAAAGAAGCTAAATAAAGACTAATCCTAATGGGGGGAAAACAAAACTATTATAACCCTGTTCTACTACTACTGTAAGCGACTCATTAAGATTGTATGTGAATATATTAAATCTACATGTGTTGCTCCAAGGTTTTGCGTCCAAATATCGTAGCTATTGATGCTAACTGTTAGCATTAGCATGTCAATGGCATCTTTTAGTATATTCTCGCATTAAGCTGGTGGGCTGCTATTAAGGCAATTTTCAAATGTTTTCAATTAGTTTGACAGTAAACGTCAACTGCATACACATACGATACATTTTCTCTAATATGTGCTAATTGATACGATTTCCCTCCCACAAGTTGAGGAGCCACTTAAGGACCCATGAGTGACGTCAGCTTCACTCCTTTTGTCTGTTCTCCTGACCTTCACTTTTTTTGTGCTTGTGTGACAGAGAAAATTAGCGCCGGGATTAATGCGTAATTAAATTGGTGTGGAAGGAAAAAGGTCATCAGCTCTTTGCCCACACATGCTTTTTGAGCAGAAAATGGACAGACAGCTGGAGGACAGGCGTCAGTCCACGGCCCGAGCAAGGGGGCGGTTGCCGAATTAGCCGGCTTCCCTTTCTGTTATTGGTTACCATTTTTTGAATTTATTTTTCAGGTCACCACTTAAGTCTGTGCTCTCTCTGAGCCTTTCCAGAGATGCGGCATTTTTATTATGGATAATCTCAATATACGTAATGAAAGTGGTTTTGGATTGAGTTCAGGACAAGAGATTTAGGGGAGGGAGCTTTTTTCTGTTTTTGGGCAGTGACTCTGTGAGTGTGCCACAAATAGAGAGAGGGAAATAAATGGATGTGTCCGCAGAAGCCTGGAAAAAGATTTCAGTACCAAGGACAGCGCCTGACACTCTGCCACGCCAGAACATACATTTTCGTGACAAGATGGAAGAAAAAAAATTCTGAAAGTTTAACAGAAAGTGAATGAAATGAGGTTCCACCAGGCGGGTTAGTTTAGTACGTCGGTAAGTGTGGTTTTAACCATACTTTAAAAAACATTAACTGTAGTTGCTTTAAATCACTGAATGGTCAAATGTGAATGGAGTGAGGTTCCCCAGTCGGGTGAGTTTAGCATATTGCTAAGCTTCCATCTGTTTTTTCTCTATATTTTAGGGAGCATACCTGTATAGGCTACAGTTTCTTTAATTTAAGTCACTGAATGGTTCAATGTGTATGGAGTCAGGTTCCACAGTCGGGTGAGTTTAGCACATTGCTAAGTTTCCGTCTGTTTTTTCTCCATATTTTAGGAAACATATAGGTTGCTGTTTTTTTTAGTTTAATTCACTGAATGGTCAAATGTGAATGGATGTGAGGTTCCCCAGATGGGAGAGTTCAGCACATTGTTTCTGTGTTTTTTCGCCTATTTTAGGAAACATAGGGTACAGTTTACTTAATTTTTTTGTACTGTCAGATGATTTGTTTCATGTGCAATACTAACAAACACACGGATGGATTTAGGCTCCGTCAGCTGTTAAAGTTACTCTTTATAAAAAAAATTAAAACTGTGTTTTGACATGTCTATTTTAATAAATCCATAGGCTGCAGCACTTGCTTTGTTTTACAACACAGACATAGAAAGTAAATGGAGTCAAGTTCACCCAGCTATGACTAACACTTTTCTTTTTGTATTTTCAGAAGAGTTGTTTGACACGTGCAATATTAATGAAGTCACGGGCTACAGCAGTTGCTTTGTTTTACAACATGAAGTTGTGGAAAATCTACACAAAGAGGTTCTCCCAGCTGACATAGTTAGCGCTTGTCTTTTTGTTCTCATCCAACTGTTATTTGGCATGTGCATATTTCAAATCCTATAGACAGCAGATGCTTTATTTATTATATAACACAGTCTAGTGGAAAGTGAATGGAGTGAGGTTCCCTCGTTTGTGCTTTTCTTATACTTTTGGACAAGTTGTTTGATATGTGCAATATTAATGAACATGTAGGCTAAACTTGTTTTTAATTTACATCATAGACTGTTAGAATGCAAATGGAGTTGGGTTCCCCGAGCTGACAAAGTTAGCACTTACACTTCTTTTTGTAGTTCAGTTGTTTGATGTATATTTCTCAACATACAGACAGTCGTTTCTTTATTTTACAGCACAGACCAGCAAAAAATGATTAGAATGAGGTTCCCACAGTTGGAAAAATTGTAAGTTTATTCGGAACAGTTGTTTGGTACGTGTATATTTCTCATAACATAAAAGCTATTCTTTTCTTTTTTTTTCTTTTTTTTTTTTACAGCCTATTGAAGAGTTCATAGAATGAGATTTCCCAGGTGGTCGGAGCACATCATTGCTTCTGTTTCACTTGTGCTTTTATATTTTCGGAACACATTTCTCAGCTTTCTTTTTCACCATATTGAGTGAGGTTCCCCAGCCTGGCCAAGTTAGCTCATCATTGCATCTGCATCTTCTGTATTTTGGAACATGTGCATATTTCTTAGCGTAAAGGCTAAATAGAGTGAGGTTCCCTTTTGTACTTTTAAGAATAGATGTGTGACGTGTTTATATTTCTCAACACTGGCCAGTGAGCTGCAGTTAGTTGATCGTGGTCCTTTTGCCTTTTGAATCTTGGATGTCAACTTAATCAAAGCATGTGACAAGTTTTGCACGCTTACTTCTTTGAGTATTATGATTATGATGGCTTCTCTTTCAAATGAAAATTAGTAAGTGTTGATTCAGGGCTACAGCGGCTGACATACCGCCACATCCCATCTGTACTCTATCCGGGCTGGCAGTTTTTTAAGTCCCCCCCCCGTATGCCTATACGCGTTAACATGATGTTCACCATGAGCCTCTGTAGTTTTGACAGTTCCATCAAACGACTGCGTGCACCTGACAGCGACGAGATCCCGGGGCTCATTTTCAAATGTTTTATCTGTGCTACTATCGAATATTCATTCTCATCTCACTTACTTCCCGGAATCTCTTCAGACAGGCTTTGTAGCTCACATCTTGGCTTAGGTGGTAGCTGAACTGGTGTCCTTTTCATAGGTTCCTGTCCAATAAGAAGAAAAAGTGGAAAATACAACCAGGCACTTTTTGAACTTTCTGAAGTGTTGTATACACCTGGCAATACTGCTCTTCCACACACATGACGATATCTCCGTCAGGGAGTCTGTTGCAGTACCTAAACGGACCTATGAGAGGCAGCATGATGCCACAGAGCACCAGATAACTGCAAAACACAAAGAAGAAGACTGATAAGCAGTGGAAGAAAAAAAAAACAGAAGACACTAAGCCAACGCTTTTCGAATTTAGTTCTTAGATTGTGGTTTTCAAACTCGTCATTTTTAGTGTGGTGAGCGACTAAGGAGACAAGTTAGAAGAAAGAAAGATTAGAATCTCTTCTTTCATCAGGAAAAAAAGTATATTTCTATCTGTTTCCATTTTTGCAGCAATTAGCATTAGAATATAGCTAAGTTTCATCATTATTCACAAATCTGTTTAGAACTGTGGATAAATGTGCTTGTTTGCAACATGGCCCTGGTTGATCTCGTATACTCTGCTGGCCGTTTTTTTTGTAATAACTACCATTGCTTTAAGCGTCCTTTTCAGGTCAGAGGCTGCATCAAAGCCTTCTGTATGCTCTAGCATATTTTAAAAAACAAAAACAAAAAAAACCATATAAATATGTCTTTGGGACACTTAAAACATTTAACATTTATTTGTTTTTGGGAGCAAATGCGTTAAGACATTTTGCTATGGCTGCCAGACTTTCTCACATCACAATCACAGAGTCCGACACTAAGCTGAACTCAGATATGGATTTGCCATCATAACTATTGAACAAGTTTACAATATTTTCTGGAAAAATGCTGACATTCGGTCCGATTGTCGGTGTGTATATACACCCTCGACATTTTGCAAATATTCAACATGTTTAATATTGATGGCATTTTTTTCAGCAGGGCATTTAATTCGGCAAAATCCTTCTTAACACAACCTACAGGATAATTGGTCAGGATAATCAATCAGCGACGTCTAAGAATCGGTCGGGCCTTGGAAGACAGGGGGAAAAAAATGCTCAAATTCGTCCAGATTGATGGCGTGTGTAATTTGAGATCTGACTGGAACGCATTAAAGCTTTTATTGCGCAATTGGCAAGTTGTTGAGAAGAAGAGGCCGTTATTTGTTTTCATTCCCCCCAAATGCTCACCACGCCTGCCAGGCATCCAGACAGTGAAAGCTTCCGTGTCGAAAGCATGAAATACCGGCATCTGCGAGGACATCCAAACAGCCTCAGTGCTTCTGGCGTAGCAGGAAGAAGAAAAGAGTGCAAAGGCAGCAGAAAATGGCTTCGTCAGGGTCGTCACCCGCCAATAGCTTCGGATGGCTGCGAACACATAACCAGTAAGATGAGTGAGAGAAGATCCGCTAACGCCTTCACCTGCTGTAATTATCGTTTTTATGGCAACGGACGATTGAAGTATTTCTACCATGCCTACTTGTACGCGAGTGGAAATAAATCTACTGCGCATACTTAGCAAATTACCGGAGAATAAATCGGAGCCCAAAAGGTGCAAAATTTATATTTGCATATGTTTGGCTTGTGTGCAAACATCAATGAGAATTAAAAAGCGGATGCGAAGGAGGGGTAAGGGGGGGGGGGGGGGGGCAGCAAGCATCATGGCTGAAAATCACGCTGATGAGGCGCCACACTGCAGGCGGTGACAGACTGCACAAACACACATGATGAACCGCAACGCTTTTAAGCCGAGCCTCTAGAGGACACTCATTATAATACTTGGAAATGAATCACACGACAAGACAGGACCAGTAGAGGCTTGCGGGATCCATTTTTAACATCTACAACATTAGCAAATATGCTTCATCGCCTCGTCTGCGCCTGAGATTAAATGGAGTACTTTTTATTCAAAAGCATAGCGATAATTGGGCTTAATTTTATTGTGCAGATCCAATTCTTGGATTTCTTTAAAAGATTATCCGGACTGATTATTCTCTAGTATATCGAGTAATCTCGGAAAAAGTTGCGGCAGACAATTGTGAATGTTAAACTATATAAAATATATATTTTTTAAATATATTTTCTTTACTGGTAAGCACGCTCTTTTTAAAGTGTGGGGTCTCTCACAATTTTAACATCAATTATAAGGGTAAACAAATCGGTATATTACTATTAAGGGTGTCAGGCGATTAAAATCGTAATTAATAAAACTCATGATAAATCGCAAATTTTATATCTGTTCCAAATGTACAATAAAATGTACAGTAAAATATATTTTTAAGTTTTCATACTCTTGTTAACATCAAAGTGGAAAAATGTTAAACTAATAGAAATACGGCTGCTTCTTTTAGTCAAGGATTTTTATGATATTTCATAATAAGCCATAAAAATGAGTTAAAATTAAAAACATGTATTGTAAAAAGGGAGTGTGATATTGATTTGTGTTGAGGTAATTTTTCTGCCACTAGATGGCATAATTTGTAAGATGTGGGTGACCGCTCAGTGCATTTTTATTTTCATATTAAGAGCTATCTAATCTTTAACATGAAGTAACTTTGTGAAATTCGGGCACATTTTTAAAATTGTAAAATATAACTAGACCCCAGTCTCCTCAAAAATATGCATCATTATTAAATTTATTACTGCAAATTTTTGACATGGATGTGTCTGCTGTGTTATGACCGGAATTCTCCCAGTACAGGCTTTCCAAATAAGGGGCCGTCATTAATCGGGCTTTAAAAAATTTGTGGCATTAAAGACTCTTTAAATTAACTCAAAATTAACGCTCTCATTTTGACACCCCTAATTACTACCAAAGCGTTGTCTAAATAATTAAGAATTGGTGTCAAGGAAAAAGAAGTAAAGTGCTGCTTTGAGTTGGTTCCCACGATGCGCCACTTTCGTATGGTGTTCCACAGGGGTCAATTTCGGGGGCCCTGCTCTTTTCATTGTATTTGCTGCCTCTGAGTTCCATCTTAAGAGAACATGTTTTTCTTTATATAGTATTTAAAGTTGAGTTGAGGTCGAAAACTGGTAGAAAATGTTTGTGTCGCGATCATAAGAAAAGTTTCACGGAGTAATGACGAACGGGATGTAAAAAAATCATGTAAATATATTCCGTAATGTTGCCATCAAAAGCTCTTTTCTCAGTCTTGTTTTTGTAGGGACGCGAGATTGCAGACACCAGGTATTTAATAAAAACCACATAAGTTGTCCTCTCACCTTTAGCGTGCCACAATGGCAAAGATCGCGCTGCGCCGATAACCATCAAACTGTACTCATTTCCTGTGACAGCGGCGCCACAGGAGTCACGCCACCTGAGTTCGGAAGCAGCGCAGCGAGGCTAATTTTTGCATGTCAAGGTGCGCCTCTCCCGGACATCGTATGCACAGAAGCGCACGCGGCCGTTCGGGGCGACTTGAGTGGCCTGCAGAAGAGCAGATGCACCTTCTGTGCGAGCAGGCACGCCAAAGCCTTTGTAATAACCCGGCTTTATTACCTTTACCGCTCCATTTATTGAATGCACTCGGGTGCTTTTTACAATATTAGGATATCTGAGAGCTTTGAGACGCACGCGGCGCATCGAGGCTACGCAAACATGTTTGCGCCGGGGCGGCCAAACGCACTCGATTATGTCATTTGTATAATCTGATGAAATCTGGGCCAGCGTTGACGTCGCGGCAGCCGGCGGGATGAGCAGTCACTGTCATCATAATTTGGTGTGTAGGCGGGAGAAGGGGCCCGTACGTGCGTGTGCGTTTATGGCGGAGGGGGGGATGCAATTCTCCGGCTCAATCCAATGCCATTTATTTTGCGCGTCTATGCTGTCGCGTGTATTGATCATCATTATTATGATGCCGGCGATGTGAAGCAATGCAGTGCAAATATTGACGGTGAATCTCCGCATATTATTTTATAACCCGCTCTTTGTTATTCGCTTTAATGCTACCTGGACTTGGGGATAGGCAATTACTGTCATTTTAATTTTGGCTTTTCACAATCATTTCAATATTATAATTGTTTTTTTTATTTATTTTTTCCCCGTTTTTTCACCGAGTTGACTGCCATTTTGACACTCCCATCATGTGATTTAAATATTATAATTGAAGGAAATGTGTGTTCAATGATACCTTGTCAACATACTGCACATTTTCCTTAGTATCTCTGAGAAAAAAAAGAAAAAAAACCTCAACTATACTTAGAAAAGCTGACAGAGCTAACCAAAAACACGATAAATATCCTTTAATTTATAAGGTCTCAATTATTGCTTTGAAAGTCCGGTCGAACAACAGAATTGTGTGAATGTCACACATGTGACGGGAGAATGGCTTTTAATCATGATTTTTTTTCTTCTTCCCATAATCGCCCAGCCCGAGGTCAAATAAATGGAAGCAAACTCCTGATTAAGATGTTTTGTCTATGTATGCAAATTGTGTCTATAAATATACTGTAAGACTAATGATGCTGAATTAAAACTAATAAAAAAACTATCCATACTGTTGGCTCTGCCGGCCCTTTAAATGGCGGTACAATCGGGACGCTCTCCTGTTTCCAAATGCCAGAAAATGCAATACATTATCGCTGCCCGCTGTGAGATTAAAAACTAATTGAGGCAATTTGCCCGCACGCCACGTTATAATAAATTCTCGGAACGAGTACCATTTCACCAGAACACTCTTCATAAAAGGATATGAATAAATGTTGATCAAAATGCTCCCAAAAACAATCAGCATCCTAATAAAAAAATGACTTATTTCAGGAAATATCCTGAGATTTTGCTGTAGTCGCAGGATAGCAAGCGATCAATATGTGTGCATTGATCACACGTGGAGGGCCAATACAAACGGTCAACAAAGGTAACGATTCCCTAGCATGGGATTGGTTGTGGTGGGAAATGCTGTTAAAAACAGAAATGATAAAACAGTTGTTATTAAACAGTTGTGTTAATAGTAGAAAACAGGTGGACGTTTTTTGGGGCGTTTTTAAAGTTTGCCGATTTATAAATGCTGGTTAATCACATCCTGTATAAAACATATTAATCGAGACATTGTTGCGAGTGCTTTAATTATTCAGACGAACTGCGTGTTTTTCTGGCTTCAAAGTCAAAATTTTGTCGGATTTGTGTCTTAACAATTCTATGTAAAAATATCCAAAAGAAGAAAAAAAAAGAATTTTATAAATATTCTAATTCAGATGCTTTTAAATTATTTTTTATTTTTTTTACTATTTGTGAATAGTCAGAACAGGGGTTGGACCAATTTAATTGGCCAATGAATTGCCGATATTAGGTCTTTTGTAATCGTCAAATTTTATTGTATTTATATTGTTTACACTCCTGAACACATCACAACTTTACACAAATATTAATTACATTTATTGTTGAAAGCCATAAGGGACTAAAACAATTGGTTATTTAATTCATGATATCTTTTTTAATTAATCAGCCGATTCATCGGTTCTCAGAATTTTAGTCTGCCAAGTATCTGAATCAAATCGGCTTCAAAAAATCAATTTTGTTTCATGTGCAAAACCACGGTGACGACAAGCCGGGCTGTCATCCTCCGAGCTCTCCCTGATCAAATGGCCATCCCTTATGGAAACAATTGGCTTGCTTTTATATTATGGCAAAATACCCTCTAAAGCCGAAGTTAAAAATGAAGGCCAGTACATTATTTGTTTGCTTCATCATCATCATCATCGTCATCATCCTCCTCTTCTCTATTTCGCAGTTCGATGCAAATCAGTGCAGCGGTAAGCACTTTCCATGTTAATTGGTGTCATTATATTGCCGTGCTCTTGCGGCGTTGGGCGCGTTTGCAGCAGGTTCGAGCAGCGTTCGTCCGTCTAAGCCTCATTTTGTTCAGCACGTGTAATCCCCTTCAATTCCCCACTGATAGCCCGACTACCTTGACTTTAGATTAGCCTAGCTCGAAATCCTGCCGAATCTCCGAGCAGGGTGTGGAACGGACGTGCTCAGAAAGGCGCATCCGAAAGATGCTGCTGCCGTGGGATAGTATGTTTCGAGTGCATATAGAAGGAACCATATTTGGAAACCAAATCGTACCTGTGCCAGTGCAAGTCATTCAACAGTAGGCTGTAGAGGAAGGTGAATGGTAAAAGAGGAAAGAAACAGGACAAAAACAGATGCCTGCTCTGATGTTTAATGTGTGGTGTCCTAAAAAAAGGAAAACAAATCGTGACAACATGTACTAGTTAGCCCTAAGAACAACATGAGTAGCACTTAGTTCTATAAATAGCTCACCGGTGATGGGACAAAAGAAGAATGTTAACATTGATCTATTTTAGGGAGTCGTCAAATTACGGCGGAGTTCCGTCCCTACGCTGGCGACGTAACCCGAATTTCGACTTAAGTCTGATTTCCCCGTTAAAGTCGATATTTGCATCAAAATACTTTGTACAGTAATTTTTAAAAACTAATTTTTGGACCTGGAAGAGACATTCATTGCTGACGGACGGCAGAGCGCAGAACGGAGCTAATTCAAACGTCGAAACAACGTAGCTCGCGTACGACGTAACTCTAGGACTCCCTGTTAGTTTTGAAATTTTACATGACAAACATTCCGTTTTTTTTTATTTTCTTCTTCTTCTTTTTTTTTCTTAGAG
This sequence comes from Leptonotus elevatus, assembly GCF_054856555.1. Classification (NCBI taxonomy): domain Eukaryota; kingdom Metazoa; phylum Chordata; class Actinopteri; order Syngnathiformes; family Syngnathidae; genus Leptonotus; species Leptonotus elevatus. The sequence continues at coordinate 11,659,901 of NC_141259.1, forward strand.
CTCAGTATTGTTCATTCGGTAATTTTACCGATTTGACATGTCATTATCATTGCTCTCTTTTTTTAAATTTGTATTTTTTTATTATTTTTTATTATTATTTTGTATGTGGGTGTGTATGTGCGTGCGTGTGAGTGTGTGTGTATTCGTTAGTTGGCAAACATTCCTTCTGTACCAAATATTCAATATTTTGACGTTGACTGCACTGAACTAGAAGTTGCTTGAACTTTTCGAAAGGTGTCCATATATGAGAGCAGATGGAGGGAGGGGGAGCGTGCCTGCGCATTCCAAATCAGGTTTACATTTCACCGCCCGTTTGTGGATGTTCGTGCCGTGGCGGCCCGGGCTCGGCGTGCGTAACAAACTCCCGGGAGCTGTCAAAGGCTCCACATAAGAAGCCAGTCGTGCGAACCTTGTCGAGCGCGAACGCGCGGCGCCCCCCGGCCGCGGCCAAATGAGCCACTCCACAATGCAAAAAAAAAATCAAAATCAAAAAAACTGATGAGGACATTAGCATAGCGAGATAACGGGCGCTCATGTTTTATTAATCTGCTTACTCGGCAGTGGTGCGCCCTGAACTTTTAACCTTGTGTCCCTCTGCCTCGGCCAGCTCGGATATCTGTCGACGTGCATTGCTCACCTTGCCTCGTTCTTGCTGAGTGGCGTCAGTAGCGCCTCGGAAATATTCCGCTCGCAACCCGAAGCGGAGTTCTTCTTCTGCACTTCATCATTCAAATGATGATTCAATCAGTATTTGAAATTGGATTCATTTGTGCCAGGCTCGAACTGTTGCAAAAATGAAACCTTTATTAACAGCACAGGCGGTGTTTTGAGGAACTTTCACATGAACTGCCAGACAGGCCAATACTAAAGATGCAAATACAAGCAGGTACAAAAAGTCTAAAAGAATGTTTTGCTGAGATTAATTTACATAAAAATGCCTTTTTCTTTGCTGATCTCATAGTTGACTTCTATTTTGCGCACTGGTTAGCTAGCTAACCGCCAGGAGGCATTTGGCTTTGGATACAAGCTTGATCACCATGTTGAAAAAAACAAACAAAAACCTATTCTACAGAAGAGACTTTTACACAGCTACATTCAGTCTGACGAATCACAATGAGCGGTCGCTGGACCGGACAGCAAAGTCCGAACAAGACCAGCCCCCACCCCAAGGTAGAGTCAAATCTTATACTAGTAAAGAAAAGGCTTCCAGATGTTGACGTTTTTGGCAGTACAAGCCTGATCATCGAAATCAATACAGCCGTTTTCCGCAGAAAAGCAAAAGGAGGGAGTTTATTAGCTACTCAAAACGAGTAATAACCAAAGGAGGCGATTACACGAGTGCGAGAGCGCAAGCCGTCAGAATGGCTGCTCTGGGAGATCGAGTTGTTTTCGAAATTCTGGTAGCGCTCGTGTTAAGAAGCACACAACAGTCTCTTAATTCTTCACGATTTGAAATGGTGCTTTTTTTTTTTTGTTGCTATTTAGATTTGTTCCTGCTTGTATTTTGAGCATTGGGCAAGGATCTGGATTTGTGTGATTTTTAATGAATCAAACCCTGGCCTGGACTGTGGATATTATTATTTTTTTATGTCATGTGACATCACAATTACTAATGTCGTTTTTACTTAGGCTCTTTGTTGTTATTTTTTGGGTCAAGACACTAGTGCAATATTTATTTTGACCAAATAGGCTTTCCTGGAAGGATATGCTGTATTATTTAGTAAGGTTTGTAGATTTGAAAATTACTGTAGTAAACAAACATTTGTTTTTACAGTGTTTTTTTTTTTTTTTTTTTTGCCCAAAAAAATCCAACATTTAAGACCGAACATCACAGCAGGTGTGACTTTTACCAGCCAAATAAATATGTTACTAGTGGGGATGTCTTGACAGAAAAAGATTACAGTATCTTTGAGTGTATTTACTCCTGTAAAATCCTGTGATTAACACTTAATAATAAAAAATAAAAAAAAATCACATTTGTTTAGACATTTACTAGTATCAGTAGTTAGGGGTTGTAAAAATAAATAAATAAAACAGAATCACTTATTTATAGTGCATTTCATACACAACCTAACTCTATATGTGTGACATACTGTAATTAAAATTATATTTATTTTAAAAGCAGTTACAGTAAAAAAAAAAAAAAAGACTTACAATCAAAATAAAGAAATATAAATAGCTTACTAAAATTACTAAAAGAGCCTACCGTGCAAGAACAACTTTTTAAAAAATAAAATAAAATAAAAATAAAGAGACCCTTATCTTAAGTATGGGAAAAGAGCATAGTTTCAAACCTGGATTTCAAAACATAAAAAAAAAAAAGTAATGTTTCATTTGATTTTTTTTCCATTCATATTATTCACACTGATAATAAAGGATACCAGCAAATGGCGGGACCGTGTTATACACAAGTACAGAGGTAAAAATAAAAAATCCAATGCTTTGGTTCGTACAGTAATTCCAGAGAGAAAAGACTACACGAAGTACAAGTGGGGCTAGCAAAATTCCGTTTCCTATCAAATACTACTAAACTCCCAACATTTTAACAAGAATATCCCAGCAAGGGAGTCTTGGCATAATGCCGTACTACGCTCGCTTGTTATGCTGACATGCTCTTAAAGTCACTCTGCTTGATCCCTTCTGATTTGTATTTAAATACAGATTATAAAAGTCCTTTTTTTCCCATTAATCTGGGCTAAATCCCTCAAGATTGATGCTCTTTTTTTCCCTCCTTTCCTTCGTTGACTTAAATCTGCTTGTTTCTTTGTTGGGCCTGCAGGCTGTTGGAGGCAGCCGTCCTTAACTGACGAAATATGTTTTGAACAAAACAATGAACAATAGGATTGTGGGCCCGCTTGGAAATGCTGTATGTCATGTTTATTTTTATTTTTTTTTATGTTCTTTACATATTTTAACTTTGCATTACAAAAATGCTGGCCAGCTCTTCCAAAGTTGTTTTCTTCTCCATGCATAAGTCTCGATGTCAAAGATGCTCATTAGGGTGTCGACCTGTAGACTAGCGGGTTAAATTATTTTCCATCTGTATTCATCTTGTATAGTAAGACTGTAAACAAGGAGACTCAAGCGCCAGCCACCATCTTTGTTTCCACTACCTTGATCCTTTTCCTCATCTTGAGCTGAGGAGAACACTGTCTGGCCATTAATCAATGCAATTTAAAATGCGTATCGGGAAGAAGAAGAAAAAAAAAAACTTCATAACTGCATTCTCTCATTTGTCGGCCTTCCGCACAGGCCGCTCAAATCAATGAGTTCGCACAGAGAAGTGGGAAAGAAATTGATACGGGTTGCGGGCGCTCAGCAGCCGTTCCTTAATTGGCGCTGGATTAGTTAGCATTGATTTGGTCTGATTAGAGCGCCCCGGCTTGTGTGTCCGCTTAATCACCGAGCCCGCTTCCTTCTCTTGGGCCTGTTAAGCGCACAAGCCCTCATCCCCGCGCCGCGTATTCGCCGACCCGGGGACCTGACGTGCATCAGATTTCTCGTTAAAATTACAGGGCTGGCTCACTACAATACGGCGAGAGGCCGGGTCCGGAAAATTGCCCCCCGGTTATAGAAAATGTTCTGATAGATGGCGGCTGTTATTCTGACCGAGTCGGCGAGAGTGATGAGCCGCAGAAAGATGGAGCGAGATTGTCTGCGGGGGGGGAATATAGAGAGGGCGGCGAGGAACACAGATTAAGCATGAGACGGGGACAAAAGCGTGGATGAGAACAGAATAGAGACTCGTAGACGTAATATTATTGTAAGGAGGGCCTACAAGAGAGGAGAAGGCAGATATAGGTTATAAATGGGGAGCGGAGATGAAGAGTGGCGAGAAGAGTGTCGATTAATGCTAAATGCTAGCTTAGTATTGCTAGCGCTGCTATTCTGTTGAGGCTGGACGGTATCGTCGCAACTACACAATTTCATAATCGCATGCCATTATGAATGGCTCAAGTTTGATAACCACGCTCGTGCACATCAAGGGAGGGAATGACACATTCTTATTTGGTTTCAGTACTCTACATTTTGTGTTAGCTTAGCAGTTGTCATAGCTTTTCTTTCTTCTCTTTGTACATCGTCCTCATCCTCCAGAGATGGCAAATCCAGGTCCAGAAAGTAAAAACCCTGCCACAGTTTGGCTTTAGCCCCTCGTGCTAGCGAGCTAGCTCCCTAGCAGGTAAACAAGCACTCGGGGAGCTAGCTAGGGACATAGCTCGCTAGCACCTGGGGCTAAAGCCAAACTGCGGCAGGGTTTTTACTTTCTGGACCTGGATTTGCCAACTCTGTCATCCTCCTTTAGTATGAACTAGTGCTGCAAAGTGAAAGCGTTAACTAATTAATTAATTAGTACTCTACATTTCGGGTTAGCTTAGTAGTTAGCATGGCTTCGCTCTCTTGTTCTGCTTAGTCACTCATTCTCACCTCCATGGTGCGGTCAGAATTTCTTGAAGCCATTTTTACATACAGACAGACACGATGATGATATATACGGTATAATCCTAATCTATTCTGTGAGTCACAATTACGCCGTTTTTCCCGATCCCTCGCGAAAATACCACATCCTGCAAAGTTTCTACCAGTGAGCAAAAACATTTAAGCGTTAGACAGCTTTGATTCCCTCGTAGTCTTCCTCACGTCTGAACTTCAGTGAGTCACAGATGTCTCGCAGCCCCTTCAGCGGGCTTCCAGAAGCCGGCTTGTGACAAGAAAGCAGATGGGGTGGGCGGGTTGGACTGCGGTGGGAACGAGCTGCTGGGCGGCACTGAGGGCGAGGGCGAGATAATTAAGAATTGAGCGAGTCGGCCACCGGCGCAGTACAGTCTCTTTAATTCCTTATAAGTCACATCGGTATTCATATCCATTTCAGGCCTGCTAACGTTAACACAGCTGGACATAATGAGCCGTATGAGTCCCTCACGCTTCTGCCGCATTTGCTCGACAAATTTGCTTTTCATATCGGATTGTTTTGGCAACATTTCATGTGCATCGAGGGACAGATCCCAAACTGGCAAGGATCTTAACGAGGGTTCCAAGTGAACGAAGCGGTGATTAAAGCTGGGTACTCTCATTCGGATATATATATATATATATATATATTTTTTTTTTTCTGATCAATATTACATTTATGGAATATGAGTTATGCAGCAAAATCCAGTGTTTTTTTATCCATCTGCTCGACTGAAGATGACATCACAGGCCAATCATAGCTCACCTGTTTTCTGAAGCTGCGCTGTGATTGGTTGTGACCTGAGACCTGAGCAATTGTGATGTCATTTTCGCTCGACAGCAAGTGGCAAAATGGTCCCCCCCCCCCCCCCCCCTGAGATGGATAAAAACGGCTGGATTTTGCTTTATTATTACGCATTATTAACCAGACTACCATATTTAGACTTGTGGGGCTGCGTAGAACATATTGTCAATGTTTGTATTTTTTAGGTTGACTTTCCCTTTAAGACAAATAACATTCAAACACAACAAAAATCTGCCATTTTTTCTCTCTGTACTAAAGTTTAAACAAAGAAAAGTACTAAAGAACAGTCACTTGTTCTGCTGGTAATTCATATCTTTATTGTTGTATGCGTGAATAGACCAAAAAATAAGTTATTCTCGTCATTCTGCATTTTGTTTTTTAAAATTAAACAGCCGATTAATCTGTCGTTAGAATTTTATTCTGTCAAGTATCAGAATTGGCATTGGCCTGAATTTTTTTAATATTTTTTTTATATTGTTCACTGCATGGAACATAACATGTTCACATTAACTACTGACATTTTGGAGTTTAAGTCAAAGTCTTTAATGGACGTCCAAAAAGTTAGAAACCCTGCCACAGTTAGGCTTTAGCCCCAGGTGCTAGCTAGCTAGCTCCATTGGTGCTAGACCTGGATTTGCCAACTCTGGTGAACCAACATGTCTCTGTACAGAAAGAATGAAGGGCAAATTGTCATTTGTATTCAGAAGAAATCCACGCGTCGCAAGTTGTAATGAATTCTGCGTAATCGCAAAAAGTCGGGATCTCCAAAATTGCCGTTCTGTATAATTCCCTAGCAAACATGACGCATCACGCCGGGCCAGGCTGCTGCCGCTTGCTGACTCATAGTGAGCCGAGCCGGAGGTCTCGGAAGGTTTAAAGCCCCTCCGCAGCTCATCGTTGTGTGCCGCGACTTCAAAGTGCTGCCTGACGGAGTCCATATCGCTGCGCGGAAAGCCCTCCGCTTTCCTCCTTGCCGGAGCAGAGGTCAAACTGCTTCATCTTTTATGTATCGCTTTCGCCCATTGATTGTGCCGCAGGAAATTGATGAATACAGAGAGGCCTGTTTCTGTATCGCACGATAGCATATGGAGGATTTTTTTCCCTCTCTTATTATTTGGACTGCTCTTACTTTATTGCCCTCTAATTTGTTGTTGTTTCTTTTTTGAGTTAAAAAAAAAAAGTTTGTGTCTACATGAATAAATCCGGCTCAACTGTTTGTATTCGATTCATGCTCAGTCTGCTTTCGTTTTTTGCCTTCATCTTTAGCTTGTGAATATACTCGATGAGCCTTTTTTTTTTTTTTTACAAGCCACACCCGTCCTGATGTCTGCGCTGCAGTCATGTTTTTAAGTGTGTTCGTGGCACCCCGGCAGAGTGTGAAATTGAAATTCCTCCCAGCGGACGCTGACGTGATTGACAGAGAGGAGAGTGTGAAGCAGATGTAAAAAAATATTTCCACAGTCGCTGCCTGATGTTGCTTCATCAGATCACTAAGCAGCTTGGAGCGTGTCGCTATCGCTTCTTTGCCAAATGACCGTTAGTTCGGTTGAGCCCACAAATGCAGACTGGCCAATCACAGCGCAGTAAGAGCTGTTTTTGTTCATTAAGCTACAAGTTACAACAATGTTTGCTTTTTGAAAGAAAGCTGGCACGGATTAATAGCATTTCCATTCATTTCTATGCGAACTGATGATTTAAGATGTGCAATGCGGCGATGCACTTTGCAGTGTCTGTCCTCCATCTCGTCTGTGTGTGTGTGTGTGTGTGCCACGTCCCACCAGGACGCCATCGTTCAGACCACCATCTGTTTGGTGCCCCCTTATTGAACCTCCTGCCACTTCTTTTTCATCACCTTGAAGCAGGAAAGAGCACTGCAGCACTTTTAATCAGATGGAATAAAGTGTTTTTTGTTGTCTTTTGTTTAGTGGGTCAATGGGCCAAAATAATGACTTGGAGTATAATGTTTTTGTCAAGCTCTCTTCATACTGAATAGTTTTTTTGTGACAGCAACCAGGTGCAAACGTGTTCCATATTTAGCACTGGTTGCGAAACTACCAAACACGTAGTAGCCTGGTGCCTTTTCCTACTGGTTTAAATGTAAACTAGTTATAATGGAAAGCTCTGACTTTGCTTATGAGGAGAAGGAGATGCCATACAGGGGAATCCTGTGTGACTGTGCTATATTTTATTTTAAGCTAACATGGCTACAGTTTGAATACAGTTTAAAGCTACACTCTTCGACCACTTTCAACTAATCTGGTTCTGTCAAATTGGTGGAGATCGCCGTCAACTAGGCCAGTTGGATGAAATAAGACTTATAATAATATTTAAAAAACTGAACTTACATCATTTAAAAAAAAAAAAATGGTTTGCGGATTTTTTTTTTGCACCTGAAGTGCATGTGTACGAACTGCTGGGTCGAAAGTAACCCAAATTGCATGAAACAGCTAACCCAGAGCTGGGTCCAAAAGGGATAGAGCCAATGCTGGGTTATTTACTGTATACCCAATACATTGAGTTGTGGATTTGACCCAGCACGTTGGGCCAAGATTTGAATGATGCAGATTGGGTGTAATAGCTAACCCAATGCTGGGTTATTTACTCTATAACCAGTACATTGAGTTGCGGATTTGACCCAGCACGTTGGGCCAAGATTTTGATGACCCAAATTGTGTGTAATAGCTAACCCAGCGCTGCGTCCAAAAGGGATCGAGCCAGTGCAGGGTTATTTATACCCAGTGCATTGGGTTGATGATTTGACCCAGCACTTTGGGTCAAAATTTTGATTACCCAGATTGGGTGTAATAGCTAATACCAAGCTCATTTGAGGATTTGACCCAGCATGTTGGAATAAGATTTTGATCCAACTAGGGGTAAAAACTGATGAGTCAGAGCTACTAAGAAATGGGTTGCCATGTTATCAGTAATAGCTGTGGTTAAAAATAATACACATTTTTATACCGAACAAGGAGAAAAAAAAGCAATTTCCACTTGTCGGGCATCACCATAGCAAGTGTTTCGCATCTTTGGTCGTGTTTTTACACCGGGTGCACTACCTGTTGCAACCTACCGAGACACCGGCCGAGGTCCCGTGGGTCCCAAGTCGCAAGTGTTATCCACTGAGCCGTCCAGCCGCCACCAACATTTTCTGAGAATGTTACATTCAATTTAGTTCAATCTCAGTACGCAACAAAACTTTGAAAAATGACGACCAGCTTCAGCTCTTCAACCCGCCCCAACCCAATCGTCAACCCATTCGTCAACCCAATCTGCTTGGTGAAAATCATGATTGCATACGCATTGCATTGAGCAATGTGAACAGAGAGCGTGGGGGATTTTGTCGGTATTGCAAGTCATTACGTTCAGATTCACTCCGCCTCCAAACATCTCAAGGCTCGCCCCCTTTCTTGATCTGTTCTTTTTTCACGCTCGCCCATGAATTGCGTGCGTTTGCCAGGCCGAAGAGCAGAACAGAAACGGAACGGGCGGGGCCCGAACACGACTGCTCTTTGCTTGTTATTCTCACGGCCACATTTTAAGGTCCTCTAATCTCACCACTGTGCTCTTTGAAGATGGAGCGTTTCGATTTCCTTTCGTCAGGGATTTGCTGTTCTTTTTTTTTTTTTTTTTTTATCCGCCAAATGAGAATTCACCCACCGCCTCCTCGGCAGCGGCAACGCTGAAGGAAAACAAGCAACAACCGCGGCCCGCTTTTTTGGGGGGGATTGACGCCGATGGCTTCCTCAGTCACCGACTCTTGTCTTTTTTGTCATCTTTGCAGGTGGAGAGATGAGCGCGTGCGGCGGACAAAGGCGGCAGGATTAAACAAGAGGATGCCCAAGTTGAGACGTTGAAGCAGGTCAGGCCTCATAAGTAAGACCTTGGCCTCGTTGTTACTCCACCCCACGGTGCAACCCACCTTTAGAAATGAGTCACCCGCCGTCTCGACTCAAAGTAACACCTTCCTTTTACTATCAAGAAAATCCAAAGTTCAGAATAGCTTCGGATCAGAATAGGTTTACTGTCATACCACATGGTGCAACAAAATTGAACATGGTTACAACTCGTCCAAGAGGGGGAAAAAAACAATGACCAACAGAGGGAGACAGAACGGGAAGCCTGACGAGTCACCGGCTCTCAGATGAAAATGGATTTGGGGAAAAAAGTGAAGAAGTATAAGAGATCAACCAGGGCCATGTTGAAAAAAAGCTCATTTACCCACAGTTCTATACAGATTTGTGAATAATGATGAAACTTAGCTATATTCTATTGCTAATTGCTGCAAGCCGGAAACAAATTGATAGGTTCCATGTTTTATAGCAAAAGAACACAATATTCTGTGGGCCTTGCAAACTCTGTCAAAATCCAGTAAAACAGTGGGAGCGAAGATGGTTGCTTCAGTGAAAATGGCTGTGAGTAAATGAATTAATAACTACTGTAAAGAAAATACATTAGTAGATACTTTACATAGACAGTTATGTAAGATTCAATTAAAAACTTAGGAACATCATTTTAAAAAGTACAAAATTACAAGTATTTAATTCATTCTTAGTAATGTAAATTATGTATTTAAGTACCATATGTGTAAATGAATTAGGAAGTATTTTCAATGATTAGATATTAATAAGATGTACTTAGAATGCATTAAAATGTACATTTTGATACTGTATATTAGTCAGTTACTAGACAGATACTAGATAAATGAGTAGTGATCCAAAATCGATATTGTGTTTTGTAATAACTAGCACAGTACGCATTAAATTACAGGAGAAAATAACTGCAACTGACTTGTAATCCATTTATGTGTGCATATGAATTCAAAAGTAATCATTTTGAAGCATTGCATGCCAAGGCGAGCTTTGCAGGCCCAAAGCCGAGTGGGGGAGGCGATCATTGGGAGAGTTAAACAGGGTTAATGTCCAAGTAAATATCACACAAATCCCGCCGTGTTGCTCGCCGCCTCAATTTGACGTTTCTGCCCAGCAAAACCTTCAAATTTTCTTGTGGAAAAACACTTAAAGAGCTCCCAGGGGGCTTAAGAACACGCCTGTCACATGCTTTCATGAATATACAGGCAATTATTTAGACTTTGGTGCAGGGAGAGACATTCAAAGATTATATAATTATATTATATATATATATATATATATATATATATATATATATATATATATATATATATATATATATATATATATATATATATATATATATATATATATATATATATATATATAATATATATATATATATATAATATATATATATATATATATATATAATATATATATATATATATATATATATATATATTAGGGGTGGGAATCTTTGAATGTCTCGCGATTCGATTCCGATTTTTGGGCCTGCGATTCGATTCCGATTTTTGGGCCTGCGATTCGATTCGGAATCGATTTCCGCTTAGGAGCGATTTTTGATTCAAAATGATGTGATCGACAATGATTTTTGCTTCAATCTAGAGATGTGCAAGGAATTGTAATGATCTACTCCAGTCTGACTCGCTAATGCTAATTAGCGCGCTACTCGCGGCACTTTTATCACTGAAAAGAACGGCTCCACACTGCAAAAAAAAGAAAAAATTAATTTTTATTGGAATAACTTGATCGTGACTTTTTCCTTCTACTCTCTAATGTGGCTACAACTTAACAGTGTATTAGACCACGTGGAACCACACTGCCCCTCAGTGGCCAAACCGGGTACAACATGAACAGCGCTCCAAATAAAGGCACACACAGACAAAGGCAAGACAGTATAAAATAATAACATATAAATTAAATTGATTTTGGGACATTTAAAATTGATTCTGAATCTAAATGAGAATCGATTTTTTGGCACACCCCTAATATATATATATATATATATATATATATATATATATATATATATATTACAGAATTCGAGCAGGTTTGTTAGTTTTTAGTGTTTTGAAAATGCTTTGTTTAGTTTTTGTTTTTGTTTTTTTATTCATAAAATGGAAGGATGGATGGATGAAGTATTTGATGAGTGCAAGATTTATAAAAAATAAAAAAAAGTAGGTATGTAATAAAGTAAATTCAAATTTTCTCTAGTTTATTTATTTATTTATTTTCAGAAGCATGCAGGAAAGATTTGCTTGGTTAATTTCACACTTTCTTAACTTAAAACAATGTTAAAAAAATAAATAATAAATAAATAAATGAGGCAATGCCAATGTGGGAGTGCCTACTAAACGGCCGACATTGACATACTCCCAAATTCCGAAAACACTGTAAAAGTTTCTAAATCTCAACTGACATTTAGAGGAAATGGTGCTGAAGTAATGTTTGCAAATTCTGCATTTTAATTGCTGCTTTGTTTTTTTGTCAATCCAGGTAGAACACTTATTCATGCAAATATATTCACTTGGGGACCCGTTTAGCGTTTGTATCGCGTTTCTGCGCCGTACACACAATTCCGCCCGCATAATTACAAACAAAGAGTAACGGTGATTTAGTAGCGAGTGTTTTCACCAAATGAACTGTGAAATGCGCGCCTTGGCGAGCGAGCGGCTTCATTTGGCTTCCAACTCCATAAAGTGGCCAAGATAAAAGCCCCTGACAAGCCGGCACACAGAGGTGACAAATGCTTGATCAAAAAGGATCTCATTTTTTCCCCCCCCCCAATCTTGATGTTATCACAGAGAATGCTTAAAATGCGAAGCGTGGTCAAGCCTCAGTCCCCACAGAGGCAGATAGGATCTTAAATTGGGCTTTGCGAGGGAGCCAAAGAGCTTTAATCAACGTTAGCAAATAACTTATTATGAATTAATGAAGTGGCGACGTGTGAAGATAAGGCGGGTCTGCTTTACACTGAAGCATATTAAGGTTCTTTAACACATTTAGAAAAAGGAAGCAAAGACCTAATTTTCTTGCCGATTGTGCATGTAATAGCGCCAGCGCGCGTTAAGAACGACTCGGCAAACGAGTTTACATTCCTTCTTTTTAGGGCCCGATTGATAGGGACCATTAATCGGATGATTATTTAAAAATGTATATATATATATGTATATATATATATATATATATATATATATAAAAAATTACTTATTTTTCGTACGTATATACTTAATAAAGATACAGTATGACTTACGAGCAGTACTTTTGACTTTTTTGTAATACTTTGTCCCATAATTGTTTAACTTTACAAAGGAGAAAAATCAGCAAAATATCGGTGAGGCTCTACTAGATAATTTTCTGACCCATTGAGTGAAATTGAATAATTTCCCACGACACACCAGTTGGGAATCACTTTCCCAAACTAGGGCTGTCACAATCATATCGTTTTAGAATCGATTATTCTATCGATTAATTGGATAACATTTTGTTACAAAACCATTTATTTTCCTGATTGCTGTTTATTAACCAATTATTGTTGTTTATTCAGTATTGTTTAGTCTGTTTTCAGGAAGGACTACAGTAACCACAGAATAATTATTGTTGAGAGGCTAAAATTTTAAGTTAAACAATGGCTCTAAATGATTACTCAATTAATTTGACAATCAATTACATGTCGATTAATCGATTAATTTTGACACATCTTGTAGAAAGATTATGAAATGAAGAGAAAAGACGGTTGGGAATAATAGAATACAATTTCATGTTTGTAATCCTCTTCCCACTCATAGAACGTTCATATTGTTCGCAGCAGGCAGGGGCGAGCGTTGCGTTGATGCGCACGTTTGTACAGTGCGCTCGCTACTGTCGCGTCGACATGTTAGGAAGCATTAGCGTCAAAGGCGTGCTACCCGTCGTGAGATTTTGAGCAAACTTTTAATTGCGTGTTTGGCAACAGCAGCTGGAATCTTACACCCACAAATAAATACAGAACCAAATGGAGTTTGATCAATTGTACCAAAAAAAAGTCTACAAAATTGAATTTGAATTTGAAAGTGCAATTCTTAGTCAATTTAGCAACAAACAAACAAAAAAAGGCCTGAGATAGCTTGCATACTTTCTCGTGGTTAATTTAGCTTCCATATAGCGCAATTCGCTCGAGGAGATTCCGTCCATGCCGAGAGCCGTGACTTGATTCGGTGGCTCCATTTGTCACAAAGCGCCGCGACAGTGTGGCTAATTAGTTCGGGAGTAACAAAGGAGCTGTCTCACAAAAGCCGCCAGCCGTCCGTCCACGCAGACGTTTATTTATGACGCGTCAGATTCCATTTTAATGCCAAGCAGCCGTTTGGTTGCCGAGTGTTTTGACAAAGACTGCATTAAAGTTGCATTGGACATATGTTGCCTGAGTGTCGTTTTAATCGCAGCCTTGCACGGAGCGGGTGCAGGCTGTTCCCTCTCTGTGACATTGAGGAGTTGATATTTGTTACCGGCAAAAATCAATATAGTAGTGTCTCGCTATATTGCTGATTTTTGTGTGATGAAATACGTTTTGGTGTGATTACAGTGTGTCTGGGCGTTATTTTAAGGCTTTAAGGCTATCAAACAGATGTTTATTCTGTAATTATTTTCTATGCATTTTATGCTTGCAGTTGTTGCTTTTTTTGTGTTCATATTGAGGCTGCAGCTATGGAATATTTTTAGCGTATTCTATCAATTGCTTCATTGCATATTCGATTAATTGCACACAAAAATATTTCTAATTATTAAATGCCCTAACTTAGTTCGGTGCTTATATGAATCTTCTCTACTTTTGGTTTGGCTAAAATGTGGGGCCTGGGATGGGGAGTGACGTGGGTGTCAGCAAATGAGAGTGGATAGTTGACTGATAACGGCCGATGCGTTCTACCAAGCATTTGATGGCTATATTAAATTAGCTAACATTTGTACATTATCTTCTGTTTTAACTTATCGTTTTTTGTGGAATGATCCCAAACTGTGGACGTTCTCTTGGATGTGTTAGGGAATGTCTAAAAAAACTGACGTCATTTTGACTTTTCCAGCCAAGTTAGCGCTAAATAAAACTAGCATGGCTAACATCAGTTTGTTTCTGTTGTAACGTTACATTGCAAAGTAGTAAGTTAGCTACTAGTTTTCTGAGGAATAAGTACTTTTACAATTGCAGTACAGGACAAGCAGTTTGTTGGCAATATTAAATTAGCTAAAAGCTATACGTTGTGATTATAAATGTGGTGTTATTGTACGCACTGCATTTTATCTTCTTTTTTTTTGTGTGTGAAATGATCCCAAACCAGCTAGCATGACTAGCTCGCATGGCTAACATCAATTTGTTTCCGTTTCATCACAATACAAAGAAGCATGTAGCTACAAATTTTGTGAGAAATATGTCCTCTTACTGTTGTACGATATGGACAGATTCTACTGGGTTCATGAAAAGGTGGTTGATATAGTAACCCAAAAGGACCCAAAATAAACAACTGCCCGAGAAAGGAAAGCCTAGCAACATGGCAGCGGTAATGAGACTCATGCTGGCGGTGCTGAGCCTCTCCTGACATTGCTTAAAAGCACTTTGACATAATGTGAACATTCACCAGGTCCCTTAATGCTTCCTGCTCCATCTTTTAAAATGTTCCTTGACATGCGGGAGGGGAGAGGGATCTGTTTCCTTTTCTCGGCCTCCGTTTCAGCGTTTCTCCATTTGAAATATTCATTTTGTTAAATATTCATATTGGTTCAAATTGATCTTTTTGTACTTTGTTCCCTTTTTTATGATTAATGATGAACATCTCGTCTTTTTTTCCTCATCTTTTTTTTCAGTCAATCAGCACTAAAAAAATAAAAGACCAACTATTTAAATAAATCAATTAAAAACGGTTTAGATCTCCACTTGCCCTCAATCAGCAATTAGACAGGAATTGCATATACTGTGCACGGAGCCTGGTCTTGACGGTTCAGAAAGACACATTAGCGTTAATCATTCTTTGCAGAGGCTAAAGAATATATGCCTATAAAGTATAATATAGTACAGTACTTTTTCTTTCTTCTTAAAAACGGTGTCAGTAACCCAATACATTTGAGCATGTCACCATTTTTCTGCTGAGCCACATATTATTCTTCAAATTTCAAAGTTTCCAACTCACGCAAACACGATGATTTTTTTTTCTCACAGTGGTGGCCTCGAAATGCATATGGCTGCACTAAGCTTTTTTTTGGTCTCTTGGCTGGCGAATGACGATGATTGAAGGCGATAAAGTGGGCGCGATGCGAGAAGCAGCCGCAGCATATCGATTTCTCGCTTCCTTCAAGGTTTGCATGTAGCGAGAGGATTCAGTCGCTCCCCAAACTCGGCTTTAGAGCAAATGAAAGCCACGTCGGACCATTCATAAAAGATTGGCCGCTAGTGTTAAATAGTAAATGGGGAGGAGGAGCATGTCAGCTGCATATATCATAATGACTATGAGATTGTTGTTATTTCTATTTAAGATGTTCACCCGAAGTGTCGTCATGATGTTTTTTTTATTTTCTGCAGGTATCAGCATATCTGATTTAATCGTTTTTAATACCGTTTTCAATGCAACTTAAAACTAATTCAATGCTCATGTTGTACTGCATGTACACGCATGTGCACACACAGTACACATATATGCATTCCGTTTTATAAATTAGGGCTGTCAGTCGACCACAATTTTCAATCATAATTAATTACATGATGACCATAGTTAATTCGCGATTAATGACAAATTAATTGTACTTTTAATCTGTTCTAAATGTATGATAATATATATATATTTTTTTCATACTCTTGTTACCTCATTTTTTTTATTTTTTAAATATTGCCATGGTCCCAAAAACGTCTTAATACGTTTTTTATGTTTCCCTTTTTTTTTTATGTTAGAGCTTACAGAAGGCTTTGATGCAGCCTCTGACCTTAAGAGGTCGATTAAAGCAATGGCAGTTATTACAAAAAACGACCAGAAGGTGGAAGCAGAGTATAAGAGATCAACCAGTGCCATGTTGAAAAAAAAAAAGCTCTTTTACTCACAATTCTAAATAGATTTGTGAATAATGATGAAACTGAGCAATATTCTAATGCTAATTGCTGCGAAATGGAAACAGATAAACATATACTTTTTTTTCCTGATAAAAGAAGATACTTTAGTCTTTCTTTTGGTAGGTTCCATCTTTTTATAGCAATAGAACACAACATTCTGTGGGCCTTGCAAATTCAATCAAATTCCAGTAAAACAGCCGTGAGCGAAGGGGGTTGCTTCAGTGAAAATGTCTGGGAGTCAATGAATTAATTAACATAAAAGTGGACAAATATGGTTACCAAATGCAAAAATGGTTGTATCTTTTAATTCATTGATACAGTCATTATATAGTAAATAATTTAAAGTTATTTAGAGTTAAAAAGATACACTACACAGGTTAAAGGAATTTGAAACATTGAGTCATAGATTTGTGTTGAAGTAAATTTCTTCCACTTGATGGCATTAGTATTTCATGTTGGGCATTGGTGACAGAAACAGTATATTTTTCATTTCAGATTCAGTTCCTTATTTTGCTGCTGTAACAATACCAGGCTGGATTTTCTCAATTCCATCATGAATGTATTTCCGATACACATTTCAGTTTCAATTTTACCTACGTCCATCTAGTGGAAAAGCATAGAAGTTAATAAACAATTTTCGGCGAACCTGATCATTTCTCACGCACGACAACATTGCATTGTGGCACAGGACTTAGGAGTGACTAGTGCATAGCCATGCATTTCTAGTTTCACGCCTGCCAAAACAGGGTCAGGAATCCGCCTTTGACGCGGCCGCAGAGCGTGACACAGAGGCACAGCTGTCTATTAGTTCAGGCCCTGTCACTGGTGGCTGTTTGACAAGCACAACACAAGCAGCAGGTCCTCCTCTTCTGCATGACAAACTTTACCAGGCGGCGGCATCTCAATTCGGCATGCATTTGTGTGTTTCTGTGCGCGCGCTTATCGGGCCCGACGCCAGCGTGACCCACCTTCAGCTTTTCAGCTTTAGCGCAGCGGTGTGTGGACTGCTGCGCGGCAAACACGGCGCGGTGGATCACCGCGAGGGCCGTTTTATTTAGGTCACGTTCTACGCTCCAGCGGCCAACAGAAGGGATCTCTTGTCCGCTGCAATGAATACCTTCAGCTGGACAAGGTCTGCTCTGGAAGTGCCGCGCTCGAAGTGGAGTGTTAATGTGTGAGAGCGACGGGTGGCGGGTAGATTAAATGCATTGGTTTAATTATTTCCCCCTGAAGTGATTTAAGCCCGTGGTTGAGCATCACCACAAAAATGACGTTAATCATTTGACCAATTTGTTCATTACAGTGTACCTCACCGATACTCAGCTCACTATTCACCCAAAAAATATATATAATTGGGGGGGTCTATGGAGCCTGTTTTCAGCTATTCACTGACAAATTTTGGAAGATTTTGGAATTAGGCATGGGGGATTATGAAAAATTTAAAATAGCAGTCAATGTCAGCACAACGTCTCAGTCTTCTGCTGGAAAGCAAAAATATTTTTTTTAAATGCAAGCAAAAAATTACTATAACACCAGAACTTTATTTGGGGTGACGGTCAATCAGAAGCACTTTAAATAGTGGTGGGTGGGTGTTGACTCCCATTTTAAATGAGTTTGCATGTTGTTGGTTACTTTTGAAGGCAGCCACTTCAGCTTTTAGGGGGTGTGCACACTTGTGCAACCGTCTCCAAATGATTAAAAATCATATATTGAGATGTACAGGTTGTAGGTCACATTAATGGTAAAAAAAAAGTTTTTCAATAATTCATCTCAGTATGCCCAAAACCTGGCATTGGAACAGGGGTGTGTAGACTTTTTATATCCACTATACTGAGATATATTGACCGAGCCCTGCCATTGAAATCTGAATATTTAAATTACCTATAAATGCCCAAAGGCAGCAAAGCACTACTTTTGTCAAAATGAACCTCTTCAACTCACTTAAACGACGCCAAACCATTGCTTTTATTGCTTTGCCCAGTTTCAGCAAATAACAGAGGATTAAATCAAGAATATACGTGTGAACACTTCTTGGACCAATTACAGTTCTACTTTCCTATTTAGATTTGGCACAGGGGTGTGTAGACTTTTTATATCCACTGTACTGAAATCTATCAGTGTTTCAGTATAGTTCCTTGGCACCCATATGGCGCCAAACCATTACTTTTATTGCTTTGGCTGGTTTCAGAGAATAACAAAAGAGTTTTAGTGAATCAATAACACTTTACATCTTGTATCAATTACAGTACTACTTTCCTATTTGATTTGGCGCCATCTTGTGGCATCTCAGGGCGTTTGAGAAAGAGCACAAAAAGAATCAAGTGAGTATATAAATGTCCCCGGCCAGTATTTGCGCAAGTCGGGTATTTTATTGCACTACTCTGTCTCACTTTTCCCTTGCTATGTTTCCTCCCTGCCTCGGTGCAGGACGGTGGCCTTTTGCTTGCGCATTATAAATCGGAGTACTGTAATGAATTGCGCCTCCTCGACCGCGCCGGCGTCACCGCGCAACGCGGGAGGTTACGCAGGGTCTTATCATTGTCTCGTTAGCCTCGCGCAGCTTCCAGTCGCTTAGAGGGAGACGGCTAAAAGGGTGCGGATGGATGTTGTGGCGTCGCCACGTGAGGGCCAGGCCGAGGTCGTTTATTGCCGGGTTTGCCTCGCCAGGTTCAGGAGGCTGTCAGATGCTTTTTACCGGCCTATTCGTTTTCTCCCGGAGCGGAAGCGACCGCCGATGTGATTATCTTCTCCGCTTGTGTGCGCTCAGAGAAGGTGGATTGGAGGATCGGGAAAAATAAATGCTCTTTTTTGGGAGTATGGTTCCGAAAATAAGCGGCAGATTTATGTTGGGGTGAAGCCGAGGCAATTTAGTGTTTTCTCATTACGTTCTTAATTCTCGGGAAATAACAACGGCTGCTCGACCCCGGCGACAGTTTCTGAGAAATCCACTGGAGCGAAGAGAGAAGGAAACTGGGGGGCAGATCAATCTGCTGCTATATTTAGAGATAATCTTTTGTGAAGTTTTGAAGGACAAAAATAAGAGGCTGAACCAGTGGAAAGCGTGTGTGTCTCGTCGGTGTTGTCAGGCCAAAAGTCTTGAAAAGCAGTTCACAATAACATTAGCTAAGATTGTAAGCGGATTTTGAAGAGATCCAAGGACGCTTTGCAATAACGCATTGGAAAATAAAATGTGTCGAAATACAGTATGAGTGTGTTACTAAACCTATTCTTGGATGAACATATTTTTTATGAAATACAACAATGCTTTACTAACTAACTAGCTCACTAACTAACTAACTAAATCTGCTTTCTGTTTCTCTTCCTCAATTGTTTGCATCGATCGTTGTTCCCGCTTCTGGCGTCACCTCAGCCACCATGACGATGAAAGGCTTGCCCAGCAGCCACGGTCACCATCACGCCGTCGCCTGCGACCCTTCCTACGACTCCATGACGCTCGGCCACTCGGATCGTCAGCCCTGCTTCCTGAACCCGGCGGAGGCTCACCCCGCCGAGCGTCCGTGCTACACCCAGCGCAGCTCCTTCCAGTCGGAATGCAGTGCCTACCCGGATCTGACCAGCTGCACCTTCCCTCGCAGACATTACAGCTCCCATCATGAGCTAAAGGAGGAATGCGGGGCTCTGGTGCCTTACACGGGGCCGACAGGGACGGGCAAAGGGAGCAAAAGTAACAACAACCGGGTCCCTTGTAACCTGCTGGAACAGTTTAATCACCAGGCGCCGGTGCGGCGGGAAGGCTACCACACGCTGCAGTACAAGCGCACGGCGGTGGAACACCAGCGTAGTGACAGCCCGGGGCGAATCCGCCACCTCGTTCACTCGGTCCAGAAGCTTTTCACCAAGTCCCACTCCCTGGAGGGCCCGTCGGGATCCGGCGCGACCGCGAAGATGAACGGCGGCAAGTCCGGCACCGACGACCCGCCGTCTTCGTCTGGAACCCTGAAACACAACAAACGCAGCAAGAACAAAGACCGATCCAAGTCGGAGCCCAAGATGCGTACCGCCATCTCCGGATACTGGAGCTCGGATGACACCCTGGACCGGGAGATGTGCCTCTACCACCACCACAGCGGGGGCCAACCGTCGGGGGTTATGACCATGGGGCGGCATCCGGAGAAGTCGCAGTCGCAGTACTTCATGGAGTCCTACAACACCATCAGCGCCCATTCCCTGAAAACGTCTCGCAGCAACAATGACGTGAAGTGCTCGTCCTGCTCCAGCGGAAGCGGCGGCGGTGCGGCGCTGCCGCTGATGGCCGCGCTGGACGGCCAGGTGCAGCTAAAGAAGAGCTCGTGGTCTTCGACTCTGACGGTGAGCCGGGCAAGGGAGGTCTACCAGAAGGCCTCTGTCAACCTAGATAAAGCGCTAGTGAAAGCCGAGCAGGGACGCACCTGCCACTTCCTGCAGGTAGGACAGTTACGGCAGCCCCGCCTCTCGCATGTCATGCTACTCGCATCCTCAGCGACCCCCCGCTTATATCCCGAGTCATTCGTGTTTTAGCTCCATCTTCATCGTGACACTGACGTTTTGGTTTCTTCATTGTGCACGTTGGTGTTCTGTACTTTTTGTGTTTGTATCCTTTGGCATGCAACGACACGTCTACAGGTGCTCCTCGGTTTAGTGCGGCACAGTAAACAGCTGCTATTTGCCAGGAATAGGGAGCCAGTAATTATTTAACACTCCTGTTAGCTCATTTGCTCCCCAAAATGTATAAATAAGTTCTAT
This sequence comes from Leptonotus elevatus, assembly GCF_054856555.1. Taxonomy (NCBI): domain Eukaryota; kingdom Metazoa; phylum Chordata; class Actinopteri; order Syngnathiformes; family Syngnathidae; genus Leptonotus; species Leptonotus elevatus. The sequence goes on from NC_141259.1 coordinate 11,680,839, forward strand.
TTTAAATATTGCCATTGTCGTTGCCAAAAACGTATTTATCCGTCACAGTTTATTAATAACCAGTTTCGTTTCACGTCAAATGCACCATTTCTTATCGTCTGTTGGTTCATAGTGAAAAGCTCATATTTGTTGTTCTTTGACTTCAAAGTGGGTCATTTTGAGTTGTACCACAAGCTATGATCAATTCTTGTCACGTCGCTACTGATAGACCGAGGACCACCTGTACTGGCTGGCATGTTGATGTTTACTTCAGTACCATGTTGGACAATCCAACAATACTTCAATCACACCGCGAGAAAAGCCTGGCGGCCCGCCAGGCCTATAAATCACTGGGGGAAACCCCCGTCTCTGTGAGTTAAAGCAATCAAAGAGAAAGCGGAAGTGAAAAACAACAACAGTATTTTCGAAACTGTTTGGTGGAGGTCAGTTTTAGTCCTCTATTTTCTCGGCGACCACCACCTGCTTCCAAAATAAAAATGCCTGTGGAGTTACTTCCATGTTCAATTAGCATAAATACAGCTACTTGAAAGGTACACAGAAGCACTCGAACCTGGACTAAGATACTAAAAAAGTTTCCTTATCCTGTCAAAAAAAAAGGTCACAACCTCAACCAACATTGCCGATGACATTTTTTTGTGTGTGTAACAAAACCTTAATGGATGCTTATCAGAAGCTGTACCCGCTCTCGGATTTTACACAGATAAACACGCAAACATGCACCAAGATCAAGCCGCCCTTATCTCAGATCTCGGCTGGGAAAGATGAAAGTCTTACCGGTGGCGTACATTTCCTCATGTCGGAGTGAGCTGTACATGAAAGCCCCCGGTGAGACGAGGAGGAGGCGCTGGGAACGGGGGTGAGCTGTCGAAGAAAGAGCAAATCAGGGCCACTGAGGAGGAAGTTGGAAAACAGAGAAAGGAAGTATAAAAGATGGAGCGCAACTTTACCTGGTGGTGCATTTTAAGTGCACGGGGGGGGGGGGGATAAAGGAGTGAGGAGTTCAGGGAATAGAGTCACTGTAGCAACTCGTTTCCCCCCAAAGAAAGATCGATGGGGGAAGTCCTTTCTTCTTCTCAAGCCAAGAGGTTCTCGGCTGCGCTTGGATGACGGCCAAACCGAAATCCCAGCCGAGTTGATATGATTACCAAGCGGGACCTTATTTCGCTAACACGGTGTACGGTCTTTGCTGATGTCAATGTCGGCGGCCTGGTTGCCTAGCAAAGCGCCGGTCTATGAAGCGGCTCAGGACTAATGCATCTCATTGAGTTCAGATCTGGTGTCGTGAGAGTAGCTCACATTGCCAATGCAGGTTTTTTTTTTGGGTGCTCCGTGTGCCCGGTTCTCCGGCTCTCCCTCCTTTCAGATGAGGACCTTAAGTTTACCTTTGTTGGCTTGTGCGAAAAGGCAGCGGAGCAGAAGGCAATGGCCAAAAAAGCCATCAATAATTTAAGTGCATTCAGAGGACAGACCAAAAAAAAAAAAGTCTTACACGATTGGAAAAATACTTTTGACTTTTGGGTGACTCAATGGTCAGAGTTAGAGAATTATGGGTTAGCATTTGAGGTTAGTGAAGAGGATACTTGGTCACGATTAGGGGATAGGGTAAGTTTTTAGGGTTAGGTACAGGTTTTAGAGTTAGGGGTTATGAACAGATCCCGCGTTTGGATTAGATGACCAAGTTTTCATACGCTTGTTAAGATAAAAGTGGAAGAAATGTTAAACTCGTACAAATATGGCTGCACCCTTTAGTCATTGATACAGTAATTTCATAATAATTCATAAAACTGAGTTCATCTTAAAAAGATGTACTGTAAATAACGTGTGTGATATTGATTTGTGTTGAGGTTATTTTTCTGCCACTAGATGGCATAATTGCATTTGTAAGACCTTGGTGACAGCTCAGTGCATTTTTCTTTTCATATTAAGAGCTATTTCATTTTTAACATGAAGTAACTTAAAATTGTCAAATACAACTTGACCCCAGTCTTCCCAAATATATGCATTATTATTACATTTAATACTGCTAGATTTTGACGTGGACGTGTCTGCTGCATTGCGACTGTAATTCCCCCATTAATCGTGCATTAAAAAAGTTAGTGGCGTAAAAAAAAAAAAAACTAAATTAGCTAAAAATGAACCCTAATTTTGACACCCCTAATAAAGAATAAATATTGTCCCCAAAAACTAGCATGAAATAGAACTTGCTTAACCAATCATCTCAGCTCTGAATGCCTTCAGTATGTAGGGCAGCGTAATTCAATCTGACAACCATCCCTCCGCCGCGCAGGTGCCCCAGGACGACTGGGGCGCTTTCTCCCCGCTGGCGAAGGATGACGAGATCCCCTGCCGGAGGATGCGAAGCGGCAGCTACATCAAAGCCATGGCCGAGGACGAGAGCGGCGACTCGGACTGCAGCCCCAAACCCTCGCCCAAGGTGCAGGCGCGGCGGGCCAGCTACCTGAAGGCCACGCAGCCGTCGATCACGGAAATGACCACGCTCAAGTAAGTGCCTGCTGGCTTGGTTTTAGTTCTCAGGGTCACCATAAGACCACAAAACCTTAAAATCGCATCTCAGGTGGACTGTCATAAAATCTACCTGAAATTGGGAGCAGGTTTGGGTTAAGGAGTAACTGATGACATGAATCAGTTGACAAAAAATGAACGCCCCCAGCAGAGGTGGCAAATCCAAGACCAGAAAGTAAAAACCCTGCCACAGTTTGGCTTTGGCCTCAGGTGCTAGCTAGCTAGTTCCCGCTTCCTAGATAGCTCCCATGGTGCTTGTTTATCTGCTAGGGAGCTAGCTAGCTAGCATCAGGGGCTAAAGCGAAACTGTGGCTGGGTTTCTATTTTCAGGCGCTAGCTAGCTAGCTCCCTAGCTAGCTCCCTAGCTAGCTCCCATGGTGCTGCTAGGGAGCTAGTTAGCATCAGGGGCTAAAGCCAAACTGGCAGGGTTTTTACTTTCTGGACCTGGATTTGCCACCTCTATGAACGGGTGACATACAAATGCAACAGGGTTGTTTCCTGATTGGCTGAGGTTCATTACTATCACTTGTTCCACGGAGCGACTCCCCCCCCCCCCCCTCCCTCCCTCCCTGGAAGGGCTGATCTCCCCCGTGAGGTGAAGGTGATTATTGAGTACTAGCACCATTCAGGTCGCCTGAATGGACATCATTGGGCCGGCCCATACGAAATCAGCCCCACAGGGAAATCAGAACCACGTGTGGCTAGAGATAACAGTGCTGCTAAGAAGAATTCTTTGACCTGATTTTCCTCTCTGGCCATTCACAGTCAGTCACGGCGAGTGCCTGATGATTTGAAGCTTCATGTCTTATTATTGCCGTAGTCGTCTCAGTCATGCACCGCCTCATTGCTGTCTTCAATCAAGTCGGGAGCGCGAACAGACCGGGCGAGAAAATGGGCAATTGTTGAGAAGAAAAAGGCAAATGTTGCACTGAGAACGGAAGGGAAAAAACACACATTTGAAGTACTTTTCGTAACACCTGTTTGAAGGCTGCAAAAAGAATTTAACATCAAGGATGATGACATTTTGTGCCATTAGGTTTTTTTTTCCCACCCTATTTTATCTACGTTGAATGAATATAAGTTAAATATTGTTTAAAACAAAGAAAAACATGACATAGCAGCATAACATCAAATGCCCTTGACATGCTAACGTTTAGCAGCTGTCATCAAACAGCAGCGTACAAAGTCACTCACAGTAGTAGTAGTAAAGGATGAAGTATGATTCTTCTTTGTTTGTGTCTGCAAGACTGTTAATATACTGCTTCCTAGAGACCAAGGCATACATGATAAACACATCTGGCCGGGTAATAACGTACACAGGTTTTCCTTGGGTCATTAGAAAGCATTAAAAAAGAAGAAGGTATTTTGAAAAAACTAAATGGCCCGGAGTCCATAAATGGCTTCCAAATACCAAATTTGATTGAAAAAAAATAAAAGTACTGTTCCTGTCACCAACGTCCAACACGAAACACGAATGCCACCTAGTGGCAGAAAATGACCTCAATGTTTCACTCCTTTCAACAGCAACTATTATTCCTACTATACAATTACTGTATTAATGAACTAAATGATACAACCACATTTGTATTTGGTAACCATATTTGTCCACTTTTATGTTAATTAACAAAAGTATGCAAAACTTAAATATAATTGACTGTACATTTAGAGCAGATATAATGTGTGATTATTTTACGATTAATCGCGAGTTAATTATGATCATTGTAATCGACAGACAGCCCTAATATATAAACAGTATAATATACATTAAATTATTTTTAAGTTGCATTAAAAAGCATGAAAATATATTTTATGATACCTGCGTAAAACCCCGATACATTTTGGCTTAACCCTTTTGCTACCAAAACAAGGCGGCACCACATGTCCGCCCCGTGGACAGGTGTTTGGAGACCACTGTTATAAAGTGCTATTTTCCCTGTGTGAGACGGTATCAAGGAAAGCTAATGTGCACAAGCAGGAGGCTTTATTTACCCTCTTTAAATTAAATTAACTTCAATCAAACTGATGCCTGATTTTTTTCTGTATTCACACACACACACGCGCACTCTCACAGAGAAGGGAATCATGCTGAGCAGCGTAATTGGAGGCAGGTGAGCTCTAATGAGACACCTTTTCCTCATCCAACACCATAAAAAATTCTTGACAATAATAAATTCTATGCAGCCCCACTAGTCTAAAAACGCTATTTTAATTAATATTGCATTAGTGGAATATGAGTTAAGCAGCAAAATCCAGCAGTTTTTGTCACTATCAGAAGGCGGCCATTTTGTAACTGCCACATGATCATTTTGTGCATTTTGTCTTCTTTGCTTTGTGGGTGTTGGTCACCACCCACGCCAGAGAGGGCGCTGTAGCGGTGTAGATGTGTGTATGTCAGTGAGTAAGTGAGTAGAGGAAGAGCTTAGGAAGGAGAGTAAAGTATCATTAAGACACAGCAAGACGTACACGGTGTTAAGTCCATCAGAGAAAAACAGAAAAAGAAGATAGAAGAAAGAAACCAAGCCTAGTTCCCTTTTTGGACATTGCACACAGCCAACAAGGTTGGTTTATTTTGTGTCAATACATTTGAGTAAGTTAAATCTAAGTTGTCTTTATTTTCTTTATGCTAATTGTTATGTTTGTATGTATGTTTTGCTCCAGTTTTCACGGTGGATGTATTGTTGGTAAGAAGCAATAAATTCAGCAGTCAAAAGAAAACTACTTGTGTTTGTGGCTATTAAGTGCAACTAAGGGAGCTAGCTATACATCTTGGCATTTGTTGTCGAGTGAAAATGACATCATAGTTGCTTAGGCCTCAGCTAACAACCAATCGCAGCTCCGTTTTAGAAAACAAGTGAGTTGCGATTGGTCGTTGCATGAGCAACTGTGGTGTCATCTTCAGTCGACAGCAAGTTACAAAATTGACCCCCCCCCCCCCCCCCGCTTATTCACAAATATATTAATTAATATATTAATCAGCATGTCATGTTTGGAATAGTGAGGTCATATATATTATTGTCAAGAAATGTTTATGGTAGACTTCCCCTTAAAGTAAAGGTAAAAAGTAAAACAGTGCAGTCACTCTAAAATGTGAAGTGAATAAGTTTTTTTTTTGTTTTGTTTTTTTATTGTGAACTAAATAATGAATATTAGAGGTGGCAAATCCAGGTCCAGAAAGTAAAAAGTCTGCTACAGTTTGGCTTTAGCCTCTAGTGCTAGCTAGCTAGCTACTAGCTCCCTAGCAGGTAAACAAGCACCATGGGAGCTAGCTAGGAAGCTAGCTAACTAGCACCTGATGCTAAAGCCAAACTGTGACAGTTTTTTTTATTACTTTCTGGACCTGGATTTGCCACCTCTAAATTAGCACCTGGGTGATAAAGTATATTTGCAGTACAATATGGCCGCCGACCGGCGGTTGGAGACCAACGCTTAGGATGTTATTTCAAACATTGCCTGTTGTGCAGGTAGCAAATGTTTAATAACGCCAAATTTCTCAATGGGAAATTTGATTTCAGCACGGAACAGATTGTGCTGGAACACAGAGGCCACGTGTCACGTGCGCTTGCGTGCGAGCGCTCTCACTGTTAAGTGTTTGAGAAAAAGGTTCTCCAAGGCCGCCCCGTGTAAGCCATTGTGAGTGTTCCTCAACAGCTCTCGGCGATTAGATAAGCAGAAGTGTGTCCCCAAGCCGTTGTGGATTGATGCGTATCGTTCTGCGTAAACAACACCACCACCACCCCCCCCCGCTTCACCCTCACATTGGTTCTCACCTTAAGCTTTTAACACCCAGTCTCTTCTCTCCGTCCTGCTCAGGATTTCCACGGAGCACTCGCCCAAGCTGCAGATCAGAAGTCACAGCTATCTGCGGGCGGTGAGCGAGGTTTCTATCAATAGGAGCCTGGACAGCTTGGACCCGGCGGGGCTGCTGGCCTCGCCCAAGTTCCGCTCGCGAAACGAGAGTTACATGAGAGCCATGAGTACCATCAGTCAGGTTAGTCACACGCACACACGCGGGCCCCCTATGACATCTGGCGATCAAATTGGGGTCAACGAACCCCCCGGTGGGTGCACCAAATAATTAGCTATTATCTTATCCTTTTAAAAGTGCACAGTGACGATACGGCGCCAATAAAGCGAACATACTCTCTAGCTCGAAAGCAAGGCACTTTGTGTAAATTACACTCTTACTTCAACATGCTACCTTGGCGCCGAGATGCTACAAGATAGCGGCAAAGCACTAGTTTTGTTTAAATGAAGCGCCTCAACTTACGTCAACATCCAATCCACTGCATTTCTATGGCACATTCTATAAATAAGCTTTTCCAAAGGGCTGCACATTGAGGTCCTATAAAAAATAAAACGGTCAATAAAATACTAAAGTACAATAATTAAAAATAAATAAAAAATACATTACAAATAATAATTAATTTGAAATCATCAATCAATCAAATCAATTAATTCAAATTAAAAAACACACACAAAAAGAACCTCAACTTACGTCAACATCCAATCCACTTTATTTCTATGGCACATTTTATAAATAAGCTTTTCCAAAGGGCTGCACATTGAGATCCTATAAAAGCGGTCAATAAAATACTTAAATACAATAAGTGAAAAAAAAAAAGACATAAAATTAGTTTTGCTTTTTTTTTTTTAACAAATTGATATTACATAAATAAAAAATTACAAAACCACACAATTCACACTGAACTAAAAGCCAAGGAATAAAAGAAGGTCTTAAGAGGAGACTTACGACACTCCACTGTGGAAGCGAGCAGTTAGAACGTGCCACAAAATGATGGCAGAGTACTACGTTTGTCTAAATGAAAAAAACAAAACATTTCTCCCTGGGTGCGAACTACTGTCCTACGCTGTATCCAGTAAGGTGGTGGTGCAGGAGGGTGGGAATCCTGTCCGCAAGCTTTCCTGAGGCTTGAATTCACAATCAGGTCATCATCCGACAAAGTTTGAACAGCAACTAAGCCCCATTTCTCCCAATTAGACCCTTTGTGAGTGCGAGCTGCTCTGCTGGAGCTTGGAATAGCTCATTAAACGAAAGGATGCGCAGAAGCCCCCCCTATTTTACCTCCGCATCCTCCCCCCCGTCTTTGGAATTTGGCGTTTCTTGTGGATGGGATGTTGTGAATAATTCCGGATGGAATTGGATCCAAATTGTGATTAGCATATAGGCCTTGATTACACTCTTAAGACAGTGATGGAGTATTGTAAAGTTCTCAAGGTTTTCAAATGGGGCGTACGTGAAGGCACATGAGATTTTAAAATATATTTAAAAAGTAAATGTATATATATATATATATAAATAATGAATTTTATATTCAGTAGGCAATTTAATCTCGGTGTTCTAAAACTCCAGCATTTCCCCCATACCAGAATGGTTTGACCCAACTTGTCATATGCCACCGAGAATCACCCGTCAATCACTTGAAAACTTTATTTAAAATTCAGTTAATTATTTCTTTTTGGGAACAGAGCTTTACTATGATCCCAAAAGATGACACTTTATGTTGATAATAATCTGTGTGTGCACAAATCTTTATTTATAATTAAATTATTTATTTATTTGTTTTTGTTTTTTTGTTATATCTTTTTATTTCCAAATAGTTCAAGAGACCACATGAATACAAATAGTTCCAATGCTTAATAATAAATCAGGCAATGATGGCATAGTTCTCAGTTTAAATTTTACATTTATATTTTTTCTTCAATCAGAAATGCTTTGCGATTATAAGGAGGTACTTGGCTGAAAAAAATATTTCACATCGCTGAAAAAAAGTTGACAACCACTGTTGTAAAGTTTGATCATGAAGAGTTATTTTTGCTTTATGTTGCTCTTAACCATCTGAAAGTGTTGTTTATAATTATTTTTTAATCAATTTATAATGAACTAAAATCAACTTACCTCCGGCATTTTGTAAGGAAAAATAAACACATCCTTTTTGTATCCTGCAATAAGAATCACACAAGCACATTCTCGGCGATCGGTAGCATAGATTTCAATTTTCCAGGCTCTATCACCTTTTTATTAACTAGATCACCAGCTTCCATGACAATATCCACTGTTATTATTGTTTGTTCATGCTGAAGATTTAATCAATGGCACTAGCATGTAATATCATCATGTTATTGCTTCTTTATTATTCTTTTGTTTTTCCCGTTGACATTCTCTTTTTTTTGGTGGCCAGGTGAGCGAGGTGGAGGTGAACGGGCAGATCGAGGCGGTGTGCGAGGCGGTGTTCAGCGAGATGGAGTCGCAGGCGGTGGACGCGCTGGATCTGCCCGTGCCCGGCTGCTTCCGCATGCGCAGCCACAGCTACGTGAGAGCCATCGAGAAGGGATGCTCGCAGGACGAAGAGGAGGAAGCGGCGGGGCGAGGAGGCGGAGGAGGAGGGGGGGCCGGCCGGAAGGGGGGGTCGCCCCCGCGCACCACCACCACCACTGTCAGAACCATCCAGAGCAGCACAGGTTGGTCTTCAACTCTCCTGAGTCAGCATGTATAATCCATGATGTGTTAAACATTCATGTATGTGCATAAAAGTTCTGTGTATAATGTCAGCAATGGCCGATGATGTAATCGGCGAATCTCAGATGATTGTCAGGTGTGGTAAACAAGGCGTTTGCAAACTTCTTGGGACATTTTCCAAGGATCCTCTCGTACTCCAAATTAGAGATAGACCAATATGGTTTTTCAGGGCCGATACCGATTAGTAGTAGTCAAGGACGCCGATAGCCGATATTTATTTTCACTAAAAGGGCGTCAAAAAAAACAAAAAAACTCCAGGTCTTTTTTTTTTTGTTTTTGCATATGCTTATTGTAAAATATTGGAGTTAAAAAAAAAATCTAACAAAAAATTCAGGGATCTCCTAAGGGCAGTAGCATGTCTTCAAAAGTTAAATAAAAACTTAAGTAAATAGCTCTCTATTGTTTGCTAGAGTAAATAAAGTTTTTTTTTTTTTTTTCAAAATATCTGAAGTATTAAAATGTTACTTATCTAAGTTTTAATTTCAAACAAAGACAGTAGATGCAGAGAGTTCCCAAGTTCAGAAGCATCTGTGAAAATTGTAATAATTACTTCCCTTATTATTTTTTTCCCCTGAACACTTTTTAAATAGATCTATCATCGGCCGAATAATTCTTCAAAATGGCCGATGCCAATATTCGTCAAAATGCAGAAAATCAGCCCCGATAATCTGCCCATCAGATAATGGGTTTATCCCTACTCTAAATGCCAATTAAATGCTGCAAAGTTGTCTATTTTACGAGAAAAACATTCTGTTAGAATAACAAGTACATAAATGCCTGGATTTGTAAAAGACATGGAAAAAACGTCCCTGGCTTTGAATGAGTTAACAAGAGAAAAGTCATGTATAAACATGTTAAAATAATTTCAAAAACCAAACTTTAGTCTTGTAATATTATGCCATTCATTCATTAATTTTCTTTAAAAAATCAGGAATCCATAACCGAGCCCTGCCACGAAATGCGAAATCCATGAGTAACTGACGCCATTCCTAAGAAGCTTTAGAATTGCCCGTAGATACCACAAAATAGCGCCGAAGCACTACTTTTTTTTACTCTACAAGGCTTTGGCGCCATCTTGTGGTAATTTAGGTTGTCAGCACAAACGGGAAAATAGCCAACAGGCCATTTTTTCAGCGATTAACGGAGAAAAAAATAAGCAAATAGGTGTCACTGTAAAAAAAACAACCAAAAAAAAACCCGCTTTTTGGTCATCATAACCCCCCTTTTTTTTTTTATAATTTTGGACCCCCATTCTTCTATCATAGCCTCTCGTCGTTACTTACAACCGTGCAGTGTGCAATTCCAGTGTTTTTGCCCAATTTTCCTCAGTAAAAAAAAGAAAAAAAGACTTAAATAATTCCCAAAACATCTTACATAAAGAAAAGAGACTATTTCCCGTGCTTAGCTGACTGGCGAGATGGCCATTTTTTCTGAAGGGAACAATGTGATAAGTGCATCGCCGTTTCCTTCCCCTCAGCACGTATGAGCTTGTCGAAGACTCCAGTGGTCTTATTTTAGCCTTCTTGCGTCTCCTCTGGTCTGCACTGCTGCATGCATGCAGTATTGATGCTGAGTGAGCCCAGCGTCCCGCTCGCCATCGGATGAGTCACACGGGCATTTCCTTCTTTCGTCTTGTTGTCATATCTAGCGTGGCGCAACGTTGACAACGGAAAGGGGGAGCGCTCCCCTTAACCGCCTTTGAAATTAATTCAGAATCAATTTGCAAACTCCTTTTCGTTTGTTGCTAGCGTGGACAAATATCCCTGTTGCTAGGTCGGTTAGCGCCAATTGCCTCCCACCACGCGGTACCTGGGTTCAAACCCTGCTTGGACCACATTGGAGTACTTTCAATTGACTTCATAAGCACATGCGTTCAGCTAATAGCATTCCGCTTTTTAGCATTCCCACGCAATTAGTTGTGGTTAATATTGTTTTGCGCGCAACATTAAGTGGCCTCAAGATTGAACATATGGATGTTTTATTTAGACAATAACATGTGAAAGTGAGTCAGTAAGATTGTTTTGTTCAAATAAATCACTCTAATACGGATTCAGCGCAGAAGTAAATGCGAGCGAAGTCCTTTCCGTCTATCAAACTGCTTAGTCAGCTGTTTATTTATTTATTGCGTCACTCAAGACCTTTGGCAGATTTCGGGTAGATGATGGAACCCACAATGTTGAGGATTTCACCCGACAGCTGTCCCAATTCTTTTGTCCATCCATGACGACGCACGTTCGTGTGCCTCGGCCATTTGACGTTCAAAGAGAAGCGATCAAAGTCCGCTTCTTTTCAACTGGGGGCATTGAAAAGGTCATCAATATTAACTCTAGCTGGGCGGCCGCATGCGCTTGGCAAACTCTGGGAACGCTGATGTAGTCTTTTCCCACATGCGCATGAGTAGGATATACATAAAATATTCTACATAAGAATATATGGTAAGTGGAGGCTGTGGTGGGGGGTTTTCCCCCCAGACATCCTGAAAATCTTCTATTCAGGAACATCATGTGTGTATACTGTATCTTGCTCGTGTTTAGGTTTACACCATAACTTGGACAACAGCGCCCTTCGCAGGCCTGTAGTGTAACAGCACAATAACTTCTACTTGTCTTCTTGCACATCAAGTACTGTATTCTGTTGACACTTGAGGCCATGAGTGGGGATTCTCAAACTTTTTAGGTCCAGAGATCCCTTACAGGGTAGATTTTTATTTTTTTCTCCCTCGTCCATCCATTTACTACCGCTTATTCCGGGGTTGGGTCATGGGGGCAGCAGCTTTAGCAGGGAAGTCAGTGTTTACCAACGGAAGAAAGTAGTCATGTTTTAGCACATTAACTCATTCACTGCCATAAATTCATAAAAATAAAAAAAAGATTATTAAAAAATTGGGGCTTCAGGCGGCTAAAATTGTATTCGTAATTAATCGCATGACTTCACTAGTTAACTCACGATTAATCACAAATGTTATATCTGTTCTAAATGTACAATAAAAAAAATCTAGGTTTTCATATTCTTGTTAACAAAAGTGGAAAAAAATGTTAAACTAATAGAAATAGTTCAAATAAATTTTTGACTTTTTCTGCCGTCAATGGCAGTGAATGAATTAAAAAAAAAAGAAAAGAAAAGATTATTAAAAATTCGGGAGTAACATTTTTAATAGAAAAGAATCACATGACTTCACTAATCACAAATTGAATCTGTTTTAAATGTACAATAAAAGTTTTTTTTTTACTGTTGTTAACAAAAGTGGGGAAAAATTGTAAAACTAGTAGAAATAGTTCAAATGATTTTTTGACGTTTATAGCCGTCAATGGCAGTGAATGAGTTAATTTCCAACATTCAACTTCTAAAGTTGTATTATTATTACAGAAATTAAGTCTCTTCTCAAACTTTTTACATCAAATACTAACTTTTTTTAATTTAAATTAAATCATCAAAAAAAGATTATTGTATGTCACTGTAACATTATGCACAGTTTAAAGATTAATATTGGGCTTCTAATTTCTTGCTAATAAAATTTCAATAAAGATAGTACCTAAATAAGTTTTAAAGTAAAGAGTTTTAAGAATTAAATACAAACATCATACATGGTACGGATAATGAATGCATATTTAGCGAGTGATTTTTTTATTTTTGCATACCTACCACGAGAGGGCGCCTGGGTTCCACTGAGAATTACCGTAATGGAACCAAGTGTTTATAGACTATACAATATATTTATTTTCAAAAATGTAATACTTCTATGTTTTATTTGAGATTAAAGGCACTTTTTTGTTTCAAAGATTTATTTTAGTTTTTCTCTTGAGAATATGAGACTTTTTGGTGATTGTGTGCAATTGGGTGGGGGGTGGGGTTGTATTATGGCTCTAAAAAGTTTATTTAGGTTTTGGTTAGATTTAGGTTCTCAATTTTTCATGCAACGTGTAATACAGGACTGTGCCAGAGTGCCTTAAGGGTGGGGGTAAGGAAGGGGGGGCTGTATGGGGAGCGGAGGGAGGAGGTTGGGGGGGTTTCCGCGTCCCGACACATGAGCGCACACCCCCGCCACACTCCCAAGACTTTTATTCCTCCCCGTTGACCGCTACTGACAGCGGCACCGCGAAAGCCACCATGGCGTTATTCCACTGCTTCTACGGCATGTGTGACGACTGGCTTCGCTATTGTAAGTAAGACAAAAGAACGGGCGAGTCGCTGTGTTTTGCTTGTTTGTGTGCCTGGCAGGCTGCCCGGCTGGGTGGCGCTTGAGTGGACCAAAGCAGGAAGCGGAGTGACGCGGCTTTCAAAGTAAAAGGTTGTCACGTGGACGTGAGCGCTCGCGAGTTTGTTGAACAATCAAATACAACTATGTGGCTTAGCTGCTCTTATGAAGGTTGCACAGTTACTCGGGTGTCATGTTTCAGAGAGCGATGACGTCGTAGTTAAACGTGTGATGCTTTTATTTTGAAAACAAACGCACGGATGTGTTATTGTAACATTTGTAACTTAACAGATGTTGACAACTCAGAGCCCATCCCTGTTTTATTGTGCTTATTCATCCTCAAACTGGACATCGAGGCTTATTAAACTTTTTAAAATACCACAAAACATAGTTACAACTTAAATAACAAGTATTCGTGTTACTAAACATCCTCATTTAAAATTTCCAACAATTATTTCTAAATACAACACACAAAGCAAAGACACAAAATCACTATTCGTTCAACACTATTATCTATTAATAGCTGATTTCATTGGCAAAAAATCCAAAGATTAACCTACTTGTGCTTGGTGCGTGATAGCTGGGAATTGTTGAGCCGCCTCCAGCCGCCTGCTATTTTAGTGTTTGTGTGTGCGCGCGTGCGTCTGTGGCAGGGGCCAAGAAGTGTGCTTGTGCGTCACACACTTCCTGGCTCAGCACCACAAAATGACCGCTGATATAACTCAGTGGGGTTTTTGCTCACATGTTGTTGTCACCGCGAGAAGGAGCCAAAAGCGTACACGCTTTTATCCGCTGACGTTTTATCACAGTCAATGAAACACGGCGCAAGTCTGGTCTCGCAAAGACTTTGACTCAAGTCAAGACTTTGGTGTCCTGCCCACGCGTGGCGCTGTGGACAGACACAAGTCGAGCAAATACCTGCAGTCATTCACATCAAACGGCATCCAGTGGTCTTTGTCCGTCCCTCCCTTGCATCCCACTTCCTCCTTTGACTTTTTAATTACAGGCCTGAATCTGGGCGGCGGCGGCGTCTGTACATGCGAGCGGCACCTGTGTGTCACGTCAGCCCATCAGAGACGTCCGCCTCCCGGGTGGAATTATTATTCAAAGCGAGAATGAAACAGCTCCTTTCCACTCACACCTGCTTAATGTTGTCATTCGGCTGGCTTTGATGCTTGAAGGTGGTGTGTGTGTGTGTGTGCGTGTGTGTGTGTACGTGTGTGTGTGAGAAGAGAAAAAGGGCCAGGTACTGTAGAGACATGTGGAAAGTGTGCAGCTCTTTTATATTCTTCTATTGTAATTTCCCAAGCTTTGTTGAGCCAAACCACGTATTTCACATTTGAAAAAATGTCATGGCACACCACCAAACAACAAACGTTCCAAAAGGGTGATACTGCAAAAGAATGACAAGCTCGTCGCAATTTAAATAATCGTAAATAAATAATAAATTGAACACGAAGCTATTTTTCTGTTATATAAATGGCAACAAATGGACAGCATGTTAGTGGCACCTTCTGCCGCCTAGTGGAAAAGCATTGAATTGTTCTGCTTGACATACGTTGCTGGTAAAAAACTTTTTTTTTTTTTAATAGTTTTTCTTAATGTGACTTTATTCTTGAACAACTTTATAATAGTCATTTTTTTTGTCTACTACTTTTTCTCAAAAGGAAATACTGCGTGTATTTATCATGCAATCATTATACTGCCCCCTGTTGGCCAAGCTACAATAGTGTCACGTGCTGTTTTACATATTAAAAAAACAGCTTTGCAAATTCTTACTGGTGTTTTTTTTTTTGGGGGGGGGGGGGGGCTGGAACAGATTATCTGCATTTCTATTCATTTTCTTTCTGATTATATGTGATGGTTTTGTTTTCCATAGTTGCAGATTTTTTTCCTTGAGAAAAGACTTCGCTTGTTTTTGTGGTAGCCTTTTGTGGTAACTTATGGAATTACTCCTTTTAGATGGATCACTAAACTGACGTTTTGCATGACAGTGGTTGAACTTGCGTAGTTTGATTTGAAAACTTTCAAGTGTTATTTTTACTGTCAGTTGAATTTTCCAATGTATTCAACTTCAGGGATGTTAACATTTTATAGCAAATTGAATGGATCATGTCGTTGCATATCTATTTTTTCTTTTTTTAAGTAATTGCTATTCTTTAGGTTTTAGTGTCATCTTAGCGGACCAAAAGCAAAAAAAAAGCGCGACACCTGCATTCATGTTTGTGTTGGTAGCTGTGGGCATTAAGCCCAAACTGGAAGCTCGTTGAGATAAATCTTTATCCATGCTGGTGTGTGTGCGTGTGTGTGTATCAGTAATTACTTCATCCTGTCACGGCAGTCTGAGAATGCAAGCCAGTGGGAACTTGCAGTGGCCTCGATCACAGAATCACACTCAGGATCTCTTTTGTGCCATTACTGTCAGATTTATGACCCCCCCCCCACACACACACACACACACACACACCTGATCTGGCGTCCTAAATCTAATGTTTGACGCTTGTTAATGATTTTAGGCTCAAAGTCAATGCAGCGCTGTGACCGAGAGTAAAGACACCTTGCAATGATCGCTTCTTCCACTAGATGTCAACATAGCCTCAGCTGTGGTCACTCCACTGGCCAAACTGGTGTAAAAGCAGAGAAAGAACACACAGAAAGTTATGTGCAAATTATGCTTGTTGATATGACGGCAAATTATTGCAAATGTAGGCGATGACATTGCAAGACTTTAAGCAGCACCACTGTGCAACGTAATGTGCAATTCTAAAAATAATAATAATAAAAACAAATGAAAGCTAAGAGGAACTGTTCTACACAGGCTTAAAACAATTTTTTTTATTTAAATACAAAAATATATATTAACTCATTAAAAAGAGGCTTCAAGGTATTTACTGTCAAACTAAATGTAAAACAAATACAAATAAAGATTGTGTATTTAAATTAACCAAACAATGTAGCCTTAAGAATGGCCCGCTAGCTTAATGCTAACATATAGCTGAAAACGCTATTGACATGCTGTACGTTAGCATCAATAGTCGTGATTTTAGAACACTTTAAGCAGTGAACTTCATTTGAACTAGGGGTGGGAATCTTTAAATGTCTCACGATTGGATTCCGATTTTTGGGTCTGCGATTCGATTCAGAATCACTTTTCGGTTAAGAACGATTTTTGATTCAAAATGATTTGATTGACATTGATTTTTGCTTCAATTTATAGATGTGCAAAGAATCGTAATGATCTACTCCAGTCTGACTCGCTAATGCTAATTAGCGCGCTACTCGCGGCACTTTTATCACTCGAAAGAACGGCTCCACGCTGCAAAAAAACCCAACTTTTATTGGAATAACTTGATTGTGACTTTTTCCTTCTACTCTTTAATGTGGCTATAACTTAACAGTGTATCAGACCGCGTGAAACCACACTGCCCCTAAGTGGTTAAATCGAGTACAACATGAACGGCGCTACCAATAAAGGCACGATAGTATAAAATAATCTAAATAAAATCGATTTTGGGACATTTAGAGAATCGATTTTTTTTGGCACACCCCTAATTTGAACACATACAGTGGAATAACAAGTTGACAGATATATATACATTATGTGTTTTATTGTGTATACTTTATATATTTATATACAGTACACATATGCACGTATACGTACTGTAAACTTTTAAGTTAATCTAAAATGGCAACCAAACACAACCGACTTTACGGTGTAAGGGTGTCAAGGTTGAAGCAAACGAACACGTCAAGTCGACGTTTTGAAGTTTTACGTCTCCCGAATTGTGAATTGGGCCTCCCGCGCCGCTTTGATGACAGCCATTAAAAGGAGGGAAGGGGCTGATGTTTGGACGTCTTTTGACACAGGAAGCGCAACGTCACTCATTCTTGTCCCTCCCCGCCCTTGCTGTCTCACTGTCAGAATTGGAGGGGGGAGGGAGCTGACACAAAAGAACGGCGGTTCGCTGCTTGCATTGCTTCGCAGGCTGCTTTCCGGTCAAAGAAAGAAAAAAAAAGGCCTAAGATGCCCTGATGGCGTGTTGGATCAGGTCAACACACACACACACACACGCACGCACGCTCGCTTGCTTATGTTTTGGCAAAGGATTTCCTCCGTGCAGACGCTGGATGATCCTCATGGTTCCTCTCAAAAAGCCCCCATGACGGATACACAACATTTACAGGCCGATTACAATAGAATAACAAAAAGCCTTAAATAGTCCCGGAGTGAGGAAAGTCCAGTTTGTGGCAGCAAAGTGGACGCGAGCAGCACATTAGAATCATAACATAAACATGAATGCAAGCGAGCCGAGTCAGCATCGTTGTAGGAAGCCGAGAAACGATACGTGCATGCTATTTTAAAGCTCTTGAAATCTGCTGAAACCGAATCCTTGACTCGGAGCCGTCCGACTTTTTCCGGACTTTGTTCTGGTGACAAAGTCCGACTCGGCAGCCTGCGGTGGCTGATCTGGAGTCAGTTCTTTAGCTGTATATAAGTGGGTGGTTTGGAGTGTGGGAGGGCTGGCAAATTAAAGACCTCTCTGCGAAAGTCCCAGACTTCGGTTACAGTAGTGTGTGTGCACGTCTACGTGTGTGTGTGCGCGTACGTGTGTGCGTGTTAGCCCAGCCCTCTTTTTCCTCTTTTTTTGAACCCATTATTAAAAATAAGCCACAGTTCACCCCGATGCACATTGAGAGAATGCATCTCCGTTTTTTTCTTCCTCCTCCTTCTTTGCTGCTTCACTAACCAAGCAAGGGACAAATAAAAGGGGGGGGGGGGGTTGTATCTGTGTGTGTGTGTGTGTGTGTGTATGTGTGGGAAGGAGGTTTTAAGACCCCCTCCTCCCTGTGTAAGGAGAAAGAGATGAATGGGCAAAGGAATGCGGGAGACAAACGAGCGCTCTCGGCAGGAGAGTGGGAATGTCGGTGAGGCCTTTGTCCCCCCCCCCCCCCACACACACTCTCACCCCACCCCGTGCAGAAAGAGGGTGCGAAAAGTCACACCTGAGAGAGGCCGACGTACTCTATCCTGTGAGCAGGATGTGTATAAGCACTAAAGACGGTACAGGCGGTCCTTTCCCTGCTAACTTTTCAACTTTCCAGGCCCGCACACCCCCACCCTTTTGGTTACCTCCCCCAAGGCTGGTCGACACACAGAGAGCCTTCTGACGTTCCAGGCCCAGATGGTTTTTTTAGAGTGCCTCTGGCTGTGGATTAAGACCCCGCCATTGAAGTGTCTCCTTTCTACAACACCCCCCCCCCCCCACCCCCACCCCCACCTCAAACACCATGTGCAAGCGGTCAAGACAAAGAATGTCTAAAAACGATGAGGAGGAGGGGGGGGGGGGTGGTGCTGATGTTTAACAGCATTCCTCAATGAGTGCTTGTACTAAAATTAAAAGTATTCCTTTTACTTTTTGGGGATTTTTTTTTCTTTTTTGGTAGGATTCCATTTTAATCACGAGAGTGGTCTTTAGTTGAAACGGGGGCGGAGACGTGAACTTTTGACCACATGCTGCTGCTTTTAAATGGAAATAGCAGGCCGTCCCTCATGTGACGTTCCGGCCCCAGCAAGCAATTTGCACCTAAAGGTCCAGCAACTCCACCGTTGTGTGACCTTTAGCCTGTACAAGTCCGTCAGAAAAATAAATGTAGTATTTTTAATGAGAAAGTGAGATAATGTGGTTGCATAAGTGTGCACACCCTCTTACAAATGGTGGCAGTCACATTTGAACTCATGCTAAATGCTGTTGAAAGATCCTCCGAGTTTACCTTTTTCGAGTAGGCTTTTCCTGACATTTTTGTTGTCATGTTTTACAGCATAAAGTTTTCCACTCAGATTTGTTCAGATCATCTGGCAATACCATATTTGCTTTTCATTATGGCCACATTTGGGCATATTTTTTAAAATGCCTTTTTCCCCCTGGAAAAAAGAAATTGTGATTTGAAACAATTAAAATGACATCTTGTAGAGTTGAAGGGGGGGGGGGAGGGCATGACAGAATATATATATATATAAACTAGCAGTAGTACAATTAGGGCTTTACTTATTTTTTTCCAGACTGAAAACATTTTTATCAAAAATAACATTGAAGTTATATGCTGCATTTATTTTTGTATTTTGTCTAACAAATATTTTAAGATTTCTTGTATATTAAAAAAAATATATATATATTTTTTAAATCAGTACTTGATTAAATTTTCTTTTTTCTTGTTTTGATTTTCAGATTAATAAAACTATCACAGAATTTGTAGAAATATATTTTTCATCATCCACACATTTTGTTACATTTCTCTGAAAGAAATATTTCAGGGTTTGCCTTTTTTTATAATATAAAAAGTTTCCAAACTATGAAATGTGTTTTTGAAATGTATACGTTCATTTAACTAAAATCACTTTTTCATATTCACAAATTGTCACTAAATTTGGAGAAAAAGCTTCTTCTTTTTTTCAGAAACAAATAAAATTATTGAACAAGATTGAAAAAAGTCTGTTAGTCAATCGGTCACACAACCATCACTTTGTGTGTGTGTGTGTGTGTGTTTTTTTACTGATTTATAAAAATCACTATAGTGATATATACCATAACTCCCTCCACCACCAAAATCATCAATTTGATCTTTCTCTCATTTTTATTCTCCTCCTGCTTTTTGACTGCCAGGCCTTTAAGTGCAGTTTGCACCTTTCTACCAGCATGCGGCACACGTGCGCGTTGGTAACTTTAGCCACGATCATTTTGTAAGCGACTCTTATTGTCCACTTGCACGCCCTCCTCATATGTGCAGGCCCAGTCAGCGCTGAGTCACGCATCCAGTTTCACTTGGCCTGATTCCCTTCCGCGTCACGGCTGCGGCCCGGTTGCCAAAGTTGTAAGGCCGCTGTCGGGTGACATGCGATGTGTCAGGAGCGGACGGGGGGCTCTGGAGCGACGGCTTAGCGGGAAAGCATGCGTGAGATGCGTGGGCGCAACGGGCTTAGCCAGCGCTCGGGTTTCTGCACCACAAAGCAGCTGGAATGCAGCAAGGACACCGAAGGGGCTGGAAAACTTCATCCGCCTCCATTTTCCTCACCTCCTGCTTATCTCGGCCGAGTGTCGAGTGAGCGCTGTCTCTGTCGGCCCCCCCTGCGGGCACCGCGGAACAAAAGCCCTAATGTGTCCCTTCATGTGCTTGTGGACATGTTATGGTTTAAAGAAGTAAGGGAGACTAATGCGAAAATTGCCTGGAGATGCTTTTTCACTGCGAAAATGTTAACCTTAAATCAGATATCATTTCGTAAATGTAATCTTAAATTAGTTTATTTTGCGTTCACACGTTTTTAAAATAAAATTCTTAGACAAGATCATTCTGCTTATTTTATGTTACTCATTCACTCCCAGCCATTTTCACTGAAGCAACCCCCTTCGCTCAGGGCTGTTTCACTGGATTTGACTGATTTTGCAAGGCCCACAGAAATATTTGTGTTCTATTGCTATAAAAACATGGAACCTACCAAAAGAAAGATTAGAGTCTCTTCTTTCATCAGGAAAAAAGTATATTTCTATCTGTTTCCATTTTGTACCAATTAGCATTAGAATATAGCTAAGTTTCATCATTATTCACAACTCTGTTTAGAACAGGGGGGGAAATACCTTTTTGCAACATGGCCCTGGTTGATCTCTTATACTCTGCTGCCACCTGCTGGACGTTTCTGTAATATCTACCATTGATTCAAATATTCTCTTCAGTTAAGAGGCTGCATTAAAGCCTTCTGTATTCTCGAGCATTCAAAAAACAACATTAAAAAAACGTATCAATATGTATTTGGTATTACAGGTATTTACACATTTTTGGGAGCAAATGAGTAAATTATCTTATTTGATCAAGCATTTTTGGCATTGGGTGTTAACAGTCAGTTGTAAGTACTGTGAGGCTTAAAACAAACATTTTCCATATTTTAAGATGACAATGATATCTAGTAATAAGATAAATGGAAAAAATACACGTATGAAAACAATCAGACAAAAGTGCAATATACTATTTATTGTAAGCATTTTTTTTCTTGTAAAAATCATCAGTTAAGTGGTTCCAGTTTCAAGTTGCATTGAATAAGCAAATGTTTCCTCTTTCCAATAAATGCACTACTAGCTCAGTGGTCTACAGGAGTGGTAGAATGTCGATCCTCAGACTGGGAGGTTGCGGGTTCAATCCATGGCTGGGTCATAAGGAAGATGATAAAATGATTTATCTTCTCAAATTCATATTTGTCTTAATTCAGAAAATATTGGGAAATATTCACATTAAAAAAAAATCCACAATTGAGGTCAGGCATCCACTGTTGACATTAGCCAGGCATCCCTCGCAACAATTAACACGTGTGCCATCCCTATACTTAACTGCTACAGTAAATCTACGAGTTGCAGCAGTTTTTAAGAGCAGCGTGTTTTTACAAGTGGCACAGTTTTCCTCAACGGGCCGTCCCACATGCTAAATATAGTGCCGTAAAAGCTGGTCCACACACACACACACACACACACACACACACACACACACACACACACACACACACACACACACACACACACACACACACACACACACATACAGCGGGCTATTGTGTCTGATAGAGCGCAGGCATCTGGTGTGTACAAACCCCCTCGGCCGACCTCAAGTAGCATGTGGCTGAGAGCCCAAGGCCGACGTCAGGTGACTCACGGATAGACAGAAGACGCTTAAAGGAGCTGACAGGAAGTTATTTAGTTTGGTAGTTAGTAATCAGTTCTGCTGTCCTTGTTTAAAAAAAAAAAAAAAATGTTTTTTGTGGGGGAAGGAGGCTGGAACGGATTAATGACATTTCTATTCATTTCAATGGGAAAAGATAATTTGAGATGGAAAAATAGGTCTTAAAAAGTCAGACAAAAACCTCAATCAGAGCGTCATGTGATGTGAGCAAACCTGACGACGGTGTTTGTTGTGAATCACGAAGACATTGAGCCCAGGATTCCTCTGGCCTGCATTGTGGCCGTGTAATGTCACACGCTGTGAACCGCCCAGCTCAGGACAGTGTACCAGAAAAGGAAAGAAAAACCCTTGGACAAACCTGTCGGTGGACTTTTTGAGCGTTTTTATATGCCAAACAAAAAGCAGCAAGGCTTGGAAACGGTGACATGCGCGTTTCCCTCGCGATGGCTTTTGTGTGCTTGTTTTTGAACGGCGGGGGCCTATTATTCCCTCCGTGATGGCTGGCAGGCTGCCGTTGAGGTGTCGCCGGCTGCAGCTGCAGTGCGGGATCGTCAAGGTAAACAAACGACCAACAGAAGCTAACCCCCGCCACCCCTTTCCCGCCCTTCTGGTGTGACGCCAAGCCCACTGGCAAAGTTCACGTTGCCGCCTGTCGCCATAGCGACGCTATCACAAAAGCCGTCCAGCTGGCCTGGCTGTGTTTACGTGCGGCAGAAAAGCACGGACAAATGGATGTGTTTGTGTGACACGGGCAAATGGTAGACCCTCAGCCCAAACATGGTGCAGCTGGGCTGTCAACGACCGCCCACTACCCCCCCTTCCCCCCCACCCCCACCATCACATTTCTATTTGTTTGGATGGGCTGGATTTTCCCTCGGCCCCCGCGTGAGGGAGCTCGCCCCTGCTCCATCTGCTTGTATTTTTTTGAAAATGGCCTATCACAAAGCTGCACCAGCATGAACACCTCTGCACCGACACACTCGGTTGAGTCTCAAAGAAGGGGAAGTCTATTTTGGTTATAAGGGCTGCAGAAATGAGCCGTCTCAGGGGGAGAGCGGGGTTTTTCTTTGATAGGTCGGCAGCGGCGGCCGGGGGGGGGGGGGGGGGGGGGTGGAGTTCACGCCGACGTGTCGGCCTTTGAAGCAAGGAGACTTGTCATTCACAAAATCCACAGTGCTCGCAGTCGAGATGAGATTCCACAAGTTTCCTTTCGGTGTCGGATAAGGGGTACCGTACCACTTCTTGTATCAACCAATGAGATCGTTGTTGACTGAAAACAGATGTTTACAACAACAGTATGTGGGAACTGGGAAAAATTGGGCTAACCTTCCCTAAAGTTAGGTTGCTCGAAATTCATTACCCTACTCTCAAAAGCTAAACATGAGTTCATCCTATTCACAACCATAAACCCAGATTTACCCTAAATCTAAACCTACTCAACCCGTCGATATACACTCCACTAGTTTTAATTTTTTTTTTTTTTAAATGATTCATGGTAAAGTGCTTTGGACAACATATGATGAAGTGCACTTAGATCAAATTGGATTATTCCGAACTATGGTGTGTATGATTTTGGATGACAGTCCAAGCTTTTTATTTTGACCAATTAAAATATAGTAAACAGTTACAACGTTAGCATAGCACTTCCTGTATTATGTGCTAATTCCAAAATACTTCAATGCGCTAATTTTGTATTTTGGCACATCAAGTAATGGCTAACGCTAACAAGGCCCTTGTGTGTCGCTAGTCACATTGACATTGACGCACAATTGAAATGAAACCTAAAACGCTTTCCACGCCCAGCACGGGCTAGGACACATGGTCTTTTATAAAAAAACAAAAAAAAAACGAAATAGGAGCCAGAAGTGAAGCATGTGTGCCTATGCTATATTTTCCTTGAAGCTAACATAACAACGTTATCATTTCTGTCGCCTGTGACTAATGGGACCCTGGCACTTGGACCTGCAGTGTAAATTCTCAGTCACATCAGTAGTGCAAATGTCATTCATGTGGTTTTGCTGATGTGTTTGTAGTATCTGGTTTGTAGTATCTGGTTTATGCGTGGGCAGGGTCTTTCGACTCCAGCCCTGTGAAGGTCGGCGAGCGTATCAGCGGCAGGAAGTCTGTGGTCTCCATTGATGTGGCGGGGCCGCGTCAACGTCGTGCCTTTCTATCTCGCCAGCTCTCGTTCTTTCTGGCCCGTGTTTACTTAACCTGTCTGGGCTTTCCAAACAGCTGTCATCCTCTGGAACGTCTGGCGTGGCCACTGACAGCTTCTCCCGCTTTGTTATCGGAGCGACTTTTAGATGACTTGAGGGGATAGAAGCCCCTGAAAGCGTCTGACATTCTATCCTTTGAACCTGCGCGGCGGCTGGGGAGGGGGGGGCGGGACCCTCGCCCTGCGCCTCTCCCGTGTGGACGTGAACCCGGTTGACCTTTTGCCCAGATGAAGCCCGCAGCGTCCGCCATATTCCCGTCGGCAGCTGGGTAAATTGATTGTAGCATGAGATGACCACTGATTCAACATTCGGTCATTGTGTCGTAAACAGCAAAAGTACACAGTGACTATGAAAACGTAGTCTGCTTTGTTAGCTTCTCATGCTAACTCGCTAAACACTCAACTCCTCGTCTGTACTTGAGTACTAAATGCTCAGATTAAACGTCATAGTCAAGTATAAGGCGTTCCTAAAAAATCACATGCAGCTGTACGGGATAACACAGGAAGTCAACCGTCTCTTCATCTGCTTTGCGGCTCACGGTGCGCGTTTTATTTTCAGATCGGCTGATGTCACCCCGCCCTCCGCCGTAGCCGCCGCGCCATTCATCCTCCCGTTTGAAGATCGCCTCGCTCCTCGAGCTGGCTCGGATGTCGGTGCAGGCGCATGCGGCGAGGATGAGGATGATGTCAGCCTCTCGGCTGACCTCTAGAGAGAACGCGGGGCCTCTGTGGAGGCTCTAATGGTTTTGGGCAAGGGTGTGGTTGAACAGCCAGTCGTAGCTTGTTTGTGTGCATCCTTTTGGAGGTTGTGTAATAGTTTTTATGGGTTTTAACCTTATACTGTGGACTCACTTATAAAATAGAATTACATTAAAATAAAGGCAGATGAAGCATGATTATGAACGGCAGTTTATCAACTTCAGTTGGAGTTAACTACCGGTAGACACTTTGTCTTTTAAGCATTCACTTCGACAGCAAAAACGCCGTCAACGATGGCATCCAATGTCAGGTGTGTGCTGGCGTGTTTTTGTACAGGTTTGACCAGTGTGAATCTGAGAGGCTCCATTGTAATGCTGATTGTAATTTAAGAGCAACTTTCATTGTGACACACTTGAAGGGTTGAGTTGAGAGCTTTGTACAGTCAGCGTATGGATGGAGGGCTTAGCCATGTAGATCAGTGGGTCAAGAGGCTGACGCGATAATCCTGTTACTGCACTGACATTTCTCTAAAATGGCCCTAATCTGCTGCTCGGGTTGACTTCGGATGTCCCGAAATTCAGTGCGTGGTCAAAAAAGGCACTCCGTTTGCCACAATGCAACACTGCTTTTCATGCCATGCCTTGTTGCCTGCATCGTCATTTTGAGGTTATAGTGGGAGCCATGAAAAATAATGGGAACATACTTTAAAAGTATATTTTCAATTACTAGCATTGTTAATACATTTAGAAAAAATAATCAGAAAAATATTGAACCAATTTAGTTTTTTTTTTTGGATACATTTAGAAAAAAGTTATGGTTGTTTATTAATTAAAATTAAAATGTTATTTTAAATTATTGAACACATTTAAAGTATTTTTGTAAAGCATTTAAACCCTTAACAAATGTGATTTTTGTTGTTGAAAATATTGTATTTAAAAATACTACATACTACACAATACATCAAATAATTTTAAAATGTAATTTTATTTCCAATTTTTGTTTTTTTAATAATTACAAATGATGTAAACACTTAGAAATTATTTTTTATTGGAAATTTAATTTAAAATTTGTATATATTATACATTTTCCAGATTTAACTAATTTACAGAAATTGTTATATAGTTGAATTCTCTTCTTTTAAAATCTGGAATTCTAAATTAAATTTAAAATATTCATTACATACATTATGCAAAAATGTTGTATGGTTTTTTTTGTTTAACTTTTTCCAGATACCTAATTTGAAATCTTAACAAGTGTTCAACAAGTAAAAAAATTGTGTTATATGATTGCATTTTTTTCATTTTAAAAATGCTGAACACATGGTGTAATACATTGTAAATATTTCAATGCATTCAAATCACACCATATGAGCCATTTTTCATATTATCGTTGTATATAATAACCAATTCATTCTTCTTCTGCAGTGTCGTCATGCATCACCACCTACAAGAAGACCCCACCGCCCGTCCCCCCGCGGACCACCCCGTCCAAGCCTTTCATATCCATCACGGCGCAGAGCAGCACCGAGTCGGCCCAGGACGCCTACATGGACGGCGGCTCGGGCCCGCGCAAGGGCATCAGCTCGCAGCCGGGCCTGTCCAACTCCACCGAGAGCATCGACAGCATGAAGGCCCTGACGGCCGCCATCGAGGCGGCCAACGCTCAGGTGCACGGCCCGGCCAGCCAGCACGTCACCAACAGCAACAGCACCAGCACAGTCGCCGTCGCCACCGCCACCGCCGCCGTCGCCACTGACACCAAGGCGCAGAAGGAAGCGCTACGCAAGTGCCTCTCCATCGGGATCCAGGTTGGTGTGAAAACCTTTCGTCAGCGAGCGTTAACGCTCACTCATGATGGGTGTTATGAGCAGAATGTTACGCTAATAAACATGCTTCAAGGCGTTTCGATAAAGTTTGTTTGCTAGCTTAATGCTAACATATCAACCTTAACCATTGTATTTACTTCTCAACATCGAAGATAATCAATGAATTTTGTTTCTCTCTATGATTTAATGTTATGAACCTTCTTGACCAATCAGAGGCCAGCATCGGAAATCCTGCTTCTTGCCAGTGGAAAAGTGTCAATAGCATGTGTCAGAGCTCGGGCAAAGCAAAAGTGCTACTGTTGACATAGCTGACCACCCGCCTGCATGAACATGTCGCCAGATTTCCACCGTCATGCTCGGCATGTTGATTGACAGCCGCTCTGTTGCCGACAGGTGGAGCCGGAGGAGGAGGGGCCGACGGAGGAGCAGTCCAAGTTCCACTCCATAGGAATTCAGGTGGAAGATGAGCGCTGGTGAGTGAAAAGACAATGGACGCAGCAAAGTGAAACCCGAGCAGCTTGTGGGTGCGTGTTGAGACAGCAATGAAACAGCAATTGGCTTACTTGGTCATTTTGACCCGTCATAGAAAGTGTCTGGAAAAAAAAATCTTAACTTCATTATTCACCATTTCATTAGTTGTTTTTGTATCACTACATTTACTACTTAAAACAAATAATAAAAAAAAATGTAAGTAAAATAGTTTTGTTTTTTTCCCGCTGCACACCTGATGATCCCATCGCGTCACGATAATGTCCTGCAGCACTGTAGTTAGGAATTCGAACAGAAGGAACAGGAAGAGAAGCTAGCCAAACAAGAGAGGGGCTTGTTGTGTCCAGTGTGCGGCAGCTGTCTCAGCTCACTGATGGTTGGCGTCAGAGAGACCTCCCCGCCCCCCTTTGGTCTTCCTCAAGCAGGGGGCCCCCTAAGTGACAGCTGGGCCCAGAGGATGTTGTGCAGCTAGCGGGAAGGTGGAGGTACGGGGGGGGGAGGGTGTTTGACAGCCATCTGTTGCAGCAGTCATTGTGATTCAGGACACTTTTTTGGGGGGGGATGGTGGGGGTGGTATGGCGAGGTTTTGGTTGTGAGAGGGGACGCCGTGAAAAGAAGCAGCCGAGTGTGCTTCATGAGCTCACGAGTCGTCCACTGGCGGGACACTCGTTTTCCCTGTCCTGCATGCTAATTCAGCCATTTTACAGCTCAGTGTAAGAGAGTAAGAAAAGTGTTCAAATAAAATACAAATAAAATACAAATACTGCGCAACATCAATAAAACACATATTGTCAGTCCTTCAAAATAAAAGCATGAAGTGAGCATCATAACATTATTTATTCCACTTTTTTGGTCCCGTGGTAGCTTAAGCAGTCAACACAACAAAAAAATTGGACTCGTGAGTGTTATTATACTGGCATACTTTTATTTTGAAGGCCTGGCATCCGACAGGAAGCGTAATGCCGATGTAGCCCCAACTTGACCCAGTGTTGCAGAGCAGATTGCCTGCAGTTGAGTATAACTTGCTGTCCTTTGAACCCCTTTTATACAATTTTACATTATTTCCTGTGCGAAATACTGCTTCAGTTTTCCCACAATTTGGTTTTAATCAGACTTATTGGCACAGAATTTGTTTGTAAGTTGCTAACCAAAACAGCAGCACCTACTGAAATGCTTAAACTTACTGAGATGAGTTCAAT
The DNA here is from genome assembly GCF_054856555.1 of Leptonotus elevatus. Taxonomy (NCBI): domain Eukaryota; kingdom Metazoa; phylum Chordata; class Actinopteri; order Syngnathiformes; family Syngnathidae; genus Leptonotus; species Leptonotus elevatus. The sequence goes on from NC_141259.1 coordinate 11,709,246, forward strand.
TGGTTTGCTGTCTTTTTTTCTTTTTCTTTTGAGTGGTCTGGGCATGCCACAACTTCTTTGTGTGCATCTGTGTGTGTTTCTGTGCAACAGTCACAGGTCACAGCCTCACCTTGTTGTTTGAACTAGCATCAAGTTGAGCGGGAGTGGAAGGAGACATTCAACAAACGCGACGTGCTTGTCTTTGCACGTGGTGGTCTTAATGTTAGCCACATTTCCAACATTTTAATTAATTTACATACTAACCACTTACGCACCAATGTGTGTATTGTTATTGTTATTATATTGTTATGTTGTCTGTCTACCTGTGTTGCTGTTCAAATGTCTGTTACGTTATCCGATACTTTCCTGGACCAATCAAAGAGGATCTTTTTATTTTTCCTTTACTTTTGACTTCATTTCAATTATATTACCGGGTAGTTCTGTGTTTTCCCGCCTCCCGTCCTGTCTTGTTGATAATCCCTCTTTTCTGTCTGCTTTCAAGTGTTTGGCCTTGCCCGACGGGAAGTTGTTAGCCGGCCGATATCGAGCAGGCCCGAGGTCATTATGACTGAACACCTGCTTGGAGGAGTTACTCTTTAACTGTGCCCACACACACACACACACACACTCGGCAGTGCGTTTGATGTCAGCCGAACTGCACTCCCGTGTGCACCTCCTCGCTGTGCGTTTCACGCAACAGGAGAGATGAATGGGGAGGAGGAAGTGATGAATGAGAAGTTTTTAAGGAGGAGTGCATGTCTGTAGTCGAGGCGGACCTGACTGTGTGTGTGTTCGTGTGTGTGTGTTTATGGGGCAGGTCAAGTTGAGGGTCGCCCGAGATGTTTTTGCCAAGATTGCAAATGCTTTCTTCTTTATTATTAGCTCTGTAAGGCAAACCATTTCCCCTTTTCACACTTCTCTCAGCACAGTACTAGTTCTAGGTCCACGTCGTTGTGACATTTGAAGAGGTTAAGTTGTACCTTGAGATATGAGTGACCCAAGCAACCCAATGAGTGGCCCAACAAGATTTTTGAGATTTCTTGAGTTAGTCATTATTAGCCTTTAGCGTGTTAGCGTAATGCTAGCATATTATGGAATCGGCATGGGCCGATATATAAACATGAGCAAAAATACAGTATTGTGGTATCATGGTATAAAAATTACATCTCTAAAATGACTTCTTTTTTTTTTTTTTTTTTTTGCTAATTACAAAACTGGATTTTTTTCCCAACAAAATATAGAATATTTTGTACAGAAGAGTTCAGTTTAAATAAATGAATGAATGTTAACATTCTTCTTCAATTTTAATTCTTCCTAGTTAGTTACAATCTCTGGTGAGCTAATTTTAGAACAGACCCACAGCCTACTCATGTTGTCCTTGGGGCTAACTAGTACCTGCTGGTATCATCTTCATCAGAAGAAATGTGTATCATGTTCAGTTAAAATAAATGAATAAATGTTGACATTATTCTACTATTTTAGAATATACCCGCATGCAACTCATGTTGTCCTTGGGGCTAACTAGTACCTACTGGTATCATCATTGTTGTTGTTTTTGAAAAGGATAATGCACACTAAACAAAGCAAAAAGGCAGTGTCTCTTTCTCTTGCTCTTTCCCTGCTCCTCCTCGTGCTGCTCGCCAAGAAAAGTAGCAAAATAGTTACATATCGTGAACTCCACTTAAGAAATCATTAACATAGGTGACCTTCTTCTTCATTTCCACAGTCACCGGCGCATGACCCGCTCCAACAGCGTCACCACCGCCGTCCAAGCCGACCTGGACGACCCGTCGGACGCCCCGCAGCTGCCGCCGCCGCGCCACTGCGCCACCATGCCGCGCCAGCACTCCCGCGACTCCTCAGCCGGCGGCGGCGCCTCCACGGTCCGCATCCAAGGCTCGGGCAACCACTACCACGCCTGCGCCGGGGACGACTACGGCGAGGCGGGATTCGACCCGTCCATCCTGCCCCCTCCCGACCCGTGGATGGACAGCGCGGCCGAGCCGGAGACGGCGGATGGGGCGCTCGAGGCCGTGAGCCGCTCGGTGTGCCCGCGAGATGGACGCTGGTTCCTCAAATTGCTGCAGGCGGAGACGGAGCGTATGCAGGGATGGTGTCGACAAATGGAGAAGGATCAGGCGGACAACCAGCTGCCAGATGACAGTAAGTATATTTATAGTTAATACAACTGTACTGTACAGCAGGGGTCATCGACCTTTTTGAAAGTTTGGGTACTATTTTCATGCCCAGCATAAGACTAGTGCAAAGTGTTTTCTCATTTTTGAATTTTCATGAACGAACGCAAATAGAAATACGCAATTGCGCCGTTGTGGGAGTGATTAAAGCCAACTTGATTGCCAGCCAATCCCAGCGGCTCCCCACATTCCTTTTAAATTCAGTGCAGGAGAATCACGTGGTCTACATGGTGGAAGTGGACGCTTGGGGACCGCCTTTGACCCCCAATTGTGCATCCGTGTGTTATTAATAATGAAAGATAATGATGGCTATCAAAACACTGATCATGTTAATGATTACTCACCAAACAACAAGGATTTATGTTTTGAGAATTGCTCATGTTTGGTTTAAATGCTTGAAAAATATTGCACCGAACAGTAAATGATAATGATAACAATAAATAGTCTGCTAACTACATGATAAATTATAGAAATAAAAATAACCAAAATGTTATTAAATAATCATTTTTTTCACAACCAATAGAAAGTGATAGATATGTATAGACTATTATTATATACTAATACCAACTGATTAAAAAAAACACATTTTTATTGAATATGTGTGACTTCCTTTTATTTGTACTTTTATTACCAGTAAGGATTTTCTGGCCTTTAGTAAAGTAAATCTGATTGGAACAAATGTATACCATGTCAGAAATGAGCAGCAACTCCAGATTGCACATTTGGCATATTGAATATTGAAAAATCATATCTAATTTGTTCCCCATGTCATCATAAAATGATATGTTTTATTTTTATATCATTTGCTACCTTTTAAAGTAGTGGAAGAGCTGGATATTAAATGTGACCTTGGACAAGTGCATGACATCACCATTGTATCCACCATTGTGTTCGGATGTGGCTTTCTAGCAATGATGTCATCGCCTCGCCGCTGTCATGCTGTTGCTTCACTAATGCGTCGTCCCTGCCAGTGCTGCAACATGCCTGCAGTATGCGCTAGGCTGTGTGAGTAATTGCGGTGTGTGCGTGTGTACGTGTGTGCGTGTGTCTGCAGTCCTGGGCAAGATCCGCAGTGCAGTGGGGAGCGCCCAGCTGCTCATGTCCCAGAAGTTCCAGCAGTTCCGGGAGCTGTGTGAGGAGAATCTGGTATGTCACCTCATCCTCTGCACGCCTCCCCCCTTCCTCCCTCCACGATGACACCCATCCCTCCTCCCTTCTTCTCCCCGCGACACTGACGTCATCCTGCACAAATCACCCCGACGGGGCGAGCGGGGCGCTCATTGACTATGCATGCAGCCGGCGTGCGCCTGCCTGCACAAGCTGTCTCCAGCAAATTGACAGAGCAGCCGAGATGCAGTTGCAGATGGAACGCGGCACGACGCGATGGAAGCCGGTTAGGTCGCAAGCGAACGCCTGTGCAGCAGCAATAACACCGTGATTTAATGCACCCGAGTGGCTTTGATTGAGCCTTGTAAATGGAAATGAACCACATTCAGAATGTACCCGAGCAGCAGAAACTGAATGTGGATATTTCATATTCACCACATTCAGAATGTACCCAAGCAGCAGTTATTAAATGTAAATATTAGAAATGCACCATATTAAAAATGTACCTAAGTAGGATTGCTTAAAAATTGCAATTTAAAAAGCACCATATTCAGATTGTACCCGAGCAGCAATGACTAAATATGGATATTTCGTATGAGCAGCAGTGATTAATTGTAAATATTACAAATGCACCATATTCAGAATGTACCTGAGTAGCATTGATTACATTGCAATTAGAAAGGCGCCATAGTCATAATGTACCTTAGCAGCAGTGATTAAATGTATGACAAATAACCCATATTCAGAATGTACCTGAGCAGTAGTGATTAAACGTGGATATTAGAATTGAACCATATTCAGAATGTACCCGTATATGCATTTAGAAAGGCGCCATAGTCATAATGTACCTCAGCAGCAGTGATTAAATGTATGACAAATAACCCATATTCAGAATGTACCTGAGTGCATTCTAATTAGAAATCCGCAATATGGAAAGGAAACTAGGGTTGTGAAAAAATATTGATATTGTGATGTGTCGCATTGTTAGTGCTTACGATGCGTAATCAATACAACCAGATCAGATGTCGTAGTGATGTTTTTTACAATACATTCTCACTCCCAAAAATTATACTCTTGCTGATGTCATAGTTATGCTTTTGGGTGTGCATTTGTGTTGCCCTCAGAACCCCGACGCGCACCCGCGACCCGTCTCCCAGGACCTGGCGGGCTTCTGGGACATGCTGCAGCTGTCCATCGAGAACATCAGCCTCAAGTTTGACGAGCTGCACCAGCTAAAAGCTAACAACTGGAAACCTCTGACGCCACCGGAGATCCAGGTACCCCTTTTTCAATTATTTCATTGATTTACTTTTTCAAATTATTGTTTGGGAATGGCTAATATTTTGTCCTCTGCCAAGTTTGCATGTATTCCTTTCATGTTTTTATTTTTTAATTTTTTTTATTTTTGCTGATGTCACCACTTTTTTGTCTTGTTTGACAGTGAGCCGCCATTTTGGAGAGCCTGCCCATCTCCAATTGTGCTTATTTTTGTTTTCTACCTCACAAATGGCTGCCTACGTCCACCATAACACCACAAACATTCACTGCATGCGCTCCCCAGAAAGGTTCATTGCTACACTTTTTAAAACAAATTTGTCCCTCCGGATGAGGTGTATTCAATTCACCAGGCCACTTAAGTGTGTTTTTACCGCCCGTCCAGGAGAGACGCGGGCCCCCTCCTGTGCCAAAGAGGTCCCAGAAGGGCCACGCCCCGCTGGCGAGGGACCGCTCTCTGGAGAGCTCCGAGCAGCAGCGTCTGGAGGCCCGCAAGCGCCTGCTGGCCGCCAAGCGCGCCGCCTCGGTGCGCCAAAGCTCCGCCACGGAGAGCGCCGACAGCATCGAGATTTACATCCCCGAGGCGCAGACGCGATTATGAAGCGCGCAACCCAACACGCGCAGTAGCACTGGATGGTGACGGGTGCTAACGGACTTTACCGCATCACTGTCGCCATAGAAATAAGTATATTTGGATTATTTATTGATTGATTTATTGAGACCCCCCCCCCCACCCCCTTTCAGCTTTGATGTAGCACCCACGCCGCCCTCAAATCCTTTCCCTTACTCACACATTCACTCATGATGTGTCTTTTATAAGTTATGGAGCACCAGACATGGTAAGAGTTTAGTTTTTTTGTTTTTATTGTGGCCACTTTATAGATACAGTGGTGCCTTGAGATAGATTTAATTTGCTCTGTGACCACGCTCAAATCAAATCTCAAATCATTTCTCTCTATTAACATCAAATGTTAACCCCCCCCCGCTCAAGTTGGCGCTCACACATTAAAGCAAAAAAATAAAAAAGTCAGTAGCATCTCAAGGCACCACTGTACAGTGTTACCAAGCTATATTGCGGTTCTAGCATACCCAGACGTCCAAGTTGCTAATGGGAGTTATATTTATTTCGTGGCCCCTAATTAGCATTTTTTTTCGCACAGGTTAAATCTGTTGTATCTACAATTTTTTTTTAAATCCTGTGTCATGTCATTGGGCTCGCTGTTCCCAACCTCTTAAAGACGTATAATAAGGTGTAACATTGCAGCTAACGACAAACTTTGACCCACGTTAGGGTAACTTGGGGGGGCGAGCGGGACACACAATTGCACATTTGTGCGACAAAATGAGCCTCTCGCAGTGGTCAAGAGGTCACATATGGTCTGCACAGGTGTGCAGCTTTATGGGAAAATCGAAATATTTTTTTGTTTTGTTTATTAGACGGCCATCTTGTCTGTGATGAGTAAGTGTGTGCATGTTTGTGTGTGTTAGGGACATGAGTCAGGAGTCTCACTCAACTGAAACGCTCTCACACATACTACAGAATTGTTTTTGTTTTTCACATACACTACTGAAATACTCTCATACTTTATTGAAACTCTCTCTCACACATAATTGATTCCCCCCCTCTTTTTTTTGGTCTCATGTGTGGCTAAAACACTCTCAATCAAGTACTTGATTTTAATTATTTTTTTTCACATACACTACTGAAATACTCTCATACTTTATTGAAACTCTCTCTCACACATAATTGATTTCCCCCCCATCTTTTTTGGTCTCATGTGCGGCTGAAACGCTCTCAATCAAGTGTTGTTGGGTGTCTGCACTCACACTAGGGATTTTTTTACTCTTTCCTCTCACACACAACACTGAAATTCTCTCATACAATATATTGAAATTCTCTTGTGCGGAAATGCATGTCTTGGTAGCGTTTGTGAGTGGTAATCGTGAATGATGTCTCTGACAACCCCTTCATGCACGTGCGTGTGTGTTGACATAATTCATTCAAAAACTCTTCCTATGTTGCTAAAGAGGTGTCTACGAGTACGACTTAAGGGGGGAGCCTCAACAGTCCCGGGTCAAAAGATTAGGTACACCTGCACAAACAAAAGCAACGACAACAAAAATCAGCCTTTACAAAGATCATGTTTACTTGTTGGATTGTAATTTAACGTAATGCGTTATTGTGATTTGTTGTATTGTACAACTGCACTGCATCATATGCTAACCCTATTGCCTGCAAGATTAGTCGATGTGTTAGAGTGAGATCTTATTTGTAGCAATTATTAATCCATCAACAAGTATGTCGTTTTTTATTATTTTTTTACCACACCATTTTTAATCCCTGAAGGTAAAATCGGTTATTTATTAATCCCTCTCTATTTATTTTGTATTTTATTGTATATTGTTACATTTGTAAATACATTTCATTCTTATTTATTTTTTATACTTTATTACATCCCAATGTGTTGCCTCAAAACGGCATTATCTTAGTAAAGACATTTTCAATTGTCCTTTTTTTTTTCTATGCAAATTTTAATCCCTGATGGGGAATTCAGTTAGTTGTAAATTCCACTTAATTTATTTTTGACATTATTTTATTATTCTATAAAATACACGGATACTTTTATAGTGGTATTATTTCATCATATCATTTTATTACATTTATTTTTATTTGGCATTTATTTTTCAGATATATACCAATTTCATTAAATTATATATTATGTAATTCATTGTGTCAAAACTGAGCATGCTCATCTTTAATTTAGAATGTATTCGTATCATCGAGTGTTACATTGCATTGCATTGTGTAGGTGTACCTAATACTGTGGGTGCTCTCAGATGACTTTTTAAAACCTTGATGGGTTATTTTTTAATAAACTGCTTGTATATTTTTTTATAATGTCATTTTTTATGACATCTTTATTGACAGTATTAAGACAAGACGACTCGCCAGGATTATGTATTTATTTTCCTCCTCACTGTGCTAATAACGCTGAAGGTCGTAGAAAAGCATTTATTTTTAATTTTAATTTTATTATTTATTTATTTTTTCTCCTCGTGTGGTTTATATATTTTTTTCAATTTTTTTTTTAAAACATTTATTTATTGAGTAGGGGACTGTTTACCGGCGCACTGACTTTGAGGCCCTTCTACTGTGTTTTCCTCCTTTTCGTTTTCCCTTTGCGCCTTAATTTGGACAGTCGAGCACAACGGCGGTCTCAGGGGAAGACGCGTGTTTGTATGCGTGTATGTGCGACTCTACGTTGTCTCTGCTGTCAATCAAGTGGGATTTGCCATCACATAGGAAGCTAGGAGGCTAGGCTAGGAGTTTAGCAAATGTGACTAGTCGGCTAGTTGAAACTGATGTGCTCATGTTTTGTGCCATTGGACTCGAAACCGAAGTGACAAGAGTTGCCTGCTAATCGCTAGCCCCTTTCACACAATCTGTAAAAGACAGCTTCTTTTTTTTGTTTAAAATAAACAGCAACCAACACGAAATGGAGGAGCCAAAGTCAACACTGCAATTTTTATCATTTCAAAATCAAGTATTTTAGAGATGTAATTGCAGTATCGTGATCGCGACAATTTTGGACTCAATGCGACAATTTTGGTCTCAATGTAAAAGAAAATGTATTTATTTATTTATTTATTCACATAATAAAAAAAACAAAAAAACACACAGTCAATAAACCTGACTACAGAGGAGGTGAAGGGAAGCTACAGGTGATATAAAAAGTCTACACACCCCGTTCAAATAGCAGGGGCAATGGCACAATTGTTACAAGGGTCTATCTGCGCATGTGCCTGGAAAAGACACTTTCCTTTTCAACAGTAGCTCTGGAACTATTATTTTTTTTTATGTTTTATGTCGGGTCTTCAGTTACGACTTCATTTGCTTTCAAATTAGTTACCCCAGAATATTTTCAGTATTCATTATTTATTTATTTATTTTAATTACCTTTGGCTCCTCTGATGCCGTATTTTACAGGATCACTTTGTGAAAGAGGCTCTTGACTAGCTGACGTTTTGGGAATTTTTTTAAAATTTGTATTCGGAAAGGGGGGTATGGGGGATTAGATGCCATCACTCACTTTTACGTATTTAATTTTTTTTATTAATTAACTTGTGTGCATGTGTCAAGTTCCCAAAATGACACTTTGTTCATAATCATGATAAGAACATATCAACTCCTGGTGTAGCAGGGAGTTCGTGATGTAGTTCAATTGTACATAAATGAATGTTTTCCCCTGTGTAAATGTAAATGAAATCAGATAACCTTATGAAGCAGACATTTTTTGTAATTAATGTTGCTACGTGTTTAATGGATGTGATGGCACGCGTGTGCGAGCATTAAAATGAACCCTGTGGCCATTTCTCTGCGCTCTCTCTGCGTGTGTTTTCCCGTCGCGCCGCAATCGAAAGACACGGCGAGGGGAAAAGGGCGATGTGAAGCGCTGCGCAGGGCCGCCGCCCCGTAATTATGCCTTAACCTCGGCACTGCTCTTGGCTCGTCAAACACGCGCCGGCCGTGCAGTGTTGACTTACAAATATATATATAAACTTTAATCTTTGCATTCAATAAAACTCAATGCAGCTCTGCTTACCTTTTGGCTAGGACATGGTAGGGGTGTGACTGTTGTCGCTTGATGGTGGCGCTGGCTCTTAAGCCAGTCTAGCTGATGATGTCACAGGCAATGAAGAAGGTGCAATAACGTAAGTGATTCACAACACTTTTTCAAAATGGCAAAATTTAGCAACATTTTAATTGTTTATCATTTTATTTATCGATTTAGGTTGTTGTTGGGTTTTCTCCCCCCCCATTTTGTTGCGATTTCCCTGCTAACACTTGGACAGGAATGGGTAAAAATTAAAATAAAATGTAACAATTTATACCCATTATTTACATTAATTTTAAACATTAACATTTATTTTAATGAATTTTAAAATAAATGTAAATTATATGTATACACATTTATTTATTTATTTTAAAGTTTTAAATCATTTGGCATTATTTTGGTAAATTTTTATTTACATTTTAATTGTTTTTTTTTATCATATTATTATTTTATTATAAAATTCAAATAAAATTTAACAATGGATACACATTATGTATATTAATTTTAAACATAAAAATTAATTTTAATGTACTTTAAAATGAATGTAAATTATGTGTATACACATTTATTTTACATTTATTGTAATGTAAAAAGTTTAGATTTTGTTGCTTTTAACGAGAAAATCTGAATCATTCAATTAACATTCATATTTTTTAAATCATCAGTGAGCATCTTATGGCTCGTGGTCATGTAGTTTGTTTTTCCACTAATGTAAAAAAATATATATAAAATTTAGACAAAAAAAATAATTATTTTTTCAAATTTTTAACTTAATTTATGGTATTTTTGTAAAGCTGTCTTCTGATTTGACTTTCAGAATCTGAAGAATTTCTATTGCAGTTGCTTCAAGTCAGTTAAGTCAGGTGCGGCCATACCATTTGATGCGGCCCACCATGCAATTATTTTATTACAAAAGCTTAAAAATAAGTCTAACCTTCCATAAATCGAGTAAAAGTCCTTGGAGGACTTTACAGTGTCAACTAAAACAATGGCTGTATTTGAGCTGATGAATGAACGAGGCCGCCGCGTCTTTCCAGGCAGACGACAAATCCTATTGAGAAGCTTTGCCGATGCAACAGCTGTCAGGGCCAGACAGGAAGTGGCCTTACACGACGGCGGCGTCACTTAATACCCGCGCTGGCACGGTCGGCGTTAATTCATGCGGGATTATGCTAATTGGCCGACAGATCACCACGCCGCGGACTGTAGAAAAAACAAAACTTTATTTGAGTCCCGCGTGACCTCTCGCTCGCCACAAACATTGCACAGTATGAAAAGAAATCACATCAGAGGGCGTCATGTCGTCACATTAACTATACACGTGGTCCTATTGTACATGAATGTGCCTCTTTTTTGGCTGTCTGTCAATAACAAATAAAACAGCGTGAAGAAAGGTGTAGTGTCATCGTCCAGTCCACTGGCCCAACCTGCTACATTTGTCAACTGGAATATGTCCCTTATGTGGGAAATAAAGGAATAAAACAACAAAACAGCTAAATGACAAACTATAGTGTAACATTAACTACAGTAGTGAATACGTTGATGCCAAGAGCAAAAAAAAACAAAAGTGTTAAGACACCGAGATCCAGCAGGACCTGAAATGTGTTTGGATGAAAGACAGGTAGCATTCGTCCCCGTAATTTTGGTCCCTGGGGTGCAAATAAGAAACACGTCGATACAAATATGAAATGGATAAACATCTTCCAGCCAAGGCACCGTGATACTGTTTTAAACAAAACAAAATTTGATTGGTTTAGAAAAGATAGCAAACATGGTCTGAGTTTGTGTATTTGGGGTCCCCCCCCCCCTTTTAGGAGACTAACTGTTTGGCCTGCAGCTCCATCTCGGCGGCCCGCTTCAGGGCCACGTCCACCAGGAGTTGGAAGCCGCTGAAGTCCTGCGTGAGGTCCGGCGGGGTCGGGGGAGGGGTGTTGAAGAGCCCGCTGCGGGGGCTCAGGTTTCCCTCCAGGATGGCGCCGGTGGTGGCGCCGGCGGGGAGGTGGGCGCCCGCCCCTTTATCCAGACACCTGAGGAGGGCCTGCGCCGCCTGCAGCCGCTCGGCCGCCTTGTCAGAGTTCAGCGGCGACGGGTGCAGGGCGCTCGGGCTGGCGACAGTGGTGTGACAGATGACAGACGGCCGGGTGGGCAGGCTGCCCGATGAGGGGGACGTGCAGGTGGGGGAGGGAGACAAGGCCTTCCTCAGGACGCCGGGCGTGGCGGGTTCGAAGCAGGAAGGATGCAGGATCCGTTTGTCGTAGCCGGCGTCGTCGTGGGTGCCTCCGAGCGGGCTGCTGCCGCTGCTGCTGTGTTTGGGCGACTGGGAGCTGTCAGAGAAGCTGTCGCCCGCCTTGCCGCACTTCCTGGAGATGGTGAACTGGTTGGGGTCCTTGCCGTCTTTCCGCAACATCTCGGGGAGGAGGCGCCGGCGTGCGTTGATGAACCAGTTGCATACCTGGGAAAGGTCACACGAGGTCAGTCTTGGACACCGAACGCAATCAAAGACCAGATCGTTCTAAGTGCCAAACAAGCCACGGCGCCCCCTGTCGGCAACTTTGCACAGAGCAACCCGCTTCCCACCGTGTTTGGCTGAAAAACGGCAAAACAAGCCAGCTAAGAACGAACGAGTTCGCCAAGCAACAGAAACCGCTTCCGAGTCTACAGAAAAAGAAAAATACGCCCAACTGCCAACAAGCTTCCCAAAACAACCAATCAGAAACCTTGCTTCCAACTTTGCACCCAATAATATTAGACGCCCGCCTACGACAAACTATGAGCATGATCCAATTAAACTCTTAACTTTGTCTAGATTGCGCTTTGGTATAAAAGTTAAGTTTGGTTGAACCCCTTTTCTTGGGTGGCATCACAGTAGTACGCTTGAAGAAGGTTGAGCTTTAGTACGATTCGGAATCGATTTCAAATGTCCCAAAATCTATTTGATTTAAAACATTTGATACCGTCTTGCCCTTGTTTGTGTGCGCCTTTATTGGGAGCGCTGTTCATGTTGTACACAATTCGGCAACCGAGGGGCAGTGTGGTTCTGCGCATTCTGATACACTGTTAAGTTGTAGCCACATTAGAGAGTAGAAGGAAAAAGTCACGATCACGTCATTCCAATAAAAGTTTGGGGTTTTTTCAGCGTAGGAAGAGCATATGCCGGTGAGTAATGTTAAAATGCTTGTCTGTATACTTTCCTGAAGCGTTTTGTATGGATAGCCATTGTTCTGAGTGATAAAAGTGCCGCGAGAAGCGCGCTAATTAGCATTAGCGACCTGGAGTAGATCATGACTATTCTCGAGTGACAACAGATCAAATTGGATGTCATGTTTATATCCTTATTTAGCTAATGCGAGTTTAGGCTATCTAAGTAATGCAATGAAAATAGAAGGCCGCAGTTGACCCGAATTAGGATATTTTAAATTCTCACTTATTTTTGCTGACTGGTGCACTTTTCCCTTTCCCGTTGATCTCACTCTGTGTTGTAATCGAGGTTAGATTCTGACTTGAGTGCTGCTGGTGCGAAAATAAAAAAAAAGTGGCAATAAAACGGTGGTTGTCATAGCGACAATCGGGGGGTCAACCGCCTTGTTTTCTTTGGTTCCGCGGGCCAGTCGTAACTGGCTGCAGCTATGTAAATGACTCCGCATTGTTCCCAGACAGCTGGGATGGGAACGGCTGCGGGGAGGGAAATTCCTCAGCATTCACTTACTCACTGCTCCCTCCTCTTCCTCCTCCTCCTCCTCACACACTGCGGAGTTGCGCCACAAAAGCAGACGACCTCCAATGCAGTAGTGTCATGTTTTGACAGGAAATGATTCAGCCCATACTTCCTCACCCCCCCCCCCCCCCTACTTTGTGTGTGTGCGTGAGTACCTGCAGTGTGGAAAGCTGCGTCTGCTTGGAGAGGAGAGCCTTCTCCTGCTCCGAGGGGTACGCGTTGTAGCGGTGCTCGTACAACCAGTCCCTGAGGATCTGCACCGACTCCTTGGGCAGGTTGCCTCGCCGCTTCCTTTTCCCGCCGCCGCTGGACGACAGGTCCAGGGGGGCGTCCACACCGTCGTCGTCGTCCGTCTCGCTCCCCGACAACATCATCATGCCTGACGGAGGGCGGGAAAGAGAGAGGTTGGTTTTCCCAGCTGTCAGGTTGCGCCATGTGATTCATCGACGGGGGGGGGGGGGGGGGGGGGGGGCAGGAAATGTGCGAGGAAGAGAAGAAGGCGACAGGACGTCACAAAAGGCGGTCGGCTGTCAGCCATAAAAGCAGCCCGGACGCATTGGAGCCACACACCTCGCGTGCTTGTGTGACTCAGGCGGACCATGGCAGGCCTCCATTGTTTGATGGAACATGTGCAAAAGGAGTTTAAAAAGCTCAAAGAGTCAGACACAATATGTGCATCTCAAGTCTTCAAAATATGCCTCGAAAGTCAACAAAGCAGGTTTTGGATTCAGCTCAAGGAGCATTTCAGGGATTCCCAATATGCCACAAAACTCATCAACAAACAAAAAAACAAAACAGACTTTCACACAGTACGCAGCTCTCGGCTTCAAAATACGCCACAAAAGTCAACAAGTTAGGCGTCAATACAGCTCAGCGGGCATGTCAGGGGTTCAAAATGGGCCTGGAAAGTCAAACAACTTGTCAACAAACAAATCTGGTGACATTTCAGCTCAGTGAGAATCTCCAGGGTTCAAAATACGCATCAGAAGTCAACAGATCGGGTGGTGATATGTCAACGGTTCAAAATGCATGATCCCTCAACAGTCAGAAGACAACAAACAAGATTTCAGTTCAGCAAGCATCTTCAGGATTAGCCCCCGCAAGTGTTTTTTTTCAGCTTATCCCCGTGACGGCAAAGTGATGATACCACCAAACTGTTATTTATATCAACTGTTTACCACAGTTCAATATTTCTAACCTTTAAATGTACTGACAGTAAATACTTTTATGAAAAACGCATGTAGGCCATAAGTAAATAAAAACAAATGAAAACACGAAGTAGTGTGGTAACTGAGCGCGCATTCTCGTGCCACAGGATGACGTATTGTTTTACCGCCACACAAACTAGCTCATAGAACTTTTGAACCGCAACATACTGTACGTGTACATGCCATTTAGATTTAGCATTAAGCAAGCAGACTGAAGGGCGAAGCAACGTGCTTGTTATAAATACACAATTGTCTTTATTTTGTTTAGTTTAACTGTAAAGTTTAACTGGGAGTGTCAAACAGCATGAAGCCTCTTTTTTGAAGGACTGTTCTGTAATTCAATCTACTAAACTTGTACAACCGCTTGTTGTGAAGTGAGTCACTGCCACCATAGAATGCTCGTATCTCAAGTATGCGCTTGCAAGTCAAAGCACAAAAAAACAACATTGATTGATGATTTATACCTCAAAAAGCTTCGAAGTCATATCTCAAGGCACTGTTATATAAAGTGCCAACGAGTTTACCGCCTGCTGTTTATACCTTTATAACATCAATTATCATAAATAATTGTACTCTAATGTCAAAAATAAACAATGGACCACCTGTATTTAACTTTTTACCCCTAAAAATAACTAAATTCCATTGAAATAAACAGTGCATTTGGGATATATTAGGTGTTTGACAGATGTGGGTCAAACGTCCGCCATTTTGGGGGCGGGGGGGATGGCATTTCCGGGTTTCTTATTTTAAAAGGCCCCTAAGTCACGTGAGCTCACCTTAATGCGGAAGTGACTTTAAGGGGGAAGAAAGTGAGTTTGGTGGAGGTGGGTTTACTCCATAACCTCCATAAAACCTCACCACGCAGACCGCCGTGGGGGCCGAATTCTAGTGGGAAAAGTGTGGGGCAGCCAACAGGATGAGGTAATTACGTGGGCCGGGGAGATGATGATGATGATGATGATGATGGTGGTGGTGGTGGAGGAGGAGGGGGAGGGGAGACCTGTTGCAAATCAGCGTCTCCAGACTAAACAAAAGAATCTGGAGCTGCTTCGAATTTCTTTGTACGCTTCGCAGTAAAACTTCTAAAACATTTATCTCGCGCTTCTTGAAGTCAAGTCTCACCCACAGTAGCCAGGAAAGACATTAAAACATAATTGGAGACTGGCCTCGTGTACGCTATGCGACTTAAAAGTTGTGTTCTTTTGTGTGTGTGTGTGGACACGCGGTGAACAAACTTCCAACAATGAGGTCAACCCCCAAAACACGACTACCAGTGGCTCCGTGACACATTTTTTTTTTTACAAACAAGCCGCCAGCGTCGAGACTTTTACACCAATTCAAGCAATTTGTCAAACTAAACGTCAACGGGAAAACACATTTAACAACTTTTCCACCAAACTCCAACGGGAAAATGGCGCACTCGCGCACCGCATTCAAACTTGCTAACAAAGACTGGCTTAACCCGCGCGCGGACTTGGAGTTTTAAAGCCGACGGACGACGAGGGGACATTCGGCGTTATTCTCGCCTCGCTCCGGTGATGAATTCGGGCGTAAACAAGCGGGGAACAAACGAAGTGTAATTCGGCGGTGACGTCGAGCCAGCACATGGCACTCACAGCCTGTCATGTCTGCACCGTAGACAAAAGACTCCGTGGAGGGAAATGGCTCTAGAAAAAACCCCTTTCCCTCGTCGTAATAAACATTTATTCACTACATCTTACCTTTTTTCGTCTTCATTTCCCCCCCACCACCTCTAAGCCCACTTTTTGATCCTCGCGTGGAAGAAAAGAAGCAAAGGTCCCCGCAGCGGTGATCTTCTGCTGCCTCAGCGTGTATCCAAATGTGAAGAATCCTTATTCATCAAGAAGGGGTTGGAAAAAGGAGAAAAATGTATCCGTTTTTTTTGGGGGGGGGATTCTGTGCCGTGTGCTGGTCCTTGGCGGAGGTAGGCAGGCTGTGTGTTGGGGGGGTGGATGATGATGAGGAGGAGGTGAGGGAGGGGGGGGGGGTCACCTGAGATCTCTCTCGCTCTCTCTCTCTCTCTCTCTCTCTCGCTCTCTCTCTCTCTCTCTCTCTCTCTCTCTCTCTCTCTCTCTCTCTCTCTTTCCGCGCGCGAGTCTTTTTGCTCATTGACTGCGTTGTGCGTGTATGATGGGGGGGAACTGGGTGACAGCTATCTTTGACAGCTGCGTGACTCAACCCACGGAGGATGCTCCCTCCCCTTTCCCCACCGCCCGCTGACATCAGCTCCGCGCGCCCCTCTCTCGATCCGCTCCACTGACACACGCACACAAACAAACACAACGTGCAAAAACAAGCTACTGTTGTTTTCACGGTTTTGTTTACTGTATCGCTTTCGCCCGTGTAATTATTGGTTTCGTTATACAGTACTCGAACCCTATATGCAGTATGTGTTTATATTGCGCAGTCGAGGTTGGCGCACTAAGTCAACACGTTGAAAACAACAAAAAAACATGAGAGAAAAAAACAGTGCAAGATCAATGCCTTCATTTGTATGCGCCGCGCAGCCATGCGACAGCTGCTCAAAAAAAGAAAAGCTGTGGATAAGCGCTCTTGAAGCGAAATGTCGTCTCCTGGTGGACGGTTGTGGGAATGCAAGGGACGTCAGGAAAATACAAATACGCGGCTATCTATTGTACTTGAGTATTGATTTTTCTGATGACTTTTTACTCGCATCTATCGAACCCTGTGATTATTCAAGTTATTTTGACTCGAGTCTCGATTGCAGTCGGACTGTTGAGGTTGTCCTTCATTTTTTATAAGTTATGGTTTCCTATATCGCTTGCGTCGGAAACCTCGAACCTCCAAAAATAGTGACTTTTCAGGAGACCCCAACAATTGTTAATTTTTTGTTCAACCATTAACATTACATCATCAAAGAGAGAAATACATTTTCAACACTTTCAATAATTTATATATATATTTAAAAATAAATAAAATAAAATAACACCCACACCTGTGGACTGGCCAACAGTATATATTTTTGAAAAATAAACTATTTACCAAATTGTGACTTAGGAGGTTTTGGCCCGACAACTGTTGCATAAATCAGATGTCAAGGATAGCAGTTTGTTCAACTATGGTTCAAGTTCCTCTAAAAAAAATATTTAATATTTATGTCGTCGGCTCCAATAATTTTTTGTGGAGGATTCTCATTTTTTGGCATCACACGACATTTCGAGGTTACGGACTGCGTGTGGTGTAAGAAGTAGGTAAGTAGCAATGTTGGTTACCACCGTACTTATTTTTCATTTGATTGAGTAATATTTCTCTCTAAAAAAATAAAATAAAATGTGTCTACATTTTTTTAAATTATGGATTTATTGGAGAATTTACTGCATTTTTTTTTTCAGTTTAAATGTTATTAAATGCAAAATTACGTTTTGTTCCCCTACTGGTACTATATGTTAACCAATCCATGTTATATAACACCCAGTTACGCCCCCTTTTTCATATCAATGCTAAAGTTATAGTGAACAGACACTCCAACATGGCTGAAGCAGTGAAACTAATCATAAAAATGATTACTCGAGTGTACCTCTGCCCTCACCTTTCAAACTGTGCAGTTACGTTTCTTTTATTTTGATGGGATGACCTCACCCGTGTATTATTGAAACAATGTGGTGAGACCTATATTTAGATGGTGTCTGTACAACGTGCACCGTCGTTCAGTGTCAGATAGTGTCGTGAGAACTGCCACGCTTGTAATTAAGCCAGTTAATGCCCTGTAAAATCATCACTATAGTGATAGAAAGAAACACAAAACACTTTTTTTTTTTTATCAGGCCATGTAATGTGATTATATAAATAAATAACATGGAAAAGTCCACAGTTTCCCAATTCAGTTTACTCAATGGCTAATATTCTTCCTCAGCGAGAGCTAAAGTGTACTTTATTTTGTATTAGTAACAAGATGTTCATTTTAGGCGTTATTACACAACCAGGCTGACGTATCTCATCTTTTGATGTCTCCGTATGCTTCACTGTTGCATTCCTTCACGTTGGACCGGAAGTAAGGGTGTGTCAAGCACGCAAGATATGGCGCATTCAAACTTTCAAAATAAAGAGCTCGCCACAAAGACAACCAGAATGGTGTAGTTTCCGGTGTAATTTGTTCTCAATCAGGGTCTGCTAGCCATAACTCGGGAAATTTATAAAATAATTTGTAACGCACTCAAAAGAAAATAGGATAAAAAGTAGATTATAACTACTGTACTCAAGTAGTTTTATCTCTTGATTTGTTTACTTTAGTATTTATTTGACTGAATCACTGGTATGGTGTTATTTTGTTTTACAGCCATTTGCTAATTTTATATTTTTTTAGTCTGTCCCCAACAACACATTGTTTTGATAGTGATTTTTAGTTAGTTTATACATGTATGATATTTAATAAAAAAAAAAAATGTTTGTACACATGTAAGCTTCAGAGTCTGTACACGTTTAATTCAGGGAGTTGATGAGTTACCTTTGTCTTTTTTTCTATACGTACCTTTGAGTGTGCGAGTACTTGAAATCACCTGTGACTTTTATTTTGAAGGCGCCGCAAACGGAAACAACGTCCATCACCCGATCGGGCTTGACTGTTTAACAACCGCCGAGCTCCCGTCCCAGCTTTTTGGGAGGCTCCCGGTGTAGGAGTGGCGCGAGTGGGGCCGAAGTATACAGTGTCCCCCCCTCCCTCCCTCCACTTTTCTACTATCGGGAACAGACGGGGGTCGCCGAAAAAACTTCCTCTGCAACTTCGCCGCGTCGATGTCGGTGACAAGCGGCGGTATTTTTAGCTGTGGCCGTCATCGCGCTGTGACTGGCTGGCGGTGGGCTTGCTATAAAGGACGCGCTTCGACATGCAGCTTTACAACAGCGCCTTGACCCACTACCCGAGATCATCCAGCAAAGTCACCATCACTTTAAACGGCGGAACCTCCAGCACACCTGAGGAAGAGGAAGACGCACCGGGACCGAGCCAGCCAGAGGCGACCGCTACTTCCGCAAACATGCCTGCTTTTTCTTGCTACGAAGCCTCCTCCTCCTCCTCCTCCTCGAGGCCCAGGCCTGTTTACTTCACATCCACTGCCGAGTTGCTCATACGCAGAGCGGACGGGGTGGAGAGGACGGTACCGGTCCAAATCACCAGGGTGCCCAAGCCTCCGCCCCCTGACGATGAGCTAGTGGACTTTATAGATGAGCTCAGGAACAGGACTGATGGACTTTTCATGGAGGACCCCGGGGAGAATATACAGTTTGAAGAAGAAGCGAGGAATAACAGGTGGGTGCTTGAAGAGGAGCCCTGCGGCACTCCTACAGAGCCCCGCCTGAAGGATGAGGGGTCTACGTCGGACTTTGAGCTCAGCGTACTGCAGGAGCAGAAAATTGATGATAAGGTGACCCGAGATGACAAGGTGGCCCGCTACCTTGCCGAGGTGGAAACGCAGAATAAGTATCTTCGGGAAAGACGCAAGTTCCGGTACCACATCATCCCGGATGGCAACTGCCTGTACCGGGCCGTATGCAAAGCCACCTACGGGGACCAGGCGGGGCACAGCGAGCTGCGGGAGCGCACGGTGCACCACATCGCCGACCACCTGGACCAGTTCAACCCGGTCATCGAGGGCGACGCCGGCGAGTTCCTCATCAACGCGGCGCAGGACGGCGCCTGGGCCGGGTACCCCGAGCTTCTCGCCATGAGCCAAATGCTGGACGCCAACATCCACCTGACCACAGGGGGCAGCGCCGAGAGCCCCACCGTGTCCACCATGGTGCACTTCCTGGGCGAGGAGGACGCGTCCAAGCCGGCCGTCTGGCTGAGCTGGCTGAGCAACGGACACTACGACGTGCTCATGGACGCCTGCGTGGACAACCCGGAGTACGAGGACTGGTGCCGGCACTCCCAGATGCAGAGGAGGCGGGACGAGGAGCTGGCCAAGTCCATGGCAGCGTCCTTGTCCAAAATGTACATTGAGAAAAACGGAGCTGTGTAAACACAGAAAGACTGTTTGGTTTGTGCCTTAAGTGATTGATTTTTAATAAGACGTATGAGGTTTAACAAAGTGCCGTGCACAGACTTGACTGTTTGTATTTGCCACTGTTGCGACATTAGTGGATGAAAATGTGTCTGTGTTCGGAATCGCCCCCCGCCACAATGTTTCTTGAAAAATAACAAACAACCGATTGTCACTAAAAATGTGAAGTGGGGGAATGTAGTGTGCATGAGACAATTTTGAGCTGGGGTGCGAAAATTATCTTTTATGTAGACATTATTTGTGAGTTTATTTATTCGGAAACCAGCCGACGTTGATTTGGTATGTTGTAATTACGCAATTAACAGGGAATGATTCCGAACACAGCATGTTTGTGTTGACTGTTAGCGTAAGGTTACTCGGGCCACACGTAAAAGAAAACAATTCAACAGGTAATGGTGTTTTTTTAAAAGGAAAACAAAGTTGTAATGTAATTGTATTTATAAAAAATAATAATAATTAAAGAACGCATAACGTGTTATTTTTTTCCTCCATCAAAAAAAAATCCCAAATATCTTGAATATTGTTTTTTTTTTTAAATCTTGCAAAATACTAGTGTTCATTTCCTTGAAATAATAGAACAAAAAAATACATATTTTTTTCGTGAATCCATCTGACTCTTGAAAACATACTTCCCAAGACTTTGAATATTTTTATTTTTAATATGATGGGGGGGGGGGGTCTAATCTCAATTTTACTCTACAGTGCTTTTTTTTAATTAATGACTTTTATGCTTTCTTTTTGTCATAATGTGACTTTTGAAACAAAAGCTTTGAAATATATGATTTTACTTTTCAACTTTTATCTTGTTAATTACAAGTTTCCAAATTGAATACTGTCAAATGCAATATAAATCCAACTATCTTGAAAACAACAACACTTTTTCCTCCAAATGTAAGAAAAAATCTTTTCAGTTTGACCTTAATATTCCTTTTTGTGACATGAGTTAAATGCTACATATTTATTGCCGCACTGTTTATATATTGCAGGCTTAAAGCTTGGGACCTAAAATGCTGCCAACTACTCTAAATGCTTACGAAGCAGATGCACATTTTTATGGCAACGTGTTTTTTTTTGTTTTTTTGTAATTCAAGTTTGTTGCAATGCATTATTACATTCTATATGTTCATGTACTGTTTTGATGTATTTGACTAAGATGAACATTTAATGACGTGTTCAAGCAAGCCTTTCGTAATCCAGATACCTTTTGCCACCTTTTCTATCTGCAATTGATGCACAAATAAAAGTGTCCTTCTATGTGACTCCTTCGTGTTTGACTCGCTGCGCGTCTCCGTGGAATTCTTGGAAGTGTTTTTTGGGTCAGGCCGCTTGTCATGTTTGAGGATTTTGTGAATAGCTACAAGTTTTTTTTTTTTGCTGTGTATTTTTATCCTCAATGAATAAACACCGTCAACTGGGGGAATTTGCTAACTCATGATTGAGAAAACTTCTCCCAACTCTTTTGACCTAGTTATGGATAATGCCATGATTCTGCAGTTGTGAGATGGCCTCATTGTTGCCAGTTTAGCAATTTTGTCGCTATATTTAGTGTCTTTTCCGACCCGTCTGGGGAGTATTTTTTTAAAAAAAAGGCGACTTGTGACAAATTTAGAAAACATTTGGAGACTCTGACATTCCCTGCACGCCATCACACCGCTACATCCAATGGTGAGCCAATTTCATTATGAGATTGGGTTTTCATTGGCGGAGGCAGCACTTCACCGCCAAGCCGAATTATGCTCGTCAGTTGTTCGGCTTGACATTTTTGTCTGGTGGTGTGCCTTGATTTTTTTTTCTCCATGGTTGAAAACGTCCAATTCTGGTCGATTATTTTTTCACAAATTTATAAGGGTGACCGTGTGTGTGTGTTTACAAATTGACTGCATTGTTAAAGGCCCAACAAACCAAATTTTTGTGGGGTTTACTGCCTGACTTCGACTTAAAGACAACCCTTATGGAGAATTTAGTCTTCAATGGATCCAACCCAGTAAGACTCAAATGACGTTCCACACATTTTCAACCTTACTGGTCACTTCCTTCTCCTTCCACTAGAGGGTGTTGTTGACCCCAAATAATGGATCCCATCGAGCAGTGGTTCTTAAACATTTTACATAATGACCAACAGTAAGAGTTCATAAAAACAGGCAGAGGTTATTTTCTTCAAAAATATATCATTGTTTGCCATTGACGACTCAAGGATGCTTAATTGTGCCACCGTTTGAACATTAGCATTTCATCAAAATCTAAGGAATATTAATCTGCGTGTCACGACTGTTATCTGGTCTCATTTCTCGTAAACCGACCACCAGAGACTCAACATGAGCTCCCTGTTAGGAAAACTTTTGGACAGTCTCGCTTCTACTATCAGGGAGTTAAAATGTGGAATGCTCTCCCCGCTGAACTTAAATTGGAGACAAATACAAAAAAAAAAAACCCACAAACAGTGGCTTAAGCCGGGCTAAATTGGCTCTCACTTGTTTTTTTTGTACATTTTTGTCAAATTGACGAAGACGTTATACAGCACACTAAATAAATAAATAAATAAATAAATAATGCAAGTCGAAAGAGATGACTGAGATGTATTATTTTTTTTGTATTTTCAGCCGGAGTGACGTCCCCCAGCGGAGCGGAGGCGGTGGGGGCGGTGGGGGCGGAGGTGGCGGAGGTGGCCGCCTGCGAGCGAATAGGGACGCGGCCGCCCCGACGCAGTTGCGCTTGGCTGGTGAAGTTCAGTTCGCGGAGTCTTTAAAAAAAAAAGAAAAAAAAGAAAAGAAAAAAGAAGAGAGAGTAAGAGCAGGAAGCAGCCGGCGGGGAAGAACATCGGACATGTCGCGGCACCGCGTGCAGTTCGCGGACCTCCCCACCACGATTGACCACAGAGGAGGGGGCAAATTTCACAGTAAGGGACTATTTTATTCATCCGCTAATTGACCTTGATTGTTGGAGACGCACCACTCAAATCAATCACTGCCTTCCAAATTGAGTCGTACGGTTAAAATCCACGTTGCCCCGATGTGTAACTGCTTATACGACTTTATCATCATATTCCTTATAGTTATAACAATAATAGTACGAATGCTAAAGAGTCAATCATTTGGTTTGAGCACGCCGTATGAGATAGTTGAGGATGCAGCTGTTTGCAGACCAGAGGATGTGTGTTTGTGATTATATATTCAGTATATAATTAAATCATGTATGCTGCAAGTAGCAAAGCGCTGCTTGACTTTCAAGTTGTTCTGATGTTTCCCGTAGGAAATCATGTAAATTAATTTCCAGCAGGCTCCAAATGCTAAAAACCTTTTATTAAGTGTACAGGCAGTGTTTTCATTATGATTTGAATGTTCTGGGCCTCGTGGTGGTTTAGCGGTTAGCACATTTGCCTCGTAGTTCTCACGTTTGGGGTTTGAATCTTTGAAGTGTTACAGCTTATCAGTTTATTATATATATTTTGAGGAGCCAAGTTTCGCCTGGGTTGTTATGATGTTATGGAGAGTTCTCGCCTCTTATACACCTCTACTTCCAGAAAAGATATACAAAAAAGAGACTTGACGTTTACTATCCAATGAATGATAAAACACTATAACACATGTATTTAAAACAACCACTTAAATATGGCTTGCTAGCTTAATGCTAACTCATAATGGGGAGCACCATAGATGGGCTACGGGTTAGCATCTATGTTGCAGTGTTATATGCTTTCCAGGAGTAGCACAATGCCCTTCGAAGTAAAACAAACATTTTTACAAAAACTTTTTAACTCATTCACTGCCATTGACGGCTATAGATGTCAAAAATTAATTTGAACAATTTCTATTAGTTTAACATTTTTTTCCACTTTTGTTAAACAAGAGTATGAAAACCTAGAATTATTTTATTGTACATTTAGAACAGATATAAAATTTGAAGTCTAGTGAAGTCATGCGATTCAATTCCGATTAAAACGGCCCTAATTTTTAATTATTATTTTTTTTAATCACGTCAGGCGATTACAATTTTTAATTGTAATTAATTGCATGACTTCAATAGTTAACTCACAATTAATCACAAATTTGATATCTGTTCTAAATGTACAATATTTTTGTTCTAGGTTTTCATACTCTTGTTAAGAAAACTGGGGAAAAAATGTTAAACTAATAGAAATAGTTCAAATTAAATGTTGACGTCTATAGCCGTCAATGGCAGCGAATGAGTTAATTTCACCACTGTACTTACTGGACAGAATTAAAACAGCGAACACGATACAAAGTGCACCATGGCGTGATTCTAAACACAGTCACTATTTCTGAAACAATTTTGTCTCTCACAAAAGATGAATCATCTTAGCTTCCTCATTCGTAAGGTAAAAATAGTCCTAAAGTTGTGTTAGCGACATTTCATTTAACTCTTTTGCAGTTGCAACTTTGTTTATATTCGCGCAATCCTCTCAGCATAATTAAATCATTGACGTTTTGGAAGCCCCTCTTTTTGCACTCCCTCCTTCCTTTTCGGATGCAAGTCAGCAGCATCCAGCAAACGCTCATAGGAAGTGGCAGCTGCCCTTTGCATGCTCCTGCCAACCTCCCTCCTCAGGTGTCCTCTCATGTTGACTCCCGAGTAGGATGACGCTCCTCTCACACGACGGCCGACCCCCCCCCCCCCCCCCCCCGGTGCTTTACAGCCTCCCCTCAAAGTGTGGTCGGCGTTTTTTGATGAGGCGCACGTGATCTTTAGCCCCCCCCCCCCCACGTGCTGCAACGTAGCAGCAACAGGCGAATGAGCCGCATCTCCATGGCGACGGGGCCGAGTGTAAGGCCAGATGAGACGCAATTGGAAAATTGCTGACGCATCCCGAGCGAAGTATGATGTCATCTCCGGTGGCAGCGATGCGTTATTGTGTCACTCCTGATGACCTGAGGTGAGGTGACATCAAACTGCAATCTCATATCCACTTTCCACATGCAGTGTACCGTGCAAAAAAAAAAAAAAAGCAGAAGAAGAAGACTTTGTTTTTTTTTTTAACGCAGACATATTATGTCAAATGGACTTTTTTAATGGAACACAGTGGGTAGCGTTGAGCACATCTCTCGAACGAGTGCTATAGAAAAGGAATGGTTGGACTTTTTGATTGCTCGTATGCAAATACTTGGGATCCCCGGCGTGCCTGCTCGCCCATCAAGTGGGAAATTAAACAAGCAAGTAAATATTTACGGGGGGGCGTCGACAGCCCGCAAAGAGTAAGATGCTCCTTTTTTGATTGGACGGCCGAGGGACGATCGCGCCTTCCCGCTCAATCGGTAGCATGAAGAGAACGGGGGCCGAGTGGAAGTTATGCCATCAATCATTTGTCTGATCTTCACAGGAAGCCACTCCCACTTTGTCCGCCGAGCCAAATTAAAAGGCCAGGAGAGGGTCGAGAGCATATATGAGTATTTTAGTCCCTCAGAGAAACCACCCGCTTGTCATTTTAGCCCTTCGTAGTCCTTTTTTTTGTAATATATCATTGTTCAAATAGAGATTCTAAACTATATTTATTGGCCACAATTCGGAACTTTTTTTTCCCCCCTCTCACATATGGATACAATCATTTCGGGAAGGTTGTTGTGCGGCAGCAGTGAAATCGAGTTACGTTACACAGATAATAGAATTTGTGACTTCTTCACACAGAGTTCTTGCAAAAATAGCCATAATAGGAGCAATACTCGGGACTGGCAGCGAGGAACGACGACAACGACATACGTTATAGGCAACTTCCAAAAAAATCTTTTAGTCACTCAACGCCGTGCTCCGATTTAACTTCCAGAGGTGAGAGAGCCACTTTCGTGTTAAAACGCACCAGGAAAAAAAAAAGCTCCCCGAGTATACGTTGTGTTCGAGCAATCTCAACTTGTGTTTGTCCATACCTTGAAGAAAGAAAAATGGACCCCGGAGATTTTAAACAGCTGTTTCCACGGCGGATTAAGTGCCTCTCTCTTAAGGGCTCTTAAGTTGCCCTTCTCGTAAAGTGGCAACGTTTCGACAGCACGCCGTGGCCTTCTCCTCCCCGAGAGCAGACGGACGCTGTTGTTTTTCTTGCTGCCACTCGGATAAAAAAAAAAAAACAACGACCTTGAGGTGACTTTGCTTGAACGCCGTAATGGCGTGCAAAGGTTGCGCCGCACGTCCGTCGAGGGGTTTTGTCCGTGCCCCCGTTCGTGACTTTTCACTGGATCACTTCCCATTGATTGCGAAATTCTTGAATTCATGTCTGATTTTGGAATGATCATCATCATCATCATCATCGCAAACCCTCTCTTGCCCGTTTCCTATTTTTTCGGACCATCTGCTTTTTTTTACTCTCCATGATAAATAACCACGCTCTGATTTTGTGCTTCAATCAACATAATATAGAAGAGAATGTTTTATGCGGATGTGCTTAATCTCGAGCCGTCCATCCGTCAAGTCGACGCGGCTGCAGGGCAGCATTGTGATGATATTTGAGAGGAACCAGATGCCCCCCCCCCCCCCCCCCCCCCCTGAGTGTTGCCCCCGAAGCGGTGTCAAGGAAATAATGAAGCTCACCGGTTCAGCGGCAACAAGTGACACATGGACCCCCCTCTCGGCGTCGGCCACTTACGGCTCGCCGTCAGCCCGGCGGCACCTGCCGGGCCACCGCAGTCCGGCGGCCGGCGGGATCCGCAGAGGAGTAAACAAACTCTTCTATCATGTTTACGGTCGCCTCAAGACCGAGAGAATCCAAAGGCTGTTAATGCGCAGAGGGCGAATGCGCAAGTGATGGATCGCGAGGAGTCGGGCCTGTCTGGCCTCCGAGCGGCGGTCCTGAAATACCTCAGCTGCTTTATTGGCAATTAGAGACGAGCGGGCTGTATTTTTCGTTGCTGATAGGGAACTCGTAACATTCTCAAAGCGCGATCGCGCCACGTTGTCAACGGCCGTTGCCGTTGCCGTTGTAACGAAGGGGCAGGAAGTGATGAGTGGGAAAAGTCGAGTGGTTCGATGCCGAAGCAAAGGTCACTTATTGCGAGTGTACCTGGAACCCTGTGCCTGTTGAGTAGGTACATTATTCAGTATTGCACTTTTTTTTTGGGTGACATTTTTAGTGATGTGCCATGAGTTTTTTTTCTCTCTCTAATATAAAATACAGCGTGCGCCTTGGCTCAGGTTTAACAGTGCCCCTAAATGAATGTGTGCGGATACCTGATAACGAGGCCCATCGTCGGCATGTCGGGAAAAACTCGGCACTGGTGACTGTCGTGCCCACCAACAGCGATTTTAATGACTTTCCAAATCAATCAAAAGATCTGGGTCGCCGCCACAGAGGTCGTCTGGCACGAACGCAAACAAAAGAACTCCTGCGACTGCAGTCCTCATTGTTTTGCTGGGGAACGCGCTGCTTGTTTTGAGCCCGTTTTCTTGCTGCCAAAGAAAAGTATTTGCCGAAACTATTATGCTAAGTATTAAAAAAAAAAAAACGTTTGTGTCTCGTTCGGAAAATCAAGAAACGTATGAGGCGAGAGCAGTCAGCCAATCAGTCAGTTAACTTTATAATCTTGACAATATACAATTGTAACTAGTTAGTTGTTAGTTTAGATGATATGCTTGTATCACAATTAGTTAATCGTTTTGTTACTGGTAAATCAATTGGAAGGTTAGTTAGCTAGTTACAATGTTTTGCTTCTAGTTATCTGTTAGGTAGTTGAACACGAGATTACGATTGGACAGGTTTGAGTTATTTAGTCATTGGATTTATTTGTTGGCTAGTTAGATTGTTTGTTGGTTAGTTACTTTAAAGATACATAATTATGAGTTAGTTAGTTAGATGTGACTGGACAGCAGTTAGTTAGATAAGGGGTTATGATTAGTTAATTGAAATGTGCTTGGATCCCAGTAAGTTGAATGCATGATCGTGATTGGATTAGTAGTTAGTAAGTGACTTAGTGAGTTGAGTAAGAGGTCATTGGACATCAGTTAGTTAGTTAGATAAGAGGTTATGTTTTGGTAGTTAGTTAGCTTGATAGCAAATTGATATAACTAATTTTCAAAAAACTTTGCAGTGGTGTGGAACTTGGACCAAGACAAAGAAAAACAACCCAATAAATTCTGGACAATGAAAGGATCCAGTATTTATTTGTAAAAAAAAAAAAAAAAAATCACAGTTAACTTTGTATCCATGGAGGTCACCCAAGGCAATGATCCAACTGATTGCATTATTAAGTAAACAAAGGTTCGGGATTGAGGGCAGAGGTCTACTCCCTACTGAGACTGAGATTCGTCTTCGTTATGGATGTCATATGCATTTTACATGACATAATACAGATAAGCCAGCAAACGGGTAAAGACACTCCTGGTTACTGACAGCAAGTCGGAGGTTCACAATGAGGAAGAAGCAGGCGGATGTTGATAAGTGCAAGGAACGCCACAGTGTGTGTGGGAACGTGTGTGCTCACATGTGGAAAGTGCTGAGAAAGGGCCGACTTTCTCTTCCAGCCTGAGAAAAACACCTTCAGCCCCAGCAGTTGTACATTCCAATTGGTTGACTTCTGTTTTTTTTCTGCTGATAAAAGTGTGCGCTGCCTCATCAGCAACATGTAAAAATGAGCAAACAAAATCACTTTTTTTTTTCCCCAGCACTTCCTGGCAAAGTTTGTAGGTCACGTCGGGGTAATCCACTTTGCTCCTGGGAAAGTCTGCTAATTAGCATCATGCGGAGGGCTGATCCATCACTCCTGACTGTAATCTGAAGACAAAGAGGCTTTTTAACTTGTTTGGAACTCGATCACTTTTAAATCAAAATAGATCAATATTTTTACCCTGAAATATTGCCCTTGAACCTGAGTTCCAGATTTTTTAAAATTATTATTATAATATATATATATTTTTTTTTTACAAAAAAAATGCTTATTTTTGCGTTATAGATTGGACAGCATTTAGCTAGTAAGTTAATTGGTGAGCTAGTTAGCTGGTAAATGATATGCTGAATATGTGATACTTAGATCACAGTTGGTTAGTTAGCTGGTTATTAGGGCAAAAGGTTGTGGTTGGACACTAGTTAAGAGCTTATGGTTGAACATCGGTTAGTTGGTTGGTTAGATAGTGGAAACGTTAAACTTGCATTACTATTCATGCATTTGCTTATTGAGTAGTTAAATTGTTTGTTTTTTCCTTGACATGTTAGACTTGGATCAAAGTCGGATAAGGAATTCCGATTGTTTAGTTACTTGGTTATACTTTGAGTGCAGTTAGATAGGATATTATGAGTGGAAAAAAGTGGTCGTTAGCTAGCTAGTTGGTTGGTTGGTAAGTTAGTTTAGTAAGGTTATGGTTGGTTGTGATGTCACGCTTTGGTTCACAATTCTTTGCCAGCTGTGTTGTGTTGAAATGCAGACCAAAATCTTTCTCCATTAGGGAAGGTCTACAAAGTTTCTTTCTTGTTGTTTTTTTTTTTAGCTTTAAATCGTAGTTGTCCTCTAAATGTCTGCCCGCAATCCCCCACTTTTGTCTCACTTCCAACAGAAAGCCGATTGAGCCTCAGCCAAGAAGTGAGCTGAGAACATTCATTGACTTAACCTCGGAGCTCGAAGGGTGCAACGGAGTTTTAATATCGCAAGGAAAAGTGGGTGTGCCTGACTGATAGAGGTCTGCGGTTTGTCTTTGAACTTCCAAATGAGGATCAGACGAGCCAGGTTAGGGCCGAAGCCACCAGAGATTGAAGGAGCAGCAGGAGGAGGACCTCGGCATGTGAGATTCACTCCTCCCTCCCTTTAAAGCTTTATCTCCTCTACCTTCTCATCTTTCTTCAATCAGCCTTCTTGGCACCCTCTGCTTCTCCGAGTCACTTCATCAATGGCTTAAGGCCGGGCTTCTCAAACTTTTCTGGAAGCAGGGGGATAGATTTTTTTTCCAAAGACCTCCTCATAATCCTAACGCCAATTGCGCTTAACTACCATTCGTACCCCTTAACTACCATTAAGGTGGCTATTTTTGAGAATAGAAGTCGTAATGTTGCTTTGACAAACCTCACGGGGGTCCCGGACACAAGCACTGGAAAAACATGTGTGTACACAAATCTGTGATGAGGTCAAAGGTCAGAGCAGATGTCAGCCGATGGGGCGGGCCAGACTAACCCCTGACCCAGGTTTTTGAAATTGAAGGTGAATAAGTAACATGTGTGTTCTACATTTGTAGTGCTTTGCCTTTCCTAGAGACACATTTGATGTATTGAACGGACGCAACAAAAGAGCCACTGTGACTGAAGTATTGGCGCAATACTAAACACAGCAGCATTTCGTATAGATTTATTTATCGTTTATAGGTCCAGCAGTCTTCATTACTTTATTAATCATAATTCCACATTTTTATTCTTGGATATTTGAAAATGTATTCTTGCCCTAATACTGTCAAGATTATTGAAGTTAAACTCTCATGCAATTCCGATGACACCAAATTTGACTTTTCTCACTTTTTACTGACAATAAAATTCTGTGGCTTTTGAGAATTTTTTTTATTTAAAAGGTAGCTAAACGATTACCCGATTCCCAAAAAGGATAAGATTGTTTCGATAATCGATTTGTTGTCGATTAATCAATCATTGCACCTCTATTTCATATCATTTTTTGGAACTCGACTTGTTCTTGTAGTTTTATTAAATCTAAAAAAAAATCTCAGAACTGTCATAATTCCTTGATTTCGTCCAGAATTATTATTATTATTATGTTGACAAATCCTGATACTTCAAAATTATTATTTGGACTATTATTGCAATATTTGGGGTTTTCTTCGTTCTTGTCATAATTCTTCGGCTCATTATTTTTGGTCTACAAAGAAATATATATATATGTATATATTTTTTAGAACATTTCACCTGATAAATTGCATTAAAAAAAGAAAAATCAGCCCGACGACTAAGTAAACAAGATGCTCTGGTGAGGGGAAGGAGAAGAAGAAAAAAAAAAATACTTCAACTTTTGGGTTTTTTCCCCTTTAGCAGGCGGCAAAACGAGAGCCCGCAGCTGTTTGCCGGTTGCCATTCATCACAATCAGCCTCAAGTCGGCACCGCTTATGGAGTGCTGTTAATTCCTTTTCATTTGCCATAAAAGAAAAGCCATAAAGACCGGAGATCATCACTGCTGTCGCAGAACTCCATCATAGCATAATGGAGTAAAGTCGAGCATCTTTTTTATTTATTTATTTATTTGTTTTTTTTGTCTCCGCAGCGCGAGTATATGTCAGATCGTTTTACCCCCCCCCCCAATCCTCACCATCTATTGCAGCCTTTTAACGATGATTTATTTCGGAAGCACTCGCGCTTCCAGCTTTAAATCTTGTGCCCGTACACGTCCCACTGTGTGTGTGTGTGTGTGTGTGTGTCGGGCTCCATCAGATGATTATCTGCTGTGTCCCTTGTTGGCCCCGACCCACGCTGTTGGCTCAGCACAACTCAGCTGCTGACTGAAGCCTTGTGCGCTTGTGTGTACGTGCGTGCGCATGTGTGTGTGTGTGTGTGTGTGTGCGCGCACCGGTTCATACAGTCGCTGGACTTCCTGTCCCTCATTGTGACACTGACGCCAGTGTGCTATCACTGCAGTTCACGTGTCATTGGATCCGTATTGTTGCTCATCAAGCTCCGGATTTTATCTTAGAGTTGTTTTCTTTGCACCAGCTTTCAAAACACTCTTTTTTTTTTCTTCTTCATTTTGGAACAGTAGAGAGCCAATAATATCTCTTGGTTGCCTTGAGAGATGAGTGACAGGATTTTGGTAAATAGTGAGCAATTCAAAAAAAAGTCTGAACATGTAGACAGACAATAAATCAAATTGTCACCCCCCCAATTAAAAAAATAAAAATAAATACACATTAAAGTCAACTCTCATGTCACAGAATATCACATTTTCAAATTTGAATATTTTTTTTTATCAATTATACAAATATAACTTCAATTTAGTATGAAACATTTACAGAGTCAAACTGTCATTGCTTCTCAAATTCTTTCATAATTAAATGTTTCAGACGGAAAATTAATTTCTGTTGAAAACACTTGAGCAAAAATATTTGTATTTGACTAAAAAAGAAAATGCATTAAATGGCGGAAATTTAACTCATTTCCATAGCAAAGTTAAAGTTTGTTCTAATTTAAAGCACAAAAGAATCAAATTGAAAACTTTTGTCATAAAAATTAATACAATTTCAGTTTGAATATACACGATAAATTACATTTAATTTAATTAAATTGCGAATAGTCACTCAGAATTAAACTGTTCCCACCATGAGTCAAGAATACAAAAAAACTGTTCCCCAAGCTGAAGTTTTAAGAGCAGGATTCCCCAGCACAACAAAACTGAGAACAATGTTGTTCCTCTTTCATTATTCACGTGTCATAATGCTCTTAATGTCAGGCAGGAGAATTATTCAATTGCTGTGTGGTGTCTGTGTGAAAATATGCAGGGGCTCTTCATGTCAATATCTAATGAGGATAATAAAATAAAAAAATAAAAAATCAGGAATAACTAATCAGGCCACATGGGGGCCCCAGAGATAGACCAACTAGGAGGGATGATGGCTCTTCTGGGACTCAGATAGGAGCAGACCTCCACCAAGGCAGAAACAAACTTTCCATTGAGATCAGTTGTAAATGTGCACATCAATAACTGTCATATGTTTGACGGAAACCTCATAACTCCAGAGTCATTACTGTTCAGGAAATATAAAAGAAAAAACTGCCAACCCAAAATCCATCAATCACTAATTTAAGATGCTAAAAAAATGACGCTGTCATGAACCGAAAGTCACATGCCGACCATTGACCATATTTGAACGTTTCTGTCTGACAGTGAAGATATTTAACTGGCTGCTGTCTTTCATGGTGACATATTGCCTTTTTTCATTGTTTACTAATTGTTAATGGTAAATATTTAGTTGAGATAACGCCTTCCTTATCCAGTCGTTGGTTCATCCAGAACATTTTTGAAGAAACAAAAAAAAAAAGTTTTGGTTGCAGTGTCATCCAAATGACAAGGCTAATAACGTCAAAACAACAGATGTTTTTATTTTACAATGGGGTTTTTTGTTGTTGTTGTTCACATGCTGTTGTTTACCCCCCCCCCCCTCCCCCAAATTTCCACGGCCTTTATACTTGTGCTTTCTTACTTCCTGCCATGCTCGTGGCTATAAACTTTACGCTAACTGACTGGGAGAGTCCCTTCAAGTTTATTTGGTTCCAGTTTCTGCTCCGTTGGTAGGAAAATCACCCTCATGAGCGTGTTTCACTTTCAGATCAACGCTACTATGAGAGCATATGACTACTGACCTACAGAAGGAGTGGAAGTCCAACCGTGTGACGTGTTGACTTCCAACAACACGTGTCATTGTGCAGCTGACTTTGTGTCGCTTTTTAATTCCTGGTAACTACATACAGTAGTCATACTGGAAATACACTAACTAATTTACATACTTGACGAGTTAAAAAAAGAAAGAAGTAAACCTCCCTTCATTGCAGATTCCAGGATTACAGTCCTGCTATTTCACAGATTTTTTTAAAACTTTTTTTTTTGGTACCATTAATCACTCCATTTTGGGCCAACTCTCATTTATTGTGTGCAATTCCACCATTGGCCACTACATGGCATCGCACTATTTAGAATGAGACAATGTACATTTGAAAGAAGAAGAATGAAAACAGGAAGTATTTCAGCATAGCCTGGTTTTTGCTGAAAACTAATGGACGTCATCCTGCTTTTTACGCCTACAGAAAGCAACGGCTGTAGGTTCACGTTTTAATGTATCTTTGGGCGTGATAATTCATGTATATTGTGAGATAATTTAGTTTAAAAAAAAACAGGATTTGTTGACTGTAAAGTAAGGGATTGTTATACTTTATGTGTTTAAAAAATAAGTGCTGTAATTGCGTTCCTAAATTTCTATATTGTGGATTTTACTAATGGGGTGGTCTGGAATGTAACCCCGGTGATGGATGGGAGAGATTACTTTTTCAAGTTTATTTTTTGTACTTGTTCTGAAACGCCCCAAGATGCCACCATAGTCCTGTGTAAATATGAATTGGTGTCAAGGAAGTACGTTGAAGTGACATCTCAGCTGAGACCAATTTTGTACTGTCTGTTGAAGTCTATCCTGGCTTGTTCATTTTCTCAACACAAAGCAAAAAAGTCAACAATGGCTCGTAAAAAAAAACCTCATAAGTTGTGACACTCTTAAGTCAGATACTCAGGGTCCCTATTACTGAACCGAAATTCCTATTGGTATGAAAAAAAAAAGAAGAGTTACAGTACACTAAAAAGTTGCTGATAGAATATTGATTGCTTGTTCTGGTGAGAAACTGTTGTTGCTGTGAGGAGTTGTGTTGCCTCTGTTGGTGCATAAAATCAACGGACTTGATGATGCAGCAATTTCCCATAACGTGTTTATTAAGGCCTGTTTTATAGATTTTTTTTCGCGCTGTAACGTATCACTGAGAATGATCGCAATTGAAACTTTCGTTTGCTTAGCTGCGGCGCGGGCACACGCACACACACTTCCTTGCTATTGTTGTGCATCTCTGTTGGCCTTGCAGGGGGCCTCCAGTCACTGAATCGGTGGCTGCTGGTGAGTAATGACTCATGATATGGCGGGGGGAGGGGGAGGGGGGGGGGGTGGAGCCCTCCGATGGAATGTCTGAGAGAAAACCCCCCCAGGGGCAGGCAAAACATCTACTTTAATCCTCAGCAGGGACTATGCACCTCTAGACGTCCACCCCCACACACCCCAGATGCTTCCTTGACACCCCGCACTCTCAGAAAATACATTACTTTTTTTTTTTTTATTCTTTTTTTTTTTGCTCTGGTAAAAAGACACACTGTACCTTAATGTTACCTTGTGATAATGTTCATAACATAATAAAACATACCATTTACTGTGTATATTGAACACATCCATCCAACTCGACACTCTCATTTGTTGACACCCATGTCACTCACCATCTCAGGCTCCACCTTGTAGTAACAGATTTTTTTTTTTTACAGTAGAACATGAATTATGGTAGACCAAGTGGAGAGAAATATCGAATATTTCCTGAATAGTGAGCCGCAAACAGGCACTGGTTCGCTCGACTCACTCTATATTTTCATCCGATGACATCATCCAGCCTCTCACTTGCTCCAAATTGAGCGCACAAAAAAAAAAGTATCTTTCATTAAGGCTTTCATTCAGAAAATTGAGTTGACATGAGTCAGCTATCCTGCTCCCAATCTTGCCGGTAAAGCTTCACTAAAGAAGGTCTAGCTAAACATCTTTGATCATATATCCGATGACGTTTCTGTTTGCGCTCGTAGCACTTTTTTTTTTGGAACAGTCCACGTTGTCTGTGGGGGGCGGGGGGGGGGGTCGCTTGGAACCTGCCGCCCTAATAACTCACAGACTGAAAGGTCAGTTACAGAAATACCACACCGGCATCCTTGACAACACACAAGCCCATCATCCTAATTAAATATCACGGTCACCCATTTCTTATAACTTTGTACATAGTTTGATTACATTATTTATTTATTTTTTAAATACTATGATTATTGTTTCTCAAAGTTTCCCTGGTTACATACCATAACAGCAGCACCGTTCTCATCATCTTAAATCAACACAGCCCGAAGTTTGCCAAGAAAGTAAGCCTCCTCGCAGACAGTAAAAGCAAAAATTGGTGCTTTTGTGGTAGCAGCACATGCAGCAAACACATCAGCTAACACAAATACATGCGGTCCGAGGTTTACGATTTTCCGTTCCTGCGGCGGAGACGGAAGCCAAATTTGTACATCGGAATGCGGCGTAGTTTATCACTGATGCAGTAAAGTCAGGATTACACTAAATATTTGCATCCGAAACTCATGCTGTCAGCTAATTGCTAACACTGCAGCTCTGCTTACCTTTTAGTTTTGAAACAAAAGCGCTTCCGTGTAATCGTCAGCCGTTGCTTGAAAAGACAAACCCGAGATTAGAGGAATCATAACATCACAGTTTGTCGATATTTAAAACGGCTCACTTGCAGGCACGTTTTCAAAAATAGACAGCTGACAAAATAAAAATGCACTTGGCTGTGTAATTTCAAAGCAAGCCTTCTGGTGACCCGACAATTTGCTTACAAGCAATTAAAAAGCAAATCGAGCAAAACATGACATGCCTGAGTCACATGTCAACACCGGGCTTTACGATTTTGTATAAAGATGCATTTCACGATCTGTCGCACTTTGCAAAAACACGGTCTCAACTCGAAGGCTGAAATTATAACCTTCTCTAAATGCTCTGCTATTTAAAGCCTTTGAACTGGGCTCTGCTTCACTTTTTCTATACTATACAGTAAGAAGTGGCTTAAAGGCTGGGAGGCTTCCAGTCCACACACCAGGCTTTCATCTACTCCTAACACACACAAATAGCAATTTAACCATACTGAAAGAATTTGAGTAAAGCCCATATGGAGTCGTCGTGGTCGTTCCTCACTTTGAGGTAATCCCCCCGCTAGCATGCTGCTAACGTAGCGGAACCCAGCCTGCCGGTGACGCGCGCGCGCGCAAATCCGACACCGTTTCCGATATCCGATCGCGCGCTAATGGCGCGCTCTATCCTCCCCGTGTACTCCCTCGCTTCCCAAAATCTGTCAGCGATGCTGCGACTCCCGTCAAGTCCTTTTTGGAATCCCAACGTGTCATTGCCGAGGAATGTATGTAGGTCAATCTGCTTTGCCTCATCTAAAGCCAGGCAGATATGTGGCCATCATATTAATATGCCATAGCCATACAGTCAAGTGATGCTTGTTTGGAGGGCTGCTAACATGCTCTGGAAAATTGATATTCACATTCATTCGTATGTTATGTCTGACTGTTTACAGTGTAGTCGTTTTATAGAAGGATATTTCCCTAAAATCAGCAGCATACACAAATTTCGCAGTGTCAATTCAACACTTAAAGAGTTAAATTTACCACCGCGCCCAAGTGAATTTGGTCCTTATCAGAAGTGGCGTTAAAGTAACTCTTTCCACAGTGTAAACATTTCAGTGTGAAATTAACTCAAAAGGGAGTAAAAAAATAACACTGGTTAACACTGCACAGTGTTAATACAATTTAACACCACTGGCTAGTTAACTCTGGAGAGAGTAAATATAACTCTCAGTAGTGTTGATTATTTACTGTGGTAGGAAATCAACTCTTCCTTAAACATTCTTTTAACACGTCTTTGAGTTATAAAAGATTAACACTGGAGACTCAAATAACTCTGGTGAGTGTTAATTTTATTTCTGCTGGGTGTATAATATGGATGAATGGAAAATCAAACTTCGGACATTCCCTGCACACGCACGTTTTCGGTCCCCCAAGGGTTCCAGGCTTGTTCAAGGCTAGTTCCAGGACACGATGGCTAACACTGCACAGTGTTGATCCATTTTGACACGACAGGTTTAACTCTGGAGAGAGTAAACATGACTCCTAGCAGTGTTGATTATTTACTCTATTGTGGTTTAAAAAATAATAATTCTTCCTCAAACACTCTTTATCACTGCATTGAGCTATAGAAGATTAACACTGTTAAGTGTTAATTTTACACACCGGAGTCTGTCAATTTTCTGGTGTTTCGTCAGTGAGCACGCAATGCAATGGTGTCCCTGTGCAATACGTCACATGCGCGGCAGCAGATTACACAAGTGTCAAGAGGTATCCAGATGAAATAGCCTCCTGTCATGACCCGAGTTCATGAATCAGAGCTTCGGCAAAGCACACGTTTTCCAATCCTGCGACTGCTACGAAATCACGTGGAAAGTTGCCCCACCAGCGACATACTTTGGCAAGCGTCTCTGTGGGTTTGCGTGCGGGCCCAGCGTTCGCTCCGAGCAATTTGTCAAAGGGAGTCAAATGTGTTTGTCTCGTGGAGAAGCTGTGATCTTCTCTTCCTCATGTTTCTCTTTGAGCCAACTTCTTCTCTTTGCACAAACACCCCCCACCCCCCTCCCTCCTTTTTTTTCTTTCCTTGTCACAGCTGATGTTTTTGGCGCAGCAAATCCCACAGACCCGCACACCCCGCACACGCGCGCTCTCTCCTTTTTTTTTGCGCTTTTTAACTCTCCGCAAATTCCGCCAGCCGAGCGAGCGGAGGGCGAGCAACGCGAGAGCGCCGTTCCCGACTCCGCTCGCCGTATCGCCCACCTGACACGCGAGGAGGAGCGCCGAGCGTCTCCGGGGACAAAAAGACGAAAGAGTGTATGATGGATGGATGGAGGGGAAGCGAGGGGAAGGAGTGAAAGCAGCACGAGAGCGAGCCCGGGGGATTGAACCGGAGCGACGCGCTGATGACGCGCAGCGGCGCGCTCACATCTGGAACAGCTTCAGCAGCTGCACCTGAAGGAGGACTTTTGCTCTTTTTTTTTTTTTTCTTTGTTGACCCCGTTAAATTGGAATCTCTCCGGAGCGCCGGAATGCTTGAGCATGTGCAACTGAAAAGAAGAAGGATGTAAGGTAGGAATGAGAAATCTGGGATTCCGAAGGAGCGAATAGGAGGAGGGATTCTGTTAGTTTGGGGGGGGAAAGCTGGTCCTGCTGCTCCACAGGTTTATGCACGCACATCCAGTTTGTTTTGGAGAATGATCCCAGGAGGCCACGCCAGGAGAGGAGAGCACCTTCCAAAGAGCTAACAACCCCCCACCTCCTTTCCTTCCCAAAAGTCCCCCCCCCTCCCTCCACCGGCCTCCCAGCCTACCTGCACCAGTCGCGACACGCGCGAGAGCCTCGGGGAGCTCAGAGAGTCCACAGGACACGAGCCCGGAGACAGACTGAGATTCACCGACGGCGGGATGTCAAAAACCTCCAGGCTGGCCCGGCCTCCCTCGGCCGGCGCCGGGTCCAAGCTGCCCTCCCCCAGGAAGGAATGCCCCGGCACGGCTTCTTTGGCCAGGGTACAGAGTGTGGGTGAGAAGTTGATGAGGGCGGGCACTGACAGAGTGTTAACGAGGCAGAAGTCACTCGTGGACAAAGCACAGAGTGGAACTCAGGTGGAACAAAAGGGCCAAGGTGAGGCTGGACCCGCCGTGGAGTCGAACCCTCCGAAGAGTAAAACCGGTACTCCTAAAGCGTCGAGTCAGCATCAAGGCTCTGTACACAGTAAGTCATCATGTAAATATCATCTTGTGTCTACTCATGCAGTCACTCTGAACCTTGAACTCAAGCCTTCTCATCTTTCAAAGTTGTCCTCTTTCGTGGATTACAACTTTTGAATTGCTTCCTTTAACTCTGGCCATTCGTCATCTTCTTACCC
This sequence comes from Leptonotus elevatus, assembly GCF_054856555.1. Classification (NCBI taxonomy): domain Eukaryota; kingdom Metazoa; phylum Chordata; class Actinopteri; order Syngnathiformes; family Syngnathidae; genus Leptonotus; species Leptonotus elevatus. The sequence goes on from NC_141259.1 coordinate 11,748,628, forward strand.
TGAAGCAAAGGAAATTAATTTGTCCAGCATCTGCTGCATCAACTTCAAAAACCGCACGAGCACACTTGCTGCTACAGGTCCTTCCGAGATATTAATTAAAACGAGAGAATACAATTTCGACAGAAATTGCGTCTGAAGGCTGAATGAAAAATTGTGGAAGGATTTGGAATGATATTGAATGACATGGAATGATCTGAACATGTTGAAGTTGGACTGGTTTGTATTGGATGAATGTAGAAATTAGAGAACGTAATTTTGGGATTTAAAAAAATATATATATTTTGAATTTTTTTTTGCGTAGGGATAATAACAAAATGAAACGTTAATTTTGGGTTTTTTTATTTAGAAAATTTGAAAAAAAAATGCAGTAGGAATGAGCAGAAAAGTTTAAAGGTGGAACGGTTTGAATCGGTCAAAAAAAAAAGTGCTATCGATAAGATGAACAGTTTAAAGTTGGAACAGTATGAATCCATCCCCCAAAAAATATTTGGCTTTTATTTTGAAATGTAATAAAAATTGCTGTAGGGATAAGCTGAGCAGTTTCAAGTTGGAACGGTTTTAATCAGTCACGTTTTTTTTCTTTCTTCTTTGATGGTCGTTGAACGGTGCTTGATGGACCCGCAGACGTAATCCTGAACGTGAGTTGTAGTACAACTGCTCCATTTATACAAGTCGTTCATGTGTGGCAGAATTTCTATTTGTCAGTTGACTGGTGGACTTTTGAGAGACAAAGAAATCAGTGTTTGCTGTAACCGTGCGTATGCTTGGAGTGAAAATGAAAAAAGAAAGCATTTCCGCTAAAGACATTGCCGCAACTATTGCTGTTCGCCGGCGTGGACACTGATTACGAAGTGAAGTGTTGCGCTCTTGAAGAAAGGACTCTTATCATTCCCTTTTGACGCTCTCACTCGACTCCCAACTCCGCGGGGCGCCAGCTTTCACCGTCGTGTCGGGGGTCGCACTCACGTTAGGAATCTCGGCAAGTTTCGAAATCTTCTGTAAGTGTTTGACTGACAGATCGTATATCTTTCTGTCAGCCGCTCTCGGAGAAATCAGTGGAGGAAGGTAGATTTTTAGTCTTCGGGGCGGATGGAGTCATAGTTAACCGAAAAGAGGTGAAGTTAGTAAGAGAGTGACAGAAGGAGGTCAGGAATGTGAGCAAGGCATGCTGGGGAATCAACAGGTCTCCAGCCCTGCCTGTGCGTGAATCCCTCCCCGTGGTTCAAAAAGCGTGCTTATGGGTTTCAAGGGGGCAAGTTTGTACTGGAAACCAGATGTTCTCGTGAATTCAAATTAGGCGTGTGTCTCTTTGTGAGGGTCTTCACTCCCCACATTAGCCCATCTTCATTTGCTTTCTCCCACTCACATTTTAGTTCCTCGTATTCTATAAGGATTCTTTAAAAAAAATAATTGTTAACTTAGTTTTGAGTTAACACTGGCTAACACTGCACAGTGTTAATTTTAGACTTAGAGTTACATTTAACACAGTTTGAGTGTATCTGGTTCCTAGCAGATTTGGCGTTAAAAAGTAACTCTTTTCACAGTGTTAAAATGTCAGTGTTTATTTTTACTCTATTTCGAGTTAACACTGGCTAACACTGCACAGTGTTAATTTTAGACTTAGAGTTACATTTAACACAGTTTGCGTGTATCTGGTTCCTAGCAGATTTGGCGTTAAAAAGTAACTCTTTCCACAGTGTTAAAATTGCAGTGTTCATTTTTACTCCGTTTCGTGTTAACACTGGCTAACACTGCACAGTGTTAGTTTTAGACTTAGAGTTAAATTTAACACTGTTTGAGTGTATTTGGTCCCTATCAGATTTGGCGTTAAAAAGTAACTCTTTCCACAGTGTTAAAATTGCAGTGTTCATTTTTACTCAGTTTCGTGTTAACACTGGCTAACACTACACAGTGTTAATTTTAGACTTAAAGTTAAATTTAACATTGTTTGAGTGTATTTGGTCCCTATCAGATTTGGCGTTAAAAAGTAACTCTTTCCACAGTGTTAAAATTGCAGTGTTCATTTTTACTCAGTTTCGTGTTAACACTAGCTAACACTACACAGTGTTAATACAATTTAACACTGCCGTTTAAATAACTCTTGAGAGCGCCAACATGACTCCCAGCACTGTTATTTGCGGTGGTAGAAAATCAACTCTCACTCCCCTCATGAACACTGCATTGAGTTATAGAAGATTAACACTGGTAAGAGTTATTTTTACACACTGCTGTGTGTATAAAATGGATGAACGGAAAATACAACATTGGACATTCCCTGCAAAAGGACTTCTACCGGGCCCCGTCAGGGTGCTACTCCCAGGGCATGATGGCAGCTCAATGAAAAGAGCGTCGGGGTCATGTACAAGGCAGAGACAATAAGAGCGGCTGACAGGTGACATTTCCACGGTGTGAAAGCTTGAAAGCTGACCGCTGCTTGACACAAGGCCCAATTTCAGGCTTCTTGGGAGTTATTCAGTCCCTGGAAGTAGAATAGAAGGTCCGTCTCTTACTTCGTTCCAACGAGGTGTGGACGAGCAGGCCCCAAAGATTTCAGCTTTGTGGACCTTGACCAAAAGGATTGCTGTTTTCATTCCACTCATTCTCGGTTCTCTTCTTGCGCAACTTGAAAGTGACTTATTCGAGTTATCGTGCCCCGTCATGCAAGGGGTTCGCTCACGTGACGCGCTGAAGATGCGGGGCGGGGCGCGTTTCCGCCATTAAATCATCTGTTAGTGAGCGACTTGAGATGAGGTGAATCATCAAAAGCAGCCGAGAACGTGCTTTTTGTGAACGCACGTCTGCAACGTTTGTCACCGAGCAAGTCATGGCGCGATTCAAGCGTTTCGTTACACAAGGTGATGACAAAAGGGTTTTAGATTTCTTTTGTTCAGGCCAATTTTTTTTTTTTAAAACATTAAAGAGAAGAGTGACGACAAAAGGCTTCTTGAAGAATAAAAAAACGGTTGCTTTTGTAAGCCTGGCGGGCCCCGAACCCGCCGCTCGTCGATGAATATAAATCGCCACATGTTGCCGGCTGCCTTGCGCACTCCCTTCCCCAAAGCCCCGTCGACAGATATTTTCCTGGTTCAAAAATTTTGTTCTGGGGGGGGGGGGGGAACCCTGGACCGCCTACTACAGTAGCTGCTATCTTTCTTTCAAATTGGCTTTAAAAAAAAAAAAAAAAAAGTTTTTGACATCTTTGACTTCCCATCTTCAGCCCACCTGCAACAAAAGAGACCTTTTCAAGACCTTTTCCTTCCAAATGCCACGTGTAAAGACGGGACAATACATTCCCAGCAAGAAAAAAAAAACCCAGTGAGTCATTAGAGACATAAGATTACAGTATGTGGGCTAATGGTGCGTTCACGGGCCTGCAGTCTGGGTTTGCAAATGAGTGGACGTGACTCATCGCTCCAAACAGAAACAGACGAAAAAAATTGGGCCGCTGAGCAAGAAGAAAGAGTTTTGCTTTCGTGATCACTCATGAGTGTGTATTGTAAATTCTCCCTTCTGGGACTGCAGTGTTTTTCTTCCGGGGGTTTTAATCTGCAGTGTTTTTTTTGTGTGTGTGTGCGTGTGTGTTTTTTCTTCTCCTTGGCTCCTGAGGCAAGAGACACTGTCGAGGTGATTGGCTGCAGCTGGAGAGCGAATCAAAAGCTAATCTAATGGAAGACCACCATGTTGTTGAGGCGCCATTTGTTGAATTTCAACTTAAGGGTTGTCAAAAGTTGTGTTTGGATTATGCTGGATGGTGTTTAAAGGATTCATTAAAAAAAAAAAAAATTTTTTTTTTTTTAAATAACGCTCTCGTTCACATTTTCAACCCAAGTACAGTCCTCAGGATTGACTGACCTTTTGCAGACATTTTTGAGTCCGCATCGTGATAATTTCCCTTTAGACATTACTTTTCAGCCTTTAGATGACTAAGAGACAATTATATATTTTTTTTGTGTGGCCTTTTCAATGTTGCAATTTCATAACGAAGATGAAGTCCCAAAATTAATTTCAGATTCCACTGGGGATCATCGCATTAACCTTTTATTTTGGCACAGGACGTTTGGCTCGTGATCATTATTAACTCGTTCACTCCCAGCCACTTTCACTGAATTGTGACTGATGGAACATGGAACCTACCAAAAGAAAGATTAGAGTCTCTTCTTTCATCAGAAAAAAAAAAGTATATTTCTATCTGTTTTGCATTTTGCAGCAATTAGCAATAGAATATAGCTAAGTTTCATCATTATTTACAAATGTATGTAAAACTGTGAGTAGATGAACTTTTTTTTTCAACATGGCCCTGGTTGATCTCTTTTGTTCTGCTGCCACCTGCTGGTCGTTTGTGTAATAACTACTATTTCTTCAACCGTTCTTTGGAGTTGAGAGGCTGCATCAAAGCCTTGTGGAAAAACATAAAACAATTATTATTATTATTTTTACGTATAAATATGTCTTTGGAACACTGGGATGATAATAAGGTATCGTTAAACCCATTTTATGGACTGGAGGCATTTTTTCCTTTTTCTTTTTTCTTTTTGAAGGAGCAAAATTAAGAAACACATTTTATGTTTACGACAGTTGCAGTTGATTTTAACACAGTGACTCTTGGGTGTCAAATTTCACGCTGGTTGTAAATTTGCGGCATCCAGCAAGAATCGACTGCCGTCCCATTTCGCTACCCAGTCGGGAAAATGCCATCTTATCTTTGGCCAGCGCGAAAGAAGCTCGTGTCCTTGAATGGCTTTTGACGGTTGCGAAGTTTACAAGCCCCGAGTCTTTTTACTGAGAAAATAAAGGCCCCTCATCCACTGACACCACACAAAACAGGATGCATAAAACGAGGAGTGTGTGTCAGATTTATTCCCGCCGCATTGCACTTGGAGCAACCGCGGATCAAATCGACTTCCTGCCCACCTTTGAATCTCTCTCAAATGTGTGACAGCGAGAAGGTTTCTCAGCCCCCTTCGCATAATTGCTCCTCTGGGCTCCTTCTTCTCCTTGCAACTGCCAGCCAGCGCCCCCTGCTGTGAAACCAACGGGATTCGGAGCTCGGCTCGTCGGAGTTACGCCGGTGCGCCGACGTGACGTTTATACTTTTATACCCTTCGAGCGTGACTTGTTCAATTAGCCCGTGGCTGAGAAATTCAGACTAAACGCCCAGACGGGCCTGACTCTCAACTTCTCACATCCCTTTTTAAACCCCTAGCAACATTGATTTGGGGATTCCATTTGCTGTTAGATCAGGGGATTTTTTTATTTATTTTTTTAGATGAAGTCAGTGGTAAGACATTCAAGCTTGTCAAGGAGACAGCTGAGACGCCTCGTTGACGCAGCGCTTCAGCACGGTTGCGTCGCTAAGCTGAGGGGGAGAGAATGCGGAGGGGGGGGGGGGGGGGGGATTTCTGCTGAGCTGATGTTAACAGCCGGAGGTTTAAATTACTTCAGAAAACTGGGAAACATATGGTGACATCCCATTCATCCTAATGTTTTTTTTTTTTGTTTTACGTATTTGGAAGGACATTTTAGCTTGACAGCCTTTTTCCAGTTTGCTAGGCACACATTTACTTGGATATTATTGGACAAATGGCACCAAAGCCCCGGCCAATAGAAAAATAGCCATGGGCTGGTTACCACTTTGACAGAGACAAGGGAGAGAGGGAGCAAGACGAATGACACTGCTAACTCGGATGCCATACTACTCTGTCCTTAAAGAAAAATGGTGCCAGGGGGTACTAGTTAGCCCCGAGAACAACATGAGGAGGCCACATTGGGACAAGAGTTGGGTTTCCAGCAACCCAATTTTTATTCAAATTTTCAAGAAATGCGAAAAATAAAACTCAATGGAAACGTTAGAAATCCGAAAACGGGCCCAAAATTTGCAAAAAACGTTTTTATGCTTAGAGGGGGTGGATTTTGAAGCGTATCGGAAAAAAGGAAAATGCAAAATTTTGCTATGGAAAGACCGGATACACGTTGCACGTTTTGACCGGATATTACGTCACACGTACGTTTGTAGTCCCAAAGCAATGTTAGACGATAAAGTAAGGTATACTTGGGGGGGGGACGACGAAACTGAAATCTTTTTGGAAATAATTAAAGAAGAAGCAAATATTAATGCTATTTTAGACGGAAAATGAAACACTACGGTTTATCAAGAATTACAAAAGAAAACTCGCTTCCTGGTCTTCTTCTTTTAGATTACTGGTAGATCACGTAGTATACCGCCACCTACAGCGGCGGAGTCCCCTCTCAATATTCCCAAAAGAATAACAGATGTCGCATGTCCGTTTTGCGTATTTTTAGGAACTTCGTTTCAAAAATTCGTAACAATTGGATGGAAACCCGACTGCTGACGTATTCCTACTTACTACTTGAATTGGTATTGTGACAGTAATGCTTTAGGCATTTTTTTAAGCTCATCTAGCAAGACAATACAATGGTATTTTGTGTAAAAAAATATATTTATTTTAAGCCGTCGTTGCGACTTGCATGGGTGGAGCTCCTTACGTTTTTGGATCAAACCACAAGACTTCAGACCGAAAAGCGAGTTCAAGCTTGTGTTAGTTCGACTCTGCGGTCATGTGTCTTCCCCCCCCCCCCCCCCCCCCCCCCGTAGCCCGCTCCAAAACAGATGCAGACTTAACTTTCACATCATTTCTTACCTCCCTGTGGTGGCTGAGCGTCTCTTAAGTCTGTTTGTAAAGTTTTGGCGCCCCTCGCTGGTCGAGTTTTGACCTATTCTTGATGCCGTGAATGAACTGTGCCTGATATGATAAAATATGAAGGAAAAGATCAAATGGGAGAATGTTTGTACTTTTGTTCCCCTTGAATCAATTATTTTTATTGTTGTCTACAGCCTAATATCTCTGACTTATGGCTTTTGATCCTGTGGGATTCTTGCAATTAATAAAGTTGTGGGAATTGAAGTAAATAATCACTTCTGTGAGAGTGGTTGACTTCTATTATTACTATCCCCCCCCCCCCACCCCCCTCCCCCCGCAGGTAATAACATTGACCAAATGAATCAAAACGTTGTACTCATAAAGTCTTTATTAGCTGTTCAGGCAGAGTTTTAAGCAACAATTTAACATTCTTACTGTTACACAAGCAAAAAGACCCGTGAATGGCACATCATAGCAAAAACTGGTGATGTTCGTGTTAGCCATTAGCCGTGCTACATAGTATTCTCAATGGCCCCTATATGTAATTGCTATTTAATAAAAAAAATTCCGATAAGACTGAGAAGCCAGATTCTTTCCTGTCTATTTACCCCCCCCCCCCCCCAAAAAAAAAATAAAAACAATAAACTTGCATGACTTTTGCGGCGTTTTTGTTCACACGTACTTCTTTTGACTGAACATAATCTTGAATTAGTTGACCTCGTCTTCCTTTCCCTCCGTGCACTGTTTACGCTCTCAGGGAGAGCTTATTCGCCGTGGCGGGGGAACCGAGCGTGTCTCGGCTCCGCGTAACGTCAAACCGCATTTGTTTGTTGCCGCGCGTTCGCGCCCCGGAAGGCTCTGACAAGCGAGCGTTACTCCCGTCAGTGGAAAGTCGTGAGGTGCCGCTTGCTGATGGAAGCGACAGCCGGCAGTTCATTTGACGCGCAACCACCGTTTATCAATTCCAGGCTGACATTCTCCGGAGAAGCGATTAAAAAGTGACGTTCTGAAGCCCATTTGTATCATTATGTTCAAAGTACTGTTTTGAGATTGACATACAGTCAAAAAAAAAAGCCTGAGATAAAATTGTACGTTTTGCGAGATTAGTCATATCACGAGAAAAAAACAGTCCGTAGCCTTCCCATGTCATATGGAGGCATAAACAAATGTGCTTTTTTTTTTTGCATCCTCGTTACACTGTATATACAAGCTTGTTATATTCACTAGTAGTTAGTAGCAAGATGCATACTACATTGTTCTATAAACCTGAGCTGGAGCTGCGTCTCTATGACAACAATGTCATGTATTTACAGTGCGGAGATTTGCTTGCTCTGAAACGATAATGGCACAATTTTCCTTGATAATAATTGTGGCCTTTCAATGTACAGTCTTGGGCATCAGGACCTGACGTGGCTGAAGTCAAAGTCGTTGTGTATGTACAGGCTTCGGCAAGAATTTATTTATCTGCATTTTTAGTCAAGATTTTTTGTTTTATTTGCTGTCTCCCCCCCCCCCCTCCACACACACCCACCACCCTCACCTCCCCATCCCCCGTAAAAAGATTATGAAACTGGCTTTAGAGGGTAGGGGAGCAGCTCACTCAGGGCTTTGGCTGATTTGAGGCTAAATATATGTAAAAGGCAGCTTGGTCCATGGGCTAGAGGGTGGGTGGGGGGGGGGGTCCTAGGGGGATGGCAGCCAAGGCCTTTTAGGCCTTTTGATGATGGCTTTTTTTCTCTCCCCATTCTCATTCTCCATATCAGTTTGGTAGGAACATGCCCTGCAAGCCAAAACTAACACGGGGCCAGCATGAGTCCGACTTTTCGGTCGTTCTCATGGCTTTGAACTTTTATTTGGCCGCAGTAATAACACAAACAGCCAAGGAAAAGCAAAAGCGCTAATATTGTCATGCTTGCTTAAGTTAACTGAAGTCTCATGAGATTCGGAGAGAGGCGTTGCGCTATTCTGGTGTCTTGCCGGGCACTAGCATCTTTAGGAATAAGTGTTGCTAAGGAAAAGGCAAAGAAGAAGCAAACACAAAGCCTAGAGTTAATCTAGGATGGCCAAAATTTCTAATGTTAAAACCTGAGACACTGCTAATTTAACTTAGATTTAACCAAATTAAATACACAATCTAACAAATTGAATTGCTAGTCAGTCTGGTGACCGGTTGTTAGCTAATGCTAAATGTTCAACAGCGCAAAGCAAACCAATGCGCTCACCATTATCCAACTTTTTGTTTCGTTCCGGCAGCTGTTGATCTGCAGCATTAGGCTAGTAGGACTACAATTCCCATGATTCTTAGACACGAAGCAGGAAGTAGTTCTAGTTCTGGTGTGACGAAACTATGGCACGCCTGCTAGGGATTAGAAGCGGATAAGAATGAGAACGCAAAAGTACATTTTAGAAGTACAACGTAAGGAATTTAACAGTTATATTGTTTTCGTATGGATCGCTATATGACAATTGAGATACACGTGACCCAAACAATTGGCTTGTTGACTGAACTAAAAAAAAAGAAGAAGCAGGAATCGGACAGAACCCAAAACTGAGACAAAACTTGGGACTGTCCCGATTTGGTCACTGTAAATTAATCTGGTTAAATTGAACGTATCACACCTGCAACAGAGACAGACTAATTTTTCTGCGAAAGATTCTATACGATGTCCAAAGCTGGACATTTCTGAGTCTGTGCTATTTCTAAGGAGAAATGATGACTTTTAGAGGCTTTGTTTGTTTGGGGGGGGGGGGGGGGGTGAACCTGCCGCGCATTTGTGCGGCTGAAAGGCATCCATCTGTCACTCGACTCCCGACAGTACACCGAGGCAGCGCGGCGGCGGACTTCGGTCCCCTCCGGCTTTGCGCAGGTGGCTCCCCGACAGCGTGACTGCGGCAGAAAAGTACATCGAGATTCCCAAAAGTGAACAGCGAGACGTGTTAATCCTCACCTGCTCGCTCTGAAGCTGTCAAATATTTTGGTTCATTTCGTCCCGTTTTTGTGTGGCTTGCCTTTTTCAGCAACGGGAGGATTTATCTGGCGCGGGGATTAAGCAAGGAGTTTTTTCGGCCTAACAAGAGACGAGAGTGAAGCTCCTTTAAGACGACGCAAATATTGCACCTGCCTACTTTTTTTTATCTTCTCCGAAAAATCACTTGAAGGCAACCTCATTGCAGAAGTAGTGAGTACAAAGTACAAGTACTTTGCCACTGTTACTTTTGATACTGTATGTTGGCATTGAGCTGAACTCACTTCACGGGAAGCAGCAGTCTGGTAGATCGTTAACGATTCTTCAGATATCTGTACTTTCTAACCCTGCAAGTCAGAATAGAGGTCCCCCCCCCCCCCCCCACACAAAAACAAATTCAAACCTCCGTGGATGACAGCATGACAAAAAAGACACGAATAGAGAGAAACAGTCAAACGTGGTTTACATCTTGATTGACTGATTCAGATCTTGGGTTGAGTTGTAAGGCCGGAAGAAAATGGCGGATGTCGTCAGTTCAGTCCTGATGATCCCGTCAGCATTCCAGTCCGGTGCTTCGTAGCACCAGCACAATGCGAGTATGTATTTTGTCTTTCTTTTTACGCAAGTATCGGTACTTCTGCTAAGATGTTAGTCTCGAGGACTTTTGTCTTTTGTGCGTCGTGCACAAGAGACGAGGGTCTGTGCAGGAGAGTTGCCCCCCTTATCCCCCTCCTCCCTTTCCCTGACTCCGACATGTGGTGCCCAGACTAAACAACAAGGACGAATGTCTCCAGAATCCAACTGGCAAAAAGAGGTGCCGCAATCTGCCTTGTGGCTCCGCCGACTTGCGTTCAGGGGACAATTAGGGGCTGCATTCTGGAACAAAAAAAGATGGCACGTGGATAGAAAAGATAACGAGAGTGGCTTTTGGGGTTTCCAGTCCGGTCTCGCCACTAAGATAATTCCAGTTCATTACAAATAAGGCCTTATTTTCATCGTTTCGCAGAACTTCTGAGTTTAACCGTCTCCCCCTTTTTTTTTTTCGGTTTTACCCTCGTCGATAGAAATACAGGAGACCCTCATTCTTTTCCAAAAGTTGTTATTTGTTATCATGTCTGGCTCGGACATGATATGTTTAATGCCGTGTTTCACACTATTTGGCAAACCACAGAATTTTCACCTTCCCTTCAGTTCTTGTTCTGAAGATCAGATTCTTGTGTCTTCCTCCACTTCTCTTGCTTTGCGGGTTCCAACTAAACGATTGTCTGGTAAGATTCTAGGCTGGGTTGGTTGAGAAGTGAGCAACCAAACCAATTCGATTTGAGAGACGAGAAAAAAAACGTTGTCCTAACTTTCATTCGTTTGTGTTTACACAGAATACATCCTCAAAAGGTCAGTTTCTACAGAATCCTCCAAGATCTATAAATATCTTGGTTCTCATAAACATTTTTAAGGGGGAACCACAATCCCGAGCGAAGGTTGTCTCTCGTTTGAGCTGAACTCTTCCACAGGGTCAGGAGGTGTCGAAGGCGTTGACAATGCCAAACAAAAGCTCAGTGTGCTCCCGTCAACCTGCCTCCTCCCACACGTCACCTCTCACCTTCTGGCCCTGCACCCCCAAATCACACCTCTACCCCTCCTCCTCTCTTTTTTTTTTTTGGGACAGGGAAGGCAGGCCTGGCTGCTTCGGCGCGGCGGTCTATTATGGTTTGGTTCGAGGCGGAAAACTCTGTAAAGGCGCCTGCTGCTGGCTTTTGGAGAGAAAGTTCCAGACGCTTCTCCCCCCCCCCCCCCCTTCTTAGTCCAAAAAACAAATTCGCCCCTTGTAAGACATTCAAGCCTGGGTGTCGACCACCCTCTTCTGTGTGTATGCGATACCGCACACGCGCACACTCGCGGGCATGCATGTGACAAGCCTTTGCCAAACAATGGCTGAGCGAGAGGACTTGGGCTAGGAGAGGAGGGGGGGGGGGGGGGTGTGCGCAGTTTTGTTGGATGACCTGATTGGAGCGTGAACGGCAGCCCAGGAAGTGCTGAAGTAAGAAAGCGAGAGAGAGAGAGAGAGAGAGAGAGAGAGAGAGAGAGAGAGAGAGAGAGAGAGAGAGGGAGGGGAGGCAGCGGGTGTTGGGAAAAGTGTGCGGATCCGCCGGGGAAGGAGCGGAAAAAGTTTTGGGGACTGTGGCGACTGGACACCCTTAACAGCAAAGGTGAGTGGTCGCCCCTTTTCGATTTGAACAAACATGACTGGTTGTCATTTTCAACTCCACGGCAAAAGGGAATTCCCTTTGGGGTTCGTTGTTTTGTCTTTCCTGCTCTGTTGCTT